>NW_026068140.1:805699-829675 GCF_014885135.2 Alexandromys fortis | reverse complement strand
GTACTGTGGTGATTAGGATGTCACCATACCACCACAGGACAGTACTGTGGTGATTAGGATGTCACCATACCACCACAGGACAGTACTGTGGTGATTAGGATGTCACCATACCACCACAGGGCAGTACTGTGGTCATCAGGATATCCCCATACCACCACCGGACAGTACTGTGGTGATTAGGATGTCACCATACCACCACCGGACAGTACTGTGGTGATTAGGATGTCACCATACCACCACAGGACAGTACTGTGGTGATTAGGATGTCACCATACCACCACAGGACAGTACTGGGGTGATTAGGATGTCACCATACCACCACAGGGCAGTACTGTGGTCATCAGGATATCCCCATACCACCACCGGACAGTACTGTGGTGATTAGGACACCACCGTGCTACCACCAGACAGCTCTTTTCCCTTGTTCTTTTTGGGAGCCCAGGATGCCAAGGTGCTTAGGTGCCTTACCCTTCCTCCCTCACCCAAGACCCCCAAAGACAGGTGATTGCAAATAGTGAGTCCTGGTAGGGTTATCATCACTGAGATGTAGCAATTAACAGTGGTTAGCAATTATCATGGGTACCTCATCCTAGCCTCTGCCACCTGGAGAACAGAGACAGGCTGGGTCCTGCTCGCCCAGGTTGGTGCTCGCCCTTTTTCAGCCTCCATTCTTGGCACGCATGGCCTCACTTGGGGGCTCAGAGCAGCTCAGATTCAGCAAACCCGGTGGAGGTCCCATAGCTTCCATCTCTGTAGGCTTGCCCCTCAGGCTCGGGACGCTGCGGAGTTGTTGAATGCATTCTTCTGACCCTTACAGCCTTCATGCCCCTGGGGAAGGGTCAGCAGGAGCTTCCTTCCTCCTTTCCCAAGCCAAGCCAGACCGAAGCTCCTGCCCTAGCACAACACCCTTCTCAAAATGCCAGTCTCTGTCACCCGCTCCTCCGCTCCAAGCGACAATCCCGGGCTTTTCCTCACGCCCTCCTGCTTTAACTCAGACTACTTCCGCAGCTGGTGCCTGCGGGCCACCCACTGAGATGCGACGCTCAGTCCTTGATCTTGCCCTCTGTGGGAGGCTGTGGGGGGGGGAGGCCGTTTATTTAAAGCTCTGTGCTGGTGTGCCAGGCCACTGCACTGTGGCTTTGACAAGCTTTCATCCTAGCGGCCTTCCAGAAGCGCTCCCCTCTTTTCACACCTCTGACCAATGCTCCCTGTAACCCCATCACCAGGGGCACTGGGAGAACACCTGTCTCGGGCTCAGGATGGCAGCCCTGGCCCCAGAGGGAAAGTTGCCTCCGACTGCCCAGCCCCCAGCCCTCGTTCTAGAAGGAGGTAATTAGGAGCTGTGCAATCCTTGTCCCCCAACAGGTACAGTTAAGCAGCAGCATCCATCATCAGGGGCAGCTGTCAGAGATGGGAAGGATCACGTGATGGGGCAGGGCCAATAGGAGGGTGAGCTGAAGCCTCTAAGCTGGGGATTGGCTGGGCTGAAGCAGGAGAGTTGAGGGCTGTTGGGGATAACCTGAGAATGACCTTGTACAGATTCTAGTGCCCCTGGCTCTGCCCTGTCTACCCAGACATCTCCCCCAGCTCCTCATCCTGCCTTCCACATCATTGATTGGGACTCCTCTTTCTCCCTTTAAAGGACAATGCCTCTTGCGTGCTTTCCTAGTCAGAATGAGAAGGAGACAGTTTTCCAGACTGATTAGGTAGGTGCTGATGCCTCCACGAGGGAGAAAGGAAAGAACAGAAGCGCTGAGTGGAGAAAATGCCAATGCAGGTGTAATCCCCAGCTGCCCATGTGCATGCCAGGCCATGCCAGCCAGTGTGTGCTGGCAGCTGTACATATGGTATGGGTGCAGCCCAGGACGTGTTTTGAATGCTTACACGGATGGGACACATTACCTAACTTGCCGCAGTGCACGAGGCAGAGTTGGACACAATGACCTTGTACTTTATTTCTGTGAGTGTGCACAGGCATGTCGCATGTCCCTGGACCTGTCTGCATACACTAACACAATGGATTTTCACCTTGGCTGTTTCTGATCCAGGTAAAGGAACCCCTGTCACTCATTTACCTCCACACCAGATAGGGAACCCCCTCCTCAAACCCAGAGCCACAGGTCAAAGTGGCAGCTGGCAGGAGAGAAGAAAGGGAGAAAAGGAGGGGGACTTCCCAACACCTGTGAAGGGTCTTCATTACACATGCAAATGTACTCATTAGCAATGCAGAACACTTCCTGAGCTAATGGTTGCAGCTTTTCCTGAGCAGGGACTGTGGTCAGGAGAAGCTTGCCAGGGTTTTCCATCCCTAAGGCTGATCCTAGACAGGCTTCAGAAGGGGACTGAGGAGGAGTCTACTACAGGGACCAAAGGCAGCTGCGGGCAGGCAACCAGAAGGCCTCTGCCGCTGGAGGTCTTTGCATAGGGTATTTGGCTGTGCTTGGGTAGACTGGACAGAATACAGCACGGCTCCCTTCAGGACCAGGACCAGCAGGAGGAATGCTGGTGCCAAGTTCACCATTCTGCTCACCCACGCCCGCACCCCTTCATCCCTCAGGCCCAAATGCTGTGGTCCTTCAGGTTCCTGTGAAGGGTGACCCTGGTCCCAGCCCCATAGGACACTGAGAGCTTCCTCCCTCTTACTGGCTTAACCTGCACTCTGACCTCATTTCTTCCCACCTATGACCTTGCACACCCAGAAAAAGAAGAGTCTCACAGTCTGTCACCCCATCTATAGAGAGAGGAGTCAGACTCTCCTTCCCTGCCCCTGCCTCTCACACACAGTGATGTACAAAAGAGCCATTTCTTGGAACTCATTTCTGTTGTTTCAGCCTGTCACCAACATGGCACGAGAAACAAACACAAACAGTAACAGTCACCTTACGAGCCAGCCAGCGAGCATCCTCAGAAACCCACAGGCATCTGCCTCCCCTCACAGAGGCACAAGGCATCCTGCTCTTATTAACTTGCTCTTAAACACACACCCATGATCTCTCCCGTGTCTGCTGTCCTTGTGTATGCATATCACCCCATTTTAGGGACAGCGGCCACAGAGACCTCCCCTGCCCTACCCCCTACCTCTCCTTTCTTTGCTTCTTCCTCCTTCTCCCTCCCTCATCCCTGGGCACCCGTTTGCCAGGGTTATTTATAGAAGCAAGCGATAAATTCAGTGTGTTTCTCGGCGCGCAAAGCTATAAATAATGGCACAGATCATTAAACCCCGAGAGCAGGCCCAGCCGCCCCGCAAACAAGATGAAGTGCAAACCACCGCATGAGAGGGAGAGTGGGAGGTACAAGGGAGAGCCCCAGGCCCAGGGCCATTAGGTCCCAGCCTGCACCCCTCAACCCAGGCCCAGTGAACCTGGGCCTCCAAGGTACCTGCTGGGCACAAGGGTGGTTGGGGCAAGCACAGGGGTGGGAGTGAAGGGCTCACACATTGGTCTGATGAGCTAGCACAACCTGCATTCTTTCTTCCTCTGCCTTTCTCCATCTCTTCGCCTCTCTTCCCATCCTGCACTTGTCATCTCTGTGTGTGTGTGCAGACAGGGCTTCTCTGTGTAGCTCTGGCTGTTCTGAAACTCACTCTGTAGACCAGATACTCACAGATCCACTTGCCTCTGCCTCCTCTGCTGGGATTAAAGGCCTGCACCACTGCAACCATGTCTTCCCAGTTCCCTCTCCAACTCTCCTTTAGTCTCTCCAAGGTCTCTCCTACCCTCTTACCTTCTGTCCTTCACCTCTCCCTCTCCATCCACCAGTTTCCCTCCTTCCTCCTTTCCTTCCTTCCCCCCCACTCCATGTCTGCAGGCCCCAGGAGGGACCCTGGTCTCACCCAGGAGCCCTCAGAGGCAGAAAGTCCCCTGTCAGCAGAACACTGGTTAGGGCTGCTGATTCAGTGTCTGTAATTTCCCAGGCGGAGGCGGGGAGGGGGCAGGAAAGATGGATAAGGAAGAGAATAGCATGGACACCAGGGCCAGGCTGTGGATGAGGGGGCTTCTAGGGAGCAGAACCAGGGCTCCAGCAGGAATCCACCGCCAACTGGTCATCCCAGGGAAGAGTATGGAGGGAGAAAAGCAGGAGTGAAGAGGACCCACAAGGAGGAGCCACTGCAAAAGAGGTGTCAGAAGCATCAGAAAAACTAGCAGATATGACAGAATGTGACCCCCAGATCCAGGCAGACCCACAGAGGACACATTGCCTTTCTGAGTATGGTCCAAAGTGTAGAAAGTTTGGGGATCCCAATTATAGCTACCCACCCTCTCTCCTTACCCTCCGGAGTTCATCTGCCCTTTTCTGGTCTACAACACTGGTCCCTACATCCTAAGCTTTTCACCCCTTCCCACTGAGCCAGGGAGTTGAGGCCACTTCTAGAGGAGACTAAGCAAAGCCGAACTGGAAGATAGAAACAGACCCTAGGGCAGCTGTCAGTTTTGTCCTTGAGGGGGCGGGGTGTCAGGTGAACAAACTCCAGATCAGACTCTGCCAGAGCCTGCACCCGAAAGATGAAGACATAGGACCGGTAAGTCCTCCAGATGAACACTGTGTGGCCTGGTCTTGTGGCCAGGAGCCTTCCCCACCTATTCCCCCCCCCCATGGCTACACAGCCATCTGCTCCCCCTCACTCCTGGGCAGCTTTGATGCACAACTTCGTTATTTGCCCAGGAATTTATAGTAGGAACCAGGGCGACAGCTAAATCCCCCAGCCATGGAGTTAAATCAGCTGCTGCAATGGGCCGGAACGAGGAAGATGTTGGGCTGGGAGGCTGCACAGTGGGGCTGGAGAGGAAAACACTTGTCCTTTCTCCCGGGGGATAGCTGTCTATAAATCCCTTCAGGTACCCATTAGGGCCAGTAGTCCAAACAGACTTCAGTGCTGGTGGCACAGAAGATGCCACAGAGGGCAGTGCTGGCAGAAGCAGGCTATAGCCAAGGGCTGGTGTAGACTACAAGAACAGCTTACAGTATCTGGCTAGTCACAGTGGGTGCCACTACTCTGCATTAAGAGCTGTGTGAAGTGGCGTCTCTAATGAGAACAGGTTCTGGACAGTAAGAATGCTGGACCCAGAGCCTTTCTCAGCCACTGACTGTGTGACCCCAGTCAAGTTGCTCCACTTCCTTGTGCCTTTGTCTCATCATCGGTAAGGTGATGAGCAGCAGACACCTCCCAGGATTGGTGTGACTGACTGAGATACAGTGGACAATGTGTCTCGATCTGTGCCTGGCTTTACGGCACAACCTAACCTGGCGTTAGGGCCAACCTAGGGGTATGAAAAGGAAAAGGGGTCCCAAGACTCTTGGAAGACTGGAGGTGCCAAGGATGTTTCTCAGCTCCCTCCTCATGGGGGAAAGACAATAGGTCCACGAGGAGGGGGGTTGAAAAAAACAGCTTATTGTGCAAGCATGAGAAAGCGTTTGGCTCTCCAGCACCTACATAAAACCCAGGCATGGCTGTAACCCCAATGCTGTAATGTTAGTGCCAGAAGGTGAAGCTAGGAAGATCCAGGGCTCTCTGGCCAGTCTAGCTGAGACACTGCAGGCTCCTTAAGAAACTGTCTCAAAAATAAGGTGAAGATCAAGGTGGGAAGATACCTGAAGTCAACCTCCAGCCTCCACATAGGCCATCCATTCATATATGTATGTGCATACACGAGAGAGAGAGAGAGAGAGAGAGAGAGAGAGAGAGAGAGAGAGAGAGAGAGAAAGAAAGAAAGGAAGGAAGGAAGAGAGGAGACAGAGACTCTGATTCTGGCTGAGATTCTCAATCTCACTGGGAGATTGAACACAGCCTTTCCCAGGGCTATGGTTAAGAGCTCTATAGGAGGGCAGCCTGCATTTGCCTGCCCAGTGTGATTTCCTGAAAAGCCTTCAGCAAGCTATTTAGCTTCTTTAGACCTGCTCTTCTCATCTACAAAATGGACACAACAATACTTCTTTTCCAGAGTTACTGAGAGAACTACATGAGATTAGACGCTGCTCTGTAATGAGTGCTCATTAAATATAGGTTCTGCTGTTACTATGACTTCATCAGGTGAGCAAGTGAAGGTAAGTGTGGACCCTGAATCTAGCCAACAGCCCCCTGCATCCGATAGTGTGTCCAACAATGGGGTGCTGCTACCAAAGGAAAAGTAAGGAGAGGGGTGCATGAGGAAGGATTGTAGATAGGTAGAAGGGTCGATAAGGAGACAGAAACATAAGAGGAAGATAGGAGTGGACAGGAACAGAAAAGACTGCAGGCTTACAGCAGAGAGAGAGAGAGAGAGAGAGAGAGAGAGAGAGAGAGAGAGAAGGATGGGCTAGAAGTACATAAAAGAAAGCCCAGGAAGAGATAAAGAGCAACAACTCCCTTGGAATAGAAACAGACAGGAAGGTAGAGATGGAAAAGGGACATGGAAGCCAACAGAGGAACCTGGAATTGAAACCAGGGAAGCAGAGAGGGGAGGAGCCAGGGGTTGCAGGTCTACTGAGAGCAAAGGAAGCAGATGGGAGAAGCAA
Source organism: Alexandromys fortis (assembly GCF_014885135.2). Taxonomy (NCBI): domain Eukaryota; kingdom Metazoa; phylum Chordata; class Mammalia; order Rodentia; family Cricetidae; genus Alexandromys; species Alexandromys fortis. The sequence continues at coordinate 823,183 of NW_026068140.1, read as the reverse complement.
GAGCCCAGAGAACAGGCTTAAGACAAAGGAGGGAGCCGGGCGGTGGTGGCACATACCTTTAATCCCAGCACTCAGGAGGCAGAGGCAGGTGGATCTCTGTGAGTTCGAGGCCAGCCTGGTCTACAAGAGCTAGTTCCAGAACAGGAACCAAAAAGCTACGGAGAAACCCTGTCTCGAAAAATTAAAAAAAAAAAAAAAAAGACAAAGGAGGGAACTGGCAAGGCAGAGCAGCAAGGCTTCCACCAGATGGCAATTTCAAGCTGCCTCTGCTCCACAGCCTCCTCCCAGCTCTCACTTTCAACTTGGCTTCCCTCAGTCTCCTTCCCACCACCCCATCTTCATGCACATCCCTGCTGCAGGGCAGAGCAGTAAGGAGCATGGGGCGCCTGGACTCTGGTTACCAGATAACGGGAGGAAGAGTCCCAAGGTGGAGCAGAAGCCAGATAACAGCCTCCTTCTGGTGCACCCCAGTAATGTAGGCAGCAGTTACCACAAACTGAGAGAAGACTGGCCTCCCAGTCTCAAACAACCTTGGGAAGCAGACAGCCCTCCCTTACTCATTACCGCCCATATATTCCAGAATGCTGTGGATACTGACTGTTTCCTGAATCAGCCCTGTCCAGGGCCGGCTATCATGAGATCAGAAGACTCCATGCCCCTGCCCCACCGCGCCTCTTCCCTTGATCCTCTTTCTATTGTCCAGTTTTCCTTTCTCCTTGCTGTCATGACACCTCACAAATCTCAGACTGGCTTTCTGCTCACTTTCCAGGCTTTCCCAGCAAAGTCTGGTGCGGCTGCTTACAATCTGGAGCCCCTTCACTTGGATGAACTTGGAAGGCGACAGCCCAAAAGAATCACACAGCAGCTGCAGCACAGTGACAGGTGACAGTATCCTCAGGACCTCCATCTCCCCACTTTCCACACCACAGGGTCAGAGACGACCCACCCATGACAGAACCGGAACAAATAAAGAAGTAGGGTGGGAAACGTTCCTGGGAAGAAAAGCCAAGAGTGAACAGCTACTGAAGAGGAACCCAGGACTCAGCCCTTGTAGGCCAAGCCTAAAAGTAAAGCAAACCAAACATCAGCTGGAAAGATCTCCCCAGCCAGACATGGGGGTATTCGCCAGCAATCATACTTAGCATTTTAGAAATGGAACCTGGAGGATCAGGAGTTATAATAATAACATAATAACATAATAAGTTCCAGGATATCCCAGGCTACACGAGACTCTGTTCCAAATAGCAAAAAGTGTCCCCCGACAAGAAGGCTTGTCAATTCCTTTCCAGCACCACTTCCTTGCCAGGCATCAAAAGCATTGATCAAACACAGTCGGCAAGATGCTCAGTGAGTAAAGGCGCTGAGTTAGATCCCTGGCACATATACACATGTGTACACACACGTACATACGTGTGCACACCCACAAACATAATGATATCAGTGCTAAGTTAGATCCCTGGCACGTGCACAGCCACACACATAATGATAACGGTGCAAGGTTAGATCCCTGGCACATGCACACATGTGTGCGCACACATACACACGTGTGTCAGAAGAGGGTGTCTGATCCCTAAAAACTTGAGCTATAGATGGTTATAAACCACCATATCAGTACTAGGAACCAAATACAGGCCCTCTATGAGAGTGGCAAGTGCTCTAAACCACTTAGGCGTCTCTCTATCCCACAAACCAAGTTAAAGGGGAAAACAGACAAAACAGGGCTCGAGAGGTTGTTCAGAGCACTTACTGCTTCTGCAGAGGACCTGGATTCAATTCCCAGCACCAACATGGCGACTCACATCTATCCATAACTCCAATTTTAGAGGATTTGATGCCCTCCTCTGGCCTCCATGAGCACCAGGCACACTTGTGATATATACATTCAGGCAAAACATTCAAACATGGGCTGGAGAGATGGCTCAGTGGTTAAGAGCATTGCCTGCTCTTCCAAAGGTCCTGAGTTCAGTTCCCGGCAACCACATGGTGGCTCACAACCATCTGTAATGGAGTCTGGTGCCCTCTTCTGGCCTGCAGACATACACACAGACAGAACATTGTATACATAATAAATAAATAAATAATTTTTAAAAAAACATTCAAACATATAAAATAAAATAAATATTTTCCAAAAAAATTAAAAAGGACAATGGGGCTAGGCATGGTGGCACAAACCTTTAACCCCAGCACTGGGAGGCAGAAGCAGGAGGATCTCTGTGAGCTTGAGACTAGCCTCCAGAGTTAGTTCCAGGGCAGTCAGGGCTACTATACAGAGAAACCCTGTCTCAAAAGGAAGAAAGAAGGAGGGAGGGAGGGAGGGAGGGAGGGAAGATGGACAATGAAAGGACTGCCAAGATGACTCAGCAGCTAAAGGTGACCTCTGTTCTTGCAGAGGACATGAATTCTGCTCCCAACATGTCCATGATGGACAAAATTCCCACTTCAGGGGATCCAACAGCCTCTTCTGGCCTCTGTGGGTACCTTCACTCACATACATACACCTACATGCAAATACATTCGTACACATAATTAAAAATAAATATAAATCTTTTATTTTAAAGACTTCTCAATGTGCACACCTTTAATCCCAGCATCGGAGAGGTGGGGGCAGGAGGATTTCTGTGAGATCCAAGATAGCCAGGGCTACACAGAGAGAACCTCTCTCAAAGCTAAAACAAATCAGAAAAAGATGTGATCGACAGCAAGGGTCTCATTACTATACACCTCCTAGATTTCCGACATGTGAGGCTGGGTACATCCGCTGTGGAACTGGAAGAACAGAACAGAGAAGCCAAATCCGGGAAGGAAGGTGCCAGTCCTCCCAGTGGGTTTCCTGCCTCCAAGCCCCTACACCCGCTCCCAAATGCCCCATGGGAACTAAGTCCCTGTTAGCCAATTTCCCTACCTCTGCCCAGTGCTGCTGCTCCTGGCTGCTCAGATCAGCATGAGGATCAGTGCAGCCAAAACAAATTAAAGGAAGATAACATTCCACATCTTCCACAGGAACAAAGTCTGCCCTCCTGGTTGGCACAACTTCTAGCCTACAGGAAGAAATTGCACCAGGAAGAAAGTGATGTCAGGTGCAGAGACAGGAAGGGGAAAAAGCCAGACTTGCAAGCCCAGCTTCTTCCCACATAGAAAGATGCTGCCCTTGTTCGGCAGCCTGCACCTGTGTGCATGCTATACACGCTACTAAAGTTAAGCTGGCTCTTAGAAAGACTGCCAGGCATGAAAAGCCCTCTGGCACCAAACATAGGTGCAGCACCCTCTCCAGGGCCTTAAATGCTGAGCTGAAAGATAGCTGAGCAGTTGATGGGGTCCTGGAGGAAAGTACAGTCCTGGGCAGGTGGATAAAAGCATGTGCCAGCATGGACCAATGAAGCTCCTTCATTCTAAAGAGCAGCCTCTGTTTTGCCAGAAGTCTGAGCCCAGCCTAGGCGACACCTTGTGTACTAGGTCAGTTAGACTAGACAGGCATCTTGTCTCAAAGAAACAAGAACTGTCATAACTGGTTCTTATGGGGAGCTCCTGAGCAAAATCTGAAGTTGAGATAGAAAGCTCATAAAACCAGCAAGGCAGGCCACAGACAAAGGCCCAGAACCCTTCCCAGAAGCTCCCCTCCAAACACCTCTGTCCTGATGAAATTCTCATCCACAGCTTACACACACAGCACACACATGGAGAGAGAACTGAACCTGTGTTTGCAGTAATTCCCCACTCTCCAGCTGTAGGTTTGCAGCAGTCAGCAGCACAGAAGCGCAAAAGAGGCTTCAGCTGAAATTCTTCGGGTGGAGCCACACTACACTTGATAGTGGGGCTGAAAAACTACCTATACCTGCTGGTCTGTGGATTCAGGGTCGGAGTCACCTGACTGGCTCAGCAATCCAAGAGGATCTTGGGACTGGTTCTGAAAGACAGGGGCAGAGTGAGTTTTGGAGGACAGCAAGGACCTATGGGTAGAGAGGAGAGTCCATACTGGGAATTCACCAAGAATAAAAGCAAGAGCAGCTGACACCTCTGTGAACATTTCTGGAGAGTGAGAACTGTCTCGAGTCTCCCTCTCGTGGATGGACACAGTCCTGTGCTCAGGAAGTCTGCGCTGCCTGTGACAGAGCAGGAACATGAAGAACAGCTCTGCTCCAGGACCCCCGGGGATTTGCTGGCAGAAGTCCCTGGGCAGGCTGCTTCTCAAGGCCTCAGTTTCCCTATCGGCAAAGCAGTAAAGATGATTTCAAACCCTATTGATTTCCGGTGTTTTTCTGGGCCAGAATGCTGAGCTTCATAAATCCCTGCAGGTCCTGGTCAAGAGTGGCACAGGGCGGCCGATGTGGCTGATTGTGGAGTTCCTAGGAGAAGCAGAGCCTGCAAGTAACTAGAACCATGCAGATCAGGCCCATGAGGGCTGCTTAGGATGAGGAACGACCAGATCAAGAGTCCTGAGTCCGCATTTCTTGCCCAGATCCTTTTTATTCTGGTGCAAAGTGCCTGGACCCTTGCCATCTGCTTTCACCCTCTGGAAGACCTCATCCCGCATCACTGGGGACACCTAAATCTCTACCTCCAGCCTGGTCTTCACAGGAAACTAAGATCCATGAGCCTCCTCTACCTGGATGTTTAGCAAGCATCTCACACCTAATGTACCCAAAGCACGTCCCCTGAAGCCAGCTCCTCCGTATTCCAGGTAACAGTAGTTCCGTGCTCTGGTCACCCACGTGACACAAACAAACCCTCTTAGTCTATCCTTGGCTTGCCTCCACTCTCCACCTGATCTACACTGCCCCAGCCCATCTGACTCTGCAGGATTCAGCCAGCCCTTCCCACCACCACTGCATCTGCCCTGCCCCTGCAGTGCACTCTTGCACATCTTGCTTCTGCCCTTGTTTCCCACTGCATTCCCAGCATAGCAGCACTGAGCATTCAAAGGAAATAGACGTCACTCTCAGGTCCTGACTCTCCAGTGGCTCCCCATTTATCCGAGTGGAGTGGAAGCTTTGCTGTGACTCGTTAGTCCCTACACGATCGATCGTGATTAGCTTCCTGTAACCGCTTTAGAAGCCACCATTCATTCCCTTCCCTATTTTCCTGGCTCTAGTCATACAGGACTCGTTGCTGCTCCTCCATCGTGCAGGACTTGCTCACTGGAGGGTTCCGACCTTGCTGTTTCTCTGCAGGAAAGGTCTTCCCTAACTGCACCGGCCTACATCTGGTAAACACCAGACTCCTTATGCTGGGGCCAGAGCACAGATAATCAGGGAGGGAAAAGGAAGAGGAAACAGTGGAGTCGGGTTCCACACAAAACATGGAATGCCCTGTCTTGCTTTCTATCTTCCTGGAACACTGTCTTCAGAAGTTCAGGCAGTTTAGGGTGGGGCTGCTCTGGTTCTTCAGCAAGTGGCCCCTTTCCATCCCATGGCAAACGGACTCACATCTCTCTCGCACCCTCAAGACTTCCGGACAGGAGCTGTCTGAAGCCCCTGAACGGACAGACCAGTCCTTTCCGTGACTAAAGGATGCAGAGACAAAGCTATTTTCCAATTATGCATTTGTTCCCCCTACCACCCTCCTCTCCTTCTTCAGGTCTCTTACTCTGGTGCTAGGAGGCAGGCTTTAAGAGGAAAAGGGAAGGAATCAGGGCAAAGGACAAGGAGGCTTCAGAGAGAAAAACTGAGGCAGAAAGGAACATAAGCTATGCGGAGACGGTTACCCAGTGAGAGGCCGGGATAGCCTGGGCTAAAAGGGGTCCACGTCAGAGGTGACTGCAGCCAGCAGGCCCTGCCCAGAGGGCCAGGCTGACAGAGGACGCTAGAGGAAGGGACCAGCAGTGGCTCGGAAGAGGAGGAAGAGGAGCGGGCGGCGCGGGCCGCGCGGGCGGGCGGCGCGGGCCGCGCGGGCGGGCGGAGCGGGCGGAGGCGGGCGGAGGCGGCGGCGGGCTCAGCGGAGCGGGCGGGCGCCGGGAGCGGGCTCGTAAAAGCCGCGCCGCGCGGGGAAATTGCCGCCAGAATCGCTGAGCTCCACAAAACGCCGCCCGCGCGGCCCGCCGCCGCGCCCGCTCCAATCTCCAGCCTCATCGGCGCGCGGGCTGGTTATGCATTTAAATGTTATTTAATTGGATTGCGGAGGAGCTGGGGGCCAGAGTGCCCCCGCCTCCGCCCCGCACGTGCCACACGTCTGTTTCCCGAGTCACAGATTGCCGCGCACCCCCTCCTGCCCAATCCCCCACCACCACCACATGCTTCTCTCCCTCCTTTCAGAACCCAGCCAGAGGACACTCGGAAAGACACCGGTCTATGAAGATGGAAAAGTCAGAGGCTACACACACACACACACACACACACACACACACACACAAATCTGCCGACACACAAAGACACTGCGGCAGCAAAAACTGAGTGTCCACCTGGAAGATTAAGAATAGCAGACACAAAAGGTCCCCTGGATCCCAGACGTACACAAGTGCATGTCAACACACTGGAAGGTCATACTTGAAGGGAACGCACCACCTGACTTCTCCAGGAATAATGGCACTCACAAAGTGGCACTGCCAAGCATGGGCACAAGGAGATGCAAGAGCCACACTTGCCACACATTTGCCGTGCCTTTCCAGGATTTTGTTCAGTGGTCCTTTTCCAAAACCACAGCAAGCAAGGCTTCAAGAGGCAACTGGTAAGGAAGTTCCTTAAACTGAACAAATAAACAAACAAGTCCAAATTACAAGTATGGTAGACAGACACCAAGAGGGCCTTCCTGAGAAGACACCCCAAGGTGTGAGGCTGGGCATTTGTGGAAGGTGAGTTTTTCCCACCTCAGTGCAGTAGGAAGCTAGATAAGGAGCCAGCACCACCACGCAGATGGAAGGACAGCGTGTCCTGCAGAGGCATGTCCTCCACACACTCCCAACCAAAGATGATCAGGGTCACACTACTTCAATTAATGAAAATGGAGACGGGAACCTGGCTTGTCCCATTCTGGGCTTTCCGCCATCCCCTCTGCAAGCAGGGCCCAGAGAATGACATCAGCCTAAGGATCTCTGCGCTGGCTTTGGGGACAGAAGAATGGGCAGAATGTGTGTATTCTATTGCAGTTGGCCTACTTGCATTATGAGGGCCCAATCAAAGATGAGAAAGTGTCCCCACAGACATGATAATTCACCCTTGACTGCTAAGCACTGGTCTAGGCCAGGCTGCCACTGAGGCTTCTGAAAAAGAAAGCAGTTCAGCTGCCCCAAAGCAATTTATTTCTGCATCACCTGATGACCATAGCTGGGCAGTTTACCTATGTGTCTAACCTCAATGTCTCATGCTCCAGTTGAAGGCATTTACTTCTCTGGGGAATTGGGGGTGAGGGGAGCTGACATCCTAAATAGGAATATTAGAAGAATTGAGAGTTGGTCTGGGATAGGCCACAATCTCTAATCTCTATTTTGTTGTTGTTGTTTTGGTTTGGTTTTGTTTTCAAGACAGAGTTCTGTGTAGCTTTGATGCCTGTCCTGGAACTCACTCTGTAGACCAGGCTGGCCCAGAATTCACAGGGATCCACCTGCCTCTGCCTTCTGAGTGCTGGAATTAAAGATGTGTGCCACCACTGCCTGGCTCTAATCTCTAGTCTTTTTTTTTTTTTTTTTTTCCCATTCTACCACTAGCTCTTGACCTCCGCTATGGCCAGGCTGCATCTCTAGTCTTGTATAAAGCATGTTGGGGCGGGGGAATGGAGAGAGATCACGCCGAGTGTCTTCTCTTCAACAGACCTGCAGCCCGCCCGTCCAGATTCGTTTGCTCTAGGACCGTGACAACCCCGACAGCCTCCTGCAGCTTTCCACCCCAGAAGCTACTTGATCAAGGCCTGCTTATATAGAAAGCAAACTCGACTCCCCATCTTACATAGTGATACACTGACCTTTGGCTCCTGCCTGATTCCTCGGAGTCTCTCCCCTCAACCTGTGTCCTAGCCCATGGCAGTTGGGGCTGACAGTATCTGACCTGTCCCATCAGTACGCGTCCATCTTAGGGATGTCCAGAATGCCATATGAACACCCTGTTCATAACATGCTTTCAGCTTGATCTACCGTATAAAGCATATGCTTGCATTCCTAGCACTGGACAATGACACACAGCGAGCAGCCACTGAGGTGGGAAGAGTACGAGAGCACACACAGTGTCTCCCTTTAGGCAGCTCTGTTTGGGAAAGGGAGGGAGGGAGGCAAGAGGATTCTTTCCCAGACAACTCTACCCCTCAACCTCAGAAGCATCACCATCCCAACCAAGCGCAGCTTTGCTCTTTATGGGGTGCATGCTGGCACGCATGCATGTGTCTGTGTATGTGCGTGCACGTGTGTGCACATGTGTGTGTGTGTGTTAGAGTAAGAACTTCTAGGCCTCCATCACTTTTCTAAATCAGAACCCAAACACCGTCACAGGACAAAAGCAATGGCAATAGATAAACTCATGGTCATGGGTGGATATATGGATCCTCCCGTACCAGGCTCGTGCTCACTAGCGTGTTCCTCATACAGAGGAGAGGGATATGAGCTCTGCTCTCCTCCTGGCCCTCAGGGCCCTGGCAGTACCTCGGAGAACTAACCTGGCTTGTGTAAGGGAAGCACACAGAGCAGGAGGCTCCTGGGGTCTCTCAAATCACAATCTCTTGAAGTAAAGCAGAGGGGCTTGAGTTTTTCTGAACCTCCATGGTTAATTCTAATTCACAGCAGGGTTGCCAGTCACTGACCTCTGCGTCAGAGCTACCCAAGAGGACTTCTGCAGTAATGCAGTTCTTTATCTGTGCCATCCTGTTAGTGGCACCAGCCATGTGTGGAGGAGCACCTGAGGTATGGCTAGTGAACTGAACTGAAGGAAATGTTACTTAATTCTTAGTCATCTAAAATGGCTTCACATACAGGGCAGGAGACGTAGCTCATCTGGTAAGTTGCCTGCCCAGCAAGCACAAATCCTAGGTTCGATTTCCAGCTCTATATAACACCAGGTGTGGAATGCACGCCTGCTATCCCAGCACTCAAAGGGCAGACTCTCATCAACACAGCAACGTCAAGTCAAGCCTGGGCCACGGGAGATGTATTAACCAATCAATAAACTGCACAAGGTTACTGATTGGTATATCAGACCGCAAAATTCTAAATGACCCTAAATTCCATATATTGTTTTTATTTTATAGATTCATTTATTTTATGTGTTTGAACGCTTATATGTTCATGTATGTATGTCTGGTGCCCACAGGTCAGAAGAGCTTTGAATCCCCTGGAACTGGAGTTATAAGCAATTGTAGGCTGCCATGTGGGTACCGGAATAGAAACCAGGTCTTCTGCAAAAACAAATGCTCTTAGGCACCGAGCCATGTCTCCAGTCCCCATTGGTTTTTAAAAATTTAAAGCCAGGCATGGGATTCCAGTGCTAGGCAAGCAGAAGCAGGTGAATCTCTGAGTTCAAGGCCAACCTGGTCTACAAAGTGAGTTCCAGGACAGCCAAGGCTACACAAAGAAACCCAGTCTCAAAAAAAAAGAAAAAAATCACTGTGTGTGTCTGACGGATGTGTATATATTGAGTGTGCATCTGTCAGCAGACTACTTTATGGAGTTGATTTTCTCCTTACACTTCTACGTGAGCTCTAGGGATCTGATCCAGATTGCCAGGATTGTATGGAAAGTGTCTTTACCCAGTGAACCATTTGGACAACCTCCTAATTTGATTTTAGACTTCACTCCTCATAACAGGCTTTATATGTTTGTGTTTCTGTATGTGTGTGCATGAACATTCCTTTATGTACGCTCATGCCTATAGTGGCCAGAGACTCACAACAGGTATCTTCCTCGGTTGCCCTCTCCACTTTGGCACAAGCGTGTGTGTGTGTGTGTGTGTGTGTGTGTGTGTGTGTGTGGTGTTGGGTATGAGTTTTCATGTGCATATGTGAATGTATATAGTAAGTGTATGTGTGCACACCTGTGTAGACCTGTGAGAGCATGTGTGTGCACACCTGTGTAGATCTGTGAGAGCATGTGTGTGTGCACACCTGTGTAGACCTGTGAGAGCATGTGTGCACACCTGTGTAGACCTGTGAGAGCATGTGTGTGCGTACACCTGTATAGACCTGTGAGAGCATGTGTGTGTGCACTCCTGTGTAGGCCTGTTTCTACCTCTATCACTGTCTCTCAGTGAGAACAGCTCGCTATTCAGCTGGACTAACTGACCAGCAAGCCCCAGTGATCTCTCCACACAGCAATGAGACTCCTTCCCCTAAGGATACTCTTATCTGCACTAGGAAACCTCCTCTGATTTAATTGATAAGTCAGTCCAGTGGAACTAAGTCTGAACAGCCAGATAAGCACCCAGACCAGGTTCTAAGCAAGGGGAGGAGGGCTCTCCTGAGTGCACTTTCTTACTTGTAGTTAACCTTGGTGAGAGATAAAACGACTTTGCTGCTATGAACTGAATTATGCCCCACAAATCCATATGCTAAAGCCCTAATATTTGGAGATAAATCCTTTAAATAAATGAAGAAGCATTAGAGAAAGGTTAAATGAAGTCCTGGGGGTAAAGCAATAATCCAATGATGGCTCTCCTTCCAGGAAGAGGGCAACGGAGCCACACATGGCAGAAAGGCTACGGAAGGATACATCAGCTGCCGCATGAAGAAAGGCCTCAGTGGAGCCTGAGCTGCTAACACCGTGACCACAACGATGAGAAGATAAACCTTTGTTTAAGCCATCCAGACTGTGTTGTTTTTGTTATGGCAACCTCAGCAGGCTTGGGACCCTACCCTAACCCTGACAAGTCAGAGCATGTAGTGACCCTGTGTAGGAAGACCTTTCAGGCACCACACTAGTCTCTCCCCGCCAAGTATGCCAGGCCAGGCTTCCCCTAGGCCTGCATATCCTCACTACATCTTAATCCCTTCATCTCTCATACCTCCCTACTGGTGTAGGAGGTTCTTCTGTTCATGCGTTGCTTTTATTGGTTAATGAATAAAGAAACTGCTTTGGGTCTGATAGGGCAGAACTTAGGTAGGCAGAGAAGACAGAACTTAATGCTGGGAAGAAAGGCAGAGTGAGAGTGGCCATGTTTCCTCTAAGACAGAGGCTAGTTAGAATCTTGCCAGTAAGCCACAGTCACATGGTGTTACACAGATTAATAGAAATGGGTTAAATTAAGATGTAAGAATTAGCCAATAAGAAACTAAAGCTAATGGGCCAAGCAGTGGCCAAGCAGTGTTTTAATGAATACAGTTTTGTGTGTGGTGATTTTGGGGGCTAAGCTAGCCTGGCGGCAGGGCTGAACAAGTGGGCCCTCTCTCCCTGCAACATTGTTTTCACTTCCTTTGCTGAAGTTTGGATCTTCAACGTTCCCCAGAAACCATGCCTCTTAGACTTGGCCACCAGCCTACTGTCCCACCGGGAGGTGGCAGAGCCTAAAGAGGTGGAGTCCAATGGGAGAAGTGAGGTCACTGGCCATGTCCTTAGAGGGGATACTGGGACTCCAGTGCCTACCTCTTGGTTTACCAGCTGCCATTAGGCAAGGATTCTTCTGCTACACACCAAACATGAATAAACTGTGCAAGTATCTATGGGTTGGGAGTTCTCAAATGTGAGCAAAATGTTTGCCTGACTGGGCTTCTTCATACGTGGGCTTCTATCAGGTGTTTCTGCACATGTGTTCCGTGCATCTGACTGTCCTCACTTTTTCTCTCACCTGACCACCCCTTCCTTAATCCCTTGAAGAGCTCTGACTCTTCCAGTCTTCAAGACCACCAGAGCGTCTCCTCCCCACCTCAGCCAAACATGCCAGCGTGCAGCAGCTTCCCCTCTGCAGCGTTCACGATGCCAGCACAATCGTCCACCCGTAGCAGGAGCTACAGAGACAGGAGACCACCCATGTGATGACGAGATGCTGCGAGGTAGCTGACGATGATCTGGAGTCTGCAGAGTCGCCAGCTTCAGGAGGTCCTCCCAACGTGACCACTGTCACTTCTGCCAACTAGCTATAGACACAAGTCTTCCCGGAAACCCTTCAGCTTTAGTAAATTGCAAAACAAAACTCAGGAAATAAAAACACTGTATTTATTATATTTTATCACAAATACAAATCAAGGGCTTAGTGATAGAGCAGCGAACACTGTACATCCACAAACTCTGGGTTCAGTCCCCTGAACTCCCAAAGACACACAGAAAATATGACTAAATATACAAACCAGCACCAACTACCCAAAAACAAACAGACATATGTGTGTTCACCAACCAGCGTACAAAGTTCTGGTCAGGGTCACTATATAGGGATAATTGGTCGAGATCATGGGCCACTCAGCTGAACTCAATCTCTAGCCTTGTCCCACCCTGACATTCAGGCTGAGATCACTCTTCAAAGTTCCAACCATCAAAACATAAAGCTGGTCTTTCTAGGGGGCTGGTCTTTATCCCGCAGCAAAGTTCAACAAACCCTCCTGTGCTCTGAGGTTCCGACATGAATAATACTGACATTTCTATTGGTTTTTTAAAAATTTTATTTTATTTTTATTTATGTATACAGTGTTCTGCCTGCATTATGCCTGCAGGCCAGAAGAGGGCACCAGATCTCATTACAGATGGTTGTGAGCTACCATGTGGTTGCTGGGAATTGAACTCAGGACCTCTGGAAGAACCTCTGAGCTATCTCTCCCGCCCCCTGACATTTCTATTGTTGAGGAAACCTCAAAGTTCCCTCTCAGGAACTGAGACAGCTAATTTTTAGAATGCTGGAGATGACTTGAGTCCCAGGAAATAAGGAGACCACATGCCCCTCATCAAGGTGGTCCCACGTTCCCACTGTAGCTTACTCCCTAGCCCTTACCACACATCACCCAACCAACCACTTAAGAGACAGAGGAGACATCAGCCTCCCCATCAACCCCAACAGTGCCCCAAGTACTTGATGAACTACTGGACAGGCCCCCTATCAAACCCCTGCAGGTTGGCTAGGCTGGCTAGAAGTCTCATATACCCCTCCCCAAGCTACCTGAGAAGTTTCTGCCAACAGTGAATAGAGGAGGGAGGGAGGGAATGTCCTAAAACCAACATTCTCCCGCCAATGACACGCAGAGGGAAAAGAGAACCAACGTGAGAAGGCTTAGGGGTCTTTAATGCTTAATCTGAAAGTCACAGGTTGAAATTTTCCTAACATTGGCTTCCCCAGTAAGGAAAGGTCTTCAGGGCGGACAGGGAATGCCCTCATAGTGCAATGGTGCCCCAGCTCAGAGAGAGGCAAGCGGGAAGAGTGTGTGGTGGGCACCACAGTCTGCCTTTTGTAAAGCACTCTACAGTGTTCCCTCAGTCCTCACACCTCACACCAGGGGCAGGAGGCAGAAACCCCATTTTACAGAGAATCTTGAGACTTAAAAAAGTTGTTCATAAGCAGGTCAGGCAGGGTGGCACATGCCTATAATCCCAGCATTTAGGCAGAAGATCACCAAAAGTTTGCTGCCAGGTCGGTCTTTAGAGAAAGTGCCATGACAGTGAGACCGTGTCTCAAAATTCAGAAGGGAACAGGATATGGTGGCCCATCCTTTTAAACCCAGCACTCAGGGCAGAGGTGGAAGATTTCTTATGCGGTCAAGGCTGGATCTTGTCTACACAATGAGTTACCGGCCAACCCAATGAGACCTGGCTTCAAATTTTAAAACAAACAATAACAAAAACAAAACAGGAGTTTTAATTTTTTAAGACAGTAGTAGCTCTGTGTAGCTCTGGCTGTCCTGAAACTCACTGTGTAGACCAGGCTGGGTTTGAACTCAGAGATCTGCCTGCCTCTGCCTTCCAAGTGCTGGGTTTAAAGGTGTGTGCCACCACTGCCCAACTGAGAGAGGTTAAAAAAAAAAGTTCACAGGCTTCACAGGGGAAAGGGGAATGAAGATCTAGATCTTTCCTAGTCTGCCACATATAAGTGTCCCTTGGATCCAACCTCGGTCTCCCTTAAGAAATTCACTTTTTATTATTTGTTTGTTTCTGAGACAGAGCCTAACCTGACCCTCCTGTCTCTGAGTGCTGGGATTACAAGGGTATGCCAGGACACCTGGCTCAGAAGCTCATTCTCAATGTGATGTCTGTCCTGGTCCCTGGGAGGAGAGGAGAGAAGCCGGCTAGAGGCAAGTGTTCTGTAAGGATGAGTAGGGATCAAAGATTGCCCTCTGGTTGGGGAGGGGGAGCTGTGGAAAGGACAGATTAAGAGAGGTCAGACTCAATCGATCACACTTAATGCATGTGTGGAAACATCACACTGAACCCCACTAATACGTACAATTAGTGTCAAAAAGTCTGAGGTAGATCAGTGTGAGCTTTCCTAGTGTGTATGAGGCAGTGCCAAAAACAATGCCAATAAAAACAAAACAGGAAAGATTAAAATTATCTTTCCTCCAAAAGTTCAAATATGACCCCAGACATCCCTATCAAGGACCCTCTGCACACAGAGGTCCCCAAGGAAATGGTGTGGCCAGCGAGTGCAGAGGCCCCCTCTGTGGACACTGAACAGAACAAGCCACTGGAGACAAAAGGGTGAGGCTCAAGGGAGGAGAGCTGCCCACCCTGCGCTCAGGATTAGACAAAAGCCCAGAGTGATTCCTCCAACAGGGAGCCCGGCAAAGCCTGCGTACAAGGTGATCTCTAAAGTGTGCTAGGCCTGGCTGAACACTCACTCGTAAGCAGAGGTAGGAGCCCCAACTCTTGGAGTCTTTCCCTGGCTGCCGCCTCCCAGCCCTTGTTGGCCTGTGGGCTTCGCGGAGAGGGATGCAGGAGCCCCTCCACCTGCACCTCTGGAGCCAGTCCAGCTAGAGCTCTTCGAGCCCGCTGTTCTGCCAGCCGCCCCACTCCCACTACCAGCCGCACCCCTAGCCGCTGCACCTGCCTGCACAGGGCTGCTTCGCAGATCGCCAGTAGCTGCTCCCGCTGCTTGGCCGGCAGATCAGCGGGGGTGAGGTTTCGTCCACTGGGAGCCAAGAAGAGCAGAGGACACAGATTGTGGACAAAGCAATGCCGGAAGAAGACTTGGGGCTGTCCACAGAGGGCCCGGAAAAGGCCCCAGAATCGGGCTCCGCTCACCTCTGACTGTGTGCACTCCAGTCCCAACACTGGTCGCTTAGGGTGCTCTTGGGGAGGGGTCAGCACAGAGCCCCCAATGCCCAACCAGTCCCGGACCACATTCACTTCCCCAAAAGGTACCTGTGGGGGAAGGAGAGAGACACAAGGTGATTCCAGCTGGAGATGGCCAGGCTGTCATGATGATCTCACCCACCTTTACCATTAAGTCTGTGAGGGCCTCCCGGCCCTGTGGTTTGCCCCCTTCCATGTTTCCTCCAGTTTTTCCCACTGTGAACTGTGACCAGCAAAACCCATGTGCCTCTACTTTCCCCTGGCACTAGGACCACATACAGGCAGAACACTGGGACATTTGCCCGACAGGAGGCATGATTGGAATACTGGTGACAGATCTCCTGAAACAGAAAGCTGGCCAGGGTGAAAGGAGACAAGCCAGGCCGAGCACTGATCTCTGGGTGCCCTCCCAGCCCAGGCCTCAGGCTGTCATTCCCATCGATCATCATTGATCACCTTTCATCTCTTGGCTGGGGTCAATAAAAGCGATTGAGCCTTCTGCCCTGGGGCTTCTTTACCTCCTCCACCTTTAATGCACCCCTACTGAAACAGTCACCCAGATCCCTAAGAAGCAGGCTGGCCTGCGCCTGACGCTGTTAGGAACTTTTCAGAGACCCAGGGGCTGCCACCAGGATGGCCAACAGCTCCTACCCCCCCCCCTCCTGCCCACTGTCAGTGTTCTGGGAGGATCTAGCAGCCCTAGCCTCTCTCCTGACTCCAACCACTCTAGGGACAAGGTAAGGTACAGGGCAGGATGGCGGAAGGGAAGGTTCTCAGAGGCAATTAGTGGAGTGCTCACAGGGGAAACGGGACTGCCATTAATGTGCTTGGTTAACTATGAACAGAGAAGCAAGGGGAGTGCTTGAGACCACAGGAGCCTATATATGCTCTGCAGGAGAGGGAGTGGGTGGAGACCACAGGAGCAGATATATGCTCTGCAGGAGAGGGAGTGGGTGGAGACCACAGGAGCAGATATATGCTCTGCAGGAGAGGGAGTGGGTGGAGACCACAGGAGCCGATATATGCTCTGCAGGAGAGGGAGTGGGTGGCCCACCCACCTCCCAGCCAATTCTAGGTTCTTCCTCTACAACAGGCCCAGGCAAACCTCCACCTCTGAACCGCCCACCAGAGGAAGCCAGGCCTTTACCCCAGTCTGGGCCATGCCAAACGGCCCTGGGTTCATGCCCAGGAAGAGCACTTCCTTTGGACCTTGGCAGTAGCGGGTCACGTAGTTGCGGTGCGGCTCCCAAGCATAATCCACTGGATTATAAATGACACCCACAGGCTCTGGAAACTGCAGCTGGTGAAGCTCGGCATTGAGCTGAAGCTCCTCCTCCAAGAAGCCCTCAGTCAAGCTTGGAGCGCAAGGCAGAGGCTCCATCAAAGCACCTGCAGGTTCATGGGTTGGCCCAGGCAGGAAAGTCGGGGACACAGCCATGCCACTGTTACCTGGAAAAGAAATGGACAGAGTTTCCTTCAGGCTCACCCCAGTATTGGGATCTGTACTAGCTAGCGGTTCTCACTGTCGTTTCCTGGCTCAGAAGAGACCCTCAGAAGCTCTTGTCAGTTACTACAAGCTCACTCAGGTTCCTGGGAATGAAGGGACCTCTGCTCCCACTTCCAGAGTCCTCCTTTTTCTGATACTTCAAGCATCCTACATTAGCTACTTGTCTCACTGCAACAAAGTAGCTGCAATAGCCACTGAAGGAAGGGAGGGTTCATCTCATCTCTCAGAAAGTACAGGCCGTCATGGCTGAAGGAGCTAAAGTGGTTGGTCACACTGCAGTCAGAGGCAAAACTCAGAAAGTGATGAATGCCTATATCCAACTAGATCTCTCCCTCTCCCTCTTCCCCTCTGCCCCCTCGATGCATTGACCAGGCTGGCCTTGAACTCAAGAGTTCCTCCTGATTCTACCTGTGACTAAAGGTGTCTTTTACCACACCTGGCTAGAACTCTCCTTTTTATGCTGTGCTGGTTTGTTTTTATGTCAGCTTGATACAAGTTAAAGTCATGCTGAAGAGGATCCTCAGTTTGAGAAAATGCCCCGCCAGACCGACCTGCGGGCAAGCCTGTGCTGCATTTTCTTGACGGATGACTGATGTGGGAGGGCAGCTCACTACAGGCAGTGCCACCTCTGGGCTGTGGATCCCAAGAGCTATAAGAAAGCAGACTGAGCCAGGTGGTGGTGACGTGTGCTTTTAATCCCAGCACTCTGGAGGCAGAGGTAGGTGGATGTGAGCTCGAGGCCAGCCTGGTCTACAAGAGCTAGTTCTGGGACAGGCTCCAAAACTACAGCGAAACCCTGTTACAAAAAACAAAGGAGAAAGAGAGAGAGAGAGAGAGAGAGAGAGAGAGAGAGAGAGAGAGA
>NW_026068140.1:776655-804109 GCF_014885135.2 Alexandromys fortis | reverse complement strand
TGTGTGTGTGTGTGTGTGTGTGTGTGTGTGTGTGTATGAATGCATGCCACATATGTGTGGTGGTCAAGGAAGCCAGAGGCGGCACTGGATCTCCTGGAGCTGGGGTTACAGGAAGCTGTGCGCTTACGTGGGTACTGGGCACTAGACTGGTTCTCTGCAAAAGCAGTATGTGCTCTTAACCAAGGTCAAATCTCTGGCCTTTTCCTTATTATTTATTGAGATAGGGTCACACATAACCCAGATTAGTCTCAAACTTGCGATGTAGCTGATAAAGGTCATAAACTCCTGATCCTCCTGCCTCCACTTCTTTTTTTTTTTGTTTGTTTGCTTGTTTGGGGCTTTAGTCTTATTTTTTAGAGTCAGGGTTTCTCTGTGTAGCCCTGGTTGTCCTGGAACTCACTCTGTAGATCAGGTTGGCCTCAAAATCACAGAGATCCGCCTGCCTCTGCCTCCTGAGTACTGGGATTAAAGACATGCACCACCACTGCCTGGTTCTGGCAAACATATAAAACTATTTTTATGCATGTGTTAGGATACATGAGTTGTAACACATCTATGGAGGACAATTCACAGACGCCTGTTGTCACTGTCCACCATGTGGATCTCAGGGACTGAACTCAGAGGCTTGGTGACAGGCACCTTTACCTCCTGAGCCATTTTGCTGGCTCACCTCCATTTCTTAGGCGCTGGGATTCAGGACACATCTCCTGGCACCCTTTTTCTCCAATGACATCTGTAACAAGCCAGTCTGTCCAGGATGAGCATGTCCTGGAAATGTTGCACTGACGAATGAGATGCAGGTGCATAGTCACAGCCCAGAGACTTGGGAGGGCTAATTAGAGCAGCTTCCAGGTGGTAAGCAATTGCTCTCCACCAGGTACGCCCCATTGATCTTCATAACAACCCCATGAGGTAGGTAATATTGCTCCCATGTTGCAAGCCAGGAGACTGAGGCTTAACAAGATCCAGCAGGTTGCTGAGGGTCACAGTTACCAGGTAATGAAGTTGGGATTTGAACCCACATAATCTGACGCAAAGCCACGCTCTTAACCACCCACACCTGATCAGCCACCCCACTAATTCTACAAGCCCCTAACCCCGGCCCAGCTTCTTTCCCACACTCAAGAATCCTCAGAGGTGAACAGGTTGATTATCAGACTCTGAACAGACTCTTTGAAGCTATGCAGCCACGGCCAGAACCTCCGCTTTTCACATCTGAATGTTAAGGATAATAATACCCACTTCATAAAGTTGTGTTTGAATGGAAGAGGGAAAGAAATGCAGCAGCCTTCTAAACTACAACCCTGTCTCAGTTCTACGCACAACCAGTGCTTGTACCTGGCCATTTCACTCACTTTCAAAATGCTTCTCCCACCCCATCCCAAAACTGCACAGGCCATTTTCAGAAACCCAACCAATTATGACTGAGTTAGCCAGGACATCAGCCAGCAGTCAAGAAGGTGACCCACATCCAGTTCAAACTCATCCTTCAAGATGCAGCTCAAACCACCTCCTTCAGTGTACAGAGACATTCTCAGAGCGCGGCCCCACCCTACAAGCTAGGATTATAAAATGATGAAGGTTTGGTCCCCAGCCAATGGCACTATTGAGACAACTGAGTAAACGAGGAAGCTAATCTAATGGAGGAAGCAGGACCTGGGGGGGGTTGTCTCCGGAGGGTCTGTCCTGTCTCTTTCCCTCCCTTCTGCCCCCCCCCCCGCTTCCTGGCTGACATAAAATGAGCACATTTGCCCTACACCCACCTTTCCCCCAGGATGCCCACCTCAGCACAGACCTGGAGCCATGAGAGAGAGGCCAAACAGCCAGAGAATGGAGCCTCTGCATTGTGAGCCAAAATCTACCTTTTCTCTCTCATGCTGTTCTTCTCAGGTATCTATCACAGTGATGAACTGCCTGGCATACAGCACACAAAGCAATTCAGGGCTGGACGGTGGTGGCGCACGCCTTTAATCCCAGCACTCAGGAAGCAGAGGCAGGCGGATCTCTGTGAGTTCGAGGCCAGCCTGGTCTACAAGAGCTAGTTCCAGGACAGGCTCCAAAACCACAGAGAAACCCTGACTTGAAAAAAAAAAAAAGCAATTCAGATGCCCTGGTGAAGGTTGAGAGTTGTTGGCCACCCCAGCCAGAGTAAGGGAGACCAGAAGCCTGGCTCTATTCAATTCCTTGCCACACCTAAAAGGTCCTGGATCTCAGGTATGCATGGCTCTACCCACTTCCACTCTGTCGATCTTGTTTAAAGCTACCTTCCAACAATGCATTTTTGCTTCTCCCATGTTAGAGTGGAGCCCTGGGGCCAAGCAAGCACTTTACCACTGAGCTGCCCCATCCCGATGGGCTCCTCTTACCACCCCACAAACCCAGTGTGGGAGAAGGAGCCTGGCCCATGAACAGGCTGGGCAGGTACTCGATCCCTAAGCTCCATGAGCCCTCTCTCTTCTTCTTCATTTTTTGTTTGTTTTGTTTTTCAAGACAGGGTTTCTCTGTGTAAACTATCCTGGCTGTTCTGAAACTCGCTCTGTAGATCAGGTTGGCCTCGAATTCACAGAGACCCACCTGCCCCTGCTTCCTGAGTGCTGGATTAAAGGCGTGCGCCACCGCCCGGCTTTAATTTTAGTTATAAGTTTTGGGAAACGGCCTTGGCTGTCTTGAAACTCAAGATGGAGACCAGACTAACCTCACACTGTGACAGTGTCCCTGCCTCCAGCTCCTAAGTGCTGAGAACCTGCGAGAGGCCAGACTAACCTCACACTGTGACAGTGTCCCTGCCTCCAGCTCCTAAGTGCTGAGAACCTGCGAGAGACCAGACTAACCTCACACTGTGACAGTGTCCCTGCCTCCAGCTCCTAAGTGCTGGGAACCTGCGTGTGTCACCATCAACCAGGCCTGAAGTCTGGAACTGAGTTGTGCAGACAGGCATCCAGGACATTCTGGAAAGCTGAAAATGGTGACGTGAACTGTGCTTTCCGGGACCTTGCTTTGCTTTGCACTTCCCTATGTAGAACCAGTATTAGAAAAAGCAGCACTCAGGTGCTGAAGACAGCACGGATGGGCACACACAAAGTGACAAGATCTCATTCTCACTGTTCGGCTTTCAAAGCCCGGTCCTATCACAGCCTAAGTCAGCTAACTTCAATTCTAGCCCTGGCTGTTCTCTCCCTTAACTTTATTTATTTATTATTTATTGGGCAGAGCAGGCATTCACAGCACACGTGTGGTCAGAGACAACTTTGGAGAGCTGGTTTACTTCTACAGTCAAGGGTCTGAGGATTGAACTCAGGTCATCAGGTGTGACAGCAAGCGCCCTACCAGCTGAGCCATCTCAGAAGGTTCTCTTGTACAAGTCATTTAGGCTCCTCATATTCCATCTCCTACCACCAGCTTTTAACCTGCTTGTCTTTTAGATATGTATGAGTTCCTACATGTCAGTCTCTTGCTGGGAGAAGAAATCCAAATTGAATAAAAAGTAAGACAGGCTGTGGGTAAACCATGAACAAAGATGGACAAGCAAGCTGACATACAGTATAACCTGAGCTTTCCTATCCCAGACAAAACACTCCCAGAGCGCTAACTGGAAGCCTAGCAGTCCTACCCAAAGTCACCATCCGTTCATTGGGCTGATGCTGCAAGTCAGTGGAGGGCTCACCTAGCATACACGAAGCCTTGGGGTTCAATCCCCCAGCATAAGCAAGGTTTGAAGCCACATCCCTATAGGTCCAGCACTCGGGAAGTAGAGACAGAAAGATCAGATCGGGAGTATTCCTCCTGTAGCAAGGGTGTGGACAGTTTGAACTACATGTAATTTTTTTCTCAAAAAGTCAAAACCCAGATGCTCAAGACATGTCAGCCATTTCAAATTACATTTAAAAGCAACTGGTGACCCTGAGATATGTGTGGTCGAGGATAAATTTCATACTCATATCCGGTCTATCTGATATTAACTCCAAGAAGTTTAATAGAATCCAAGCCACAGTGAACAGCCGTTAAGAACACTGGTAGCTCTTTCAAAGGTCTTGAGTTCAATTCCCAGCACCCACAAAGTGGCTCACAACAGTCTAACCGAGTCCTATAGGATCCGATGCCCTCTTCTGTGTGTAGATGTACATGCAAACAGAACAACACCCAAATGTATAAGTTATATAAATAAATAAACCTAAAATAAAAACAAGAACCCAAGTCACTAGTTAGTCCCTGCTCCTTATAGGCTCTCCAGGAATCCACGGGATTTAAACCAAAATTAACACGCAGCAGGGCTCATAGGGATTCCCCTTAGACCTCGGCGCCGTAGCTCAACCACCCCTCCCGAGCCCGCGAGCCCCTCCGCCCTGCGCTGAGATCCAGCCCCCTACTTCCTCACCTGCCGCAGCTCCCCAAGCAGCTTCCGCTTCCTTTCTTCGTCTCGGCGCAAAGGACACTGGAAGTCGTAGTCAACAGCATTCAAATTAGAAGAATGGCTAGCAGCGTCCGCTTCCGCCGGAAATGCCCAAATCACCGGAAAACTCGATAAGTGAGTTCCACAGGTCGCTGGGGATTGTAGTTTAATAGTACGATTTAAATCCAAGATGTCTTGGAAGTTAAAGGTCACTTCATTCACAACAATCTGGACTCTCCAGCCATGCCTAATCCCTCACCCACCAGAGACCTTTCCCAGCGCCCCCTGCTGCCCCAAGTTATGACACCTCACCTCCGCAGCCTCCCATGGGTCATTACTGTGTGCATAACAGCCAAGGAGGCATTTCTCTCACATCCCATTACCATTAGTGTCCAAACCCACAACTTCACCATTTTGACCTGGCTCCCTTAACAGCTGCCAGCTTGTATCCTGGATTGGAGTTCTCCATAGAAGTAGCACCAAAAGCATTCTTCGGTCTCTGTGAGGAGACGCATTGTGGAAATTTGCTCGTAGGCATATGGAACCTGCAGTCTGTACACTGGAGAGCCAGGAAAGCCCTCGTAGTTCAGTCTGAGCGTGACCTGATTCTACAGAGAAACTTCTGACAGAAGCCTCAGAGAACCAAGGTCCTCAGCCCTGTTTCCATGATGGTGGAAAGATGGATGCCCAGTTTTCAAAGAGGCAGATGGAAGCTAGTATGGCTGGTGTGGTGGCTCATACCTGTAATCCAACCACTTGAGTGACTGAAACAGAAAGACGTGTTGAAAGCCAGTGAGACCCTGGAGAGAGAACCCTTCTATGTGCTTCTAAAGTGTGCCCACCCAAGGTGACTCCTGCTGACTCAGCCCACCTGGCCAGCCCAGAGACATGGGGCCACCAGGGCATCCCAGTGGGCAGTCCCAGCGAGCTCCTGATCCTACCACTGATCCATCCCCAAGGGTGACCCACTGCACCTGAGCTTCTTCCTACTGCCTCACCCTTGGCCGTTTCCAAATGAGGGAGCATAAGTATCAGAAGTTCAAAGTTATCCTCTGCTAAATATCTGAGGCTAGCCTGAGCTAATTGAAATCTTGCCCAAAAAGAAAGGGAAAGGGAGGCTGGAGAGATGGCTCAGTGGTTAAGAGCATTGCCTGCTCTTCCAAAGGTCCTGAGTTCAATTCCCAGCAACCACATGGTGGCTCACAACCATCTGTAATGAGGTCTGGTGCCCTCTTCTGGCCTGCAGACAGACAAAATATTGTATACATAATAAATAAATAAATAAATATTTTTTAAAAAAAAGGGGGGAAAGGGATTGGTGGAAGTATGGACGGAACCAATTACAGCCCCCACCCTCCTCAGGAAGCCCTCTCCAACACTGTTTGTCTTGTCAGCTCTTCCAGTTGGGTTTTGTCCCTGTTTCAGGGAACTGTGTTGTTTTGAAATAGGGTCTCATCTTTGCTGTCTTGGAATTCACTGTGTAGACCACGCTGGCCTGGTTTGTAGACCTCATCTGCCTGACTCTGTTCTAGGCCACTACCCCCACCCCACGTCCCAGTCCATTTGTTGGTCTTTACAGTCCCTCAGAACCCCAAATTGGCCTCAGGCAAAACAACAATGACAGAAGTGAGTAGCTGGAAAACAGAGATCCTACAAAATGCCCAAAATGTCCCCACCTGCCTGCTGTAATGGCTCTTGCCTTTAATGCCAACGTCACTCTGAGTTCCAGGCCAGCCCAGAGTGTAGCACAGTTAATAAGAACCAGAGATAGATATTGGGGTTCAGAAGGTCAGAAAAACAAAACATTCAGTCACTAGCTCTTACCTCTACCTCAGTCTGAAATGGCGATCCTGCCTCCAGGAATCTCACAGTGAGACTGTGTCTGAGAGCTGTCTCCTCCTGATTTATATTCCTCTCTAGTGCTGGGATTAAAGGCGTGCACCACTACCACCTGGTTTCTATGGCAAACTAGTGCGGCTACTGGGATTAAAGGTGTGTGTCACCACTGCCTGGTCTGTAAGACTGATCGGTGCAGCTGTTTTACTCTCTTTGAATTTCAGGCAAGCTTTATTTATTAAAATACAAATGAAATGTCATTACACCAAAGTACATAGTGAGACCTTTTCTCAAAAACAAAAACAAAAATAAAAATAAAAAAGACAGTCACCACCTAATGTCAACTTCCATAGAACTGAGTAACTCCTCTGTCCCTGTGAGTCCATGGACTCCTGGAAGCTCTGAGTCCCTAGGGAAAGAGAAACAGAGGTGCAGATGAACTGCTAAGGCTGACCCTCTCCGCCTCGCCCAGTCACTCCCTCCCCATCTGCTGAGGCAGGCTGATCTTCAGCTTCCAGCCGGAGTTCCCTCTTTTCCATCTCCCTCTCCAAGAGGCAGCTTCTGCCTCTCCCCACTTCTCCCCTTCTGTCTCTCCCTTCTGTCTCTCTCTCCTCTTCTCCCCATTTCCCTTCCCCTCCATAACCCACTTAATAAATATCCAGCCTCACTCTGCATGGCGTGCCTGTCCATGTCTCTGTCTCTTGCCCGCCACCGCGTGTCTCCCTGCCCTGGACCAGTCACCACTTGAGGACCTGCAGCATTTCTGCTGCCTGTCACCGTGGGGGATCCGCAGCATTTTTTTTATTTTACCATTACACCACACACACACACACACACACACACACACACACACACCCCTTCTCTCTTTCAGAAACTGTGGGCTCAAGTCTCTGCTAAAGACATTAGAAAGAGATCCAGAGGAGAAAGTCGAACATAGCCCTTCCCTAGGTGCCTTGCCCTCCAGAAGCCTTCAAGGGACAGGCTGGCAGTGCTTGATGGCCTTGTGAGGTAGGGATGACCGCAGATCCTGACTGTGGCCAAGGAAGAACCAGCAGGTGCGCGCTGGGCTGTGGAGCAGCCTCTGAGGCCCACCTGGGTTCAGAAGGGTTAACCAGCTGTCTTGTTTCCTTTGGGTTTCAGCAGGCTGCAGGGGCTGTGTTGGGCTACGAGCTCCATCTATCGGCCGCTGGGTGAGCTAGCTTTGCCTCCCTAAGACCTTCAGGCCAAGCAGAAAATCCCCTGTAGAGGGCCTTCGGCAGCACAGAACTAAGATGGCCTATCTGATCAATGCAGGCCTTGTTTTTTTCACCTGGCCACTTCCCTGGGGAACTCTAAAGGACTTTCTGGCGCTTGTGTCCACGCTCTGACACCCTCTCTCCCAGTCAGGTCACATATGAATGAGCATTAATATGAAAGCTAATAGTCCGGATCCAGGGTTAGATCTGTGGTGATGCTCTCCGCTTACTAACAGGACTTCGGCTGGTTTCTTCACCTCTCCGTGCCTTGGTTATCCCAACTGTAAAATGGGACATTCCTTGACATCTATCTCTTTTGTGATAAATTAACTGGCAAGGTGTTGTAAGGCCTGGCCCAGAGGGGCACCATGAAGGTTAGTCATTGTCGCTATGGCAACAGGCAGGCTTTCAGGCAGATGCCGGGCTTGAGCATACAACCTCCTGGCCAGACACAAAGGCATAATCCTAACCAGCTCATCCCTGGAGAGTTTGCCAGAGATCACAGCCTGCACTCTTCTGTTCATGACTGGGAGTCCGGGGCTGCAAAGAACCTCCCTCTGCAAAGGTCTGGAGGAGACTGGATCAGAGTAGGGAAGGACTTGCGGTAACGATGAAGAAAGGAGGGCTGGGTATAACTCGGGGTGAACGGCATATTCGCACAAAGTCCTGGATTTCATGCCAGTGTACACATGGGGAGGAGGAAGAATTAACAGGCACATGAGATGCTTTTTTTTCTGGGTATGATTTCATACACCTATAATGTCAGCATCCAGGAGACTGAGGCAGGAGGATCACATGTATGACACCAACTGGGCTATAGAGCCAGACCCTGTCTTAAAAAAAAAAAAAAAAAGTGTAGTTTGTAGTGGCCCAGCAAGGTAAAGATACCTGCCACCAAAGCTGATGATCTAAAGTCCTAAATTCAGTCCCCAAAATCCACGTGGTGGAAGGAGAGGGTGACTTCCACAGCTGTCTTTTGAGTTCTACCTGCATGATGGCACATGAGCACACGTTCATAAATAAATGTCAAACAAACACCAACCCTCAAGATGTCCTGCTTTAGGGAAGAGAAGGGCAGGCCTATTGTGTACATGGAAGGGGACCTGGGAAGGGGATCTGAGGGTGGAGAGGAGAGAAGAGGGTCAGGGCCCCTGCACCCCAGCAGCCTGTCCTGGCTCAGAAGCCTCAAGGTGGATCAACCTTTGAAGGCATCTGCAGCAGGGCACTCCAGTCTGCAGGGATTTAACCATCTCTAGCTTGCCTAGTGGGGAGGAGACTATGTAGAGGAAGCTGCTCGCAGGCCCCCAGGCCTCATTCCCACCTACTCACCTCCCAGAACCCGGAAGCAGGGAGATGAGTTCATATCCAGCCATCCCCTTGCCTCTGTTCTCCATGCCTGCCTTCCTCCACCCTGCAGGGAAATGGGTATGTACATTTCCCCAAGGGGTGGGGAGGTTGAAATGTGGGCCTTCATCTGACCCTCAAACCCAAGACCACAGAGGTCAACATTTTGTGTTGAAACCCACATAACTGGAGGCAGGTGGCAGCTTGGGTGTTCCCTGCTCCTGGCGCTGGATGCCCGGGAACACAGGACTCCAGCGCATTGCCTGCTTGGGAAGCAATTATCAGAGAGCCTTCAGCTCACCAAGGCTGTCTTCTCACTAATCGGATTTCATCAGAGCCCCGGGCTGAGAGGAGGGGGTGCTGAGTAATTTGACTTGCTGCAGTGGTGGGAGACATCAGGACTAGGGAAGTTGGGTAATCTGTCTGAGTGGTGTTAGAGTTGTCCAGAGCAGTTACCCTGAGGAGACCACACAGACAACAGACAGACAGTGTTTGGGGTGGGAGGACTGACCCCCAGGTCTCGGAGTGAGAAAAATGGATGTTAGATTTCGATTTTGCAGACTGAGAATGTCTCTTGCACTTGAGCTGAGCTGAGCAACTGGGAAGAGGAAGATCAACCAGGACTAAGGCCACAAAGCCCATAGGAAGGTGAGACCCAACCTGCCACCTAGGCTTTATCCTACCAACCCCCGCCCCCCACCTCTGCCCAGCCCCTGTGTCGGCAGCCACAAAGTAAGACTTGAGTCCTCCCGCTATGCTTGAAGACCACACTTGCCACACTTCACCTGCCTTATTCTGCAGCCTCCCTGAGCCGGTTTCCCCTTTCTGCCCAGTAAGCCCAGTCCCATTTGGTGTCCTCCAACCCTACACGTATCCCTCCCACATCTCACCTCTGTATTCCGCAGTGGTAATCACTGCCGATTCTGTCCCACGCCTGATACCACGGAAGTGCTCGAGCCGTACTCATCCTCAGTGCCACGCCACTCTTGTCCCTGGCCTGGAATTTGCCCCCTGTCCCAAATCCCAATTCTCCCCTATTGGAAGGGGTCACTGTCTTTACTTGTATGAGGCCGGTGACACTTGGAACTCACAGTTCAGTGTGTCTGTTGGTGGTTTAGGGCTCATGGCGCTGCCAACCTGTGTGTTTCTGGCACTTGCTTCTCTCAGGGTGCAGCTCGGCATTTTGCCGAGTATATGCTCAGGGAAATCTGCAAGGGCTGGGACAGTGCCCAAAGGGGAGCCCTGGCTAGCAAGTTTCAAGTCCTGGGTTCTACCTGCAGCGTGGTCATTCATGGTGGCACATACCTGCAATCCAGCACTTGAGAGGTAGAGGCAGGACGGGCAGGCATTCAAGGTCCTCCTCAGCTACCTAGTGAGTTGTTATTTAGGAGACACCATGACAAAAAACTAAAGCGCTGGAGGGAGCCCTGTCTACCACCTGCACCCTGTGGCTCCCCAGCCTTCAGGGGAGGAGGTGATGTCAGAATTCTGGGCACATACTCCTTCACCAGTCCGGGAGTACTTCAGGCCCGAATCCCAGGCCACACGAACCTTTCAGCGGCTTCTCCCACCACCCAATTCCTCCTGTCCCCTCAGGTCACATCTCTTGGGCAGGGTAGTGTCGTGAACCATCCCACCCTCACCCCGTTATGACCAGTTTGAAGGCTGAAGGGGAGCCCAGGCACCCCAGGCGCCAGGCAGAACCGGATGCAAACCCGCCCCAGGCCTCGCCCAGGAGGGAGGACGCGGGAGCCGTAGGCCCCGCAGCCCGAGATCGCTTGCATATATTTGCATGCGATTTGCATGCGATCAACTTCACGTTCAAAGCTTGCCCCTCGCCCCACACGGGCGAGCCGCCCCGCACAGCTTCGTGCGTGCGGCAGGGTCCCCGCACCCCCCGCGCTGGCTGGGCCGCGCAGTCGCGCGCCAGGCGGAGGATCCCAGCCCATTGAGGCCGCTGATTGATGGCGCTGCCCTCCGCGTGAACCCGCCTTTAATACCGAGGAAGTTATGAAACCGCCATACATCAGCGCCCGCCGCCCCGCCCGGCCGCCGCCCCGCCCGCCGGCTCCTCTTCAAAACCTCATTTGGGCTCCGGCCGCGGGGCTCGGAAGGAGGGGGTGAGGTCCCACGCGCCCCCCACGGCTGCTTCTCCGGACCCATTTAGAACTGCTGACATTTTATCTGTGTTCCATACATCACTCCGTCCCCAGCAGCCATCTCGCAGCGAGCGGCAGGAGGCCGGCCGGGGTCCTGGGCTGAAGATGTGAGAAAGGCGGTGGAGGTGGGGAGCCGGCGCTGTCCGCGCGCCTCTTCCCCACCTGAGAGCTTGTGCAGGTGGCAGTCTAGCAGGGGGTGTGCCCTGTACAAGTCCCTGCTGCCTTTTTTTAGGGCGGCTGGCTAGGTTTTGTTGCTCACCCTACTGATGGAGAGTATAATGGTGGTCGTTTAACCTTGCTGTGGACCTCCCTTCTGGGACGTCCTACTGAATATCTACCCATTGTGCCTCACGCTGCTGCTTCTTGTTTTGTCCTGGAAGATAAGAGAGCCATGTGGTCTCTCACATACATTCCATCCTTTGTTACAAAGCCCGAGTAGTCCACATTCAGCCTGCCCATACCCTTGAGCTTTACAAACGTGATAGAAGGCAGACAGCTGGGCCACCCTAGAAAAGAGGAAATGGAGCCCCAGATTCAGCAAGAAAGGAGGCCAGGACACAGGGTCCTGACAGCGAGGTTTGGATCAACAGACAGCGGGCAGAGGAAGAAAGGGGGATGGGAGAGAGACTGGCAGACAAAGAGAAACACAAAGCGCTGGACAGGCGAAAGTACTGTGGCTGGGGACAAGCAGACAGCCGAGTTGTGGAGACAGCTGCACAGTCCCGGCGGCGCACGCGAGCGAGCCCTTCCGCCTGCCCGTGTCACTCAAGGCTCTGCAGGAATGCGGCTGGGGTCCCTGGTTTGCAGCGACTCTCGGCGCTGTCATTCTCTTCGCGGGTCCTTCCCCAGCCTTCAAGCTCACCGCCCTCCTGTCTCCCTTATCTGTGACCCTGGCCCAGCCCCTGCGCTTCCTGGCCTGCCCTTCTCGGGCCCTGGGAATCAGACACCACCCGGGACTCCAAGACTCGGCTAGTGTAGGAGAAGGCTCAGGACAGCCTGGCTGCACCCAGGTCCTTCCAGGCTCAGGGCTGTGAAGCGCGGGTGTGGCTCGTCTAGGCCCAGAGGGTGGGTGTGGCCGGCACGTCGTTTGCATCTCATTTGCGTGTCCGAGATCCCTTTTCTCTCCCTCGGACTCTGCGGTCCACCCCTGCCTTGGACTTCAAGCAAGGCCCGAGGAGAGCTGAGGAAGGGCGGGCGGGAGAAAGACGCCCAGTGGAGCCTGGGGGAGTCACTGCTCACCGCAGCCCAAGTCCCTCCTGAGCAGATTAAAGTCATCCAGACACCAGGAGCCCCTGCCAAGCCCAGGAGCCGAGTCTCAGGTCCTCGGCTTCCCCGACACTTACACAGTGCATCCAGCCTCTTCCAGGAAGCTTTCTCTGGCTACGCAAGCCTCAAGCGCTGGCCTGTCCGTGCCGAGAGGCCCCTCTAAAAGTGTCCTTATCTGGCCTGTCACCAGGGGACCGCACAGGGCTTGGACAGCTTACAGACCAACCCATGGCGGTCTGGTCTCTCGAGTAGAACTGCCTACCCCCGCACGCCTCCTATGAACCTGGTAAACTCCAGCGCATCCCTCAAAACCCATTCGACAGTCACCTCCCCTGGGAAGGCTTCCCTGATGTTCCTTCTCCACACCCAGCACCAGGCAGAGTACAACTTTCCTGGAACACACCATTGGGAGACGCGGCTCACAACTCCTTAGCGTTCCTAGTCATCAAGAAGGGGAGCACCCCTGAGAAGGTCAGGGAGGGATAGCAACCAACCCAATCCGAACCAGGTTGGGGTCCCAGGACCACGAGGGACACTTTCTGGTTTCCTAAATGGCCCCTTCTCACAAAGAAGCGTGGAAGGACAGGTCAGGAGTTAAGGCGGGGGAGAAACTAGGGTTGCGCGGGAGCGTGGATGGGGAGGCGCGAAAGAAAGAGGAGCAGAGAACCCAAAGCAACGAGAGAAGAGGCGGAGCCAGGCGGGGGACCGAGCTCTGTGGGCTGGGTCGGTGGAGGGCGGAGTCAGGAAGGAGCGAGCCTTGACCCTGGCTGGCGTAGATCCAGCTGGGCCTGGTCACTCTCAGCCTGATTTTTCGGTTTGGTTTGGGAGTTGGCTAGTGTGGCTCAGCTGTCCTGGAACTTGCAGTGATCCTCCTGGCGCGAACCACCACACAGACCTAGCCAGTTTTTCTGCCTGAGAACTGGATGCATCTCCCTCCTGCTCTATCCCTGGCCTCGGAAAGAAGGGGAGGCGGAGGGTTGTCAACTGCCCGCTGGAACAGTTGGGTGGTGCACAGGCGGTTGTGTGGCGTTGTAGTCCTCCGGCTCAGGCAGGCCTGCTCACTCCAGCCCAGAGTAGGAGGCTGCTGGCCTCTCTCTGGCCGCCTGGGCCTCCAGGGCACACCAGTGACTGCGGAAGCTGTTTCTGTCTTTTGACCCTGGCAGAGGGCTCAGGTGTGTCCGTGGTTGTTCCAGACCCCATGAAGCAACACTGCCCCTCTGCTTCCAAAGAGAGACTGTAGGTGGGGACCTGTGGGTCACAATACTCTCCCTGACCCGGCTGAGTCACAGCCCCTTGCCTGCGTTCAGTCTCCTTCAGTTGGTCAAACCCTGCAGCTCGCAGCCCTGTTAGGAAGTCCTTCCTGGTACCTAATTTACATCTTTCCTGACACTCTATTTTCAGGGTTCAGCAATGACAAAACAGAGCCAGATGAAGAGAAGAAGAAAAGGAGGACCTGGCTGAGGGCGAGGGGGGAGCATCAGGAGGGTGGTGAGGAGGAAGCAGCAGCATCCACCTCCTCCTGTCTTCCTCAGTTGACAACTGGAAGGGTAGACAACTGGAAGGACTTACTGACTGAGACATGGAAGGAATTTTGGGATAGGAAAGTGAAGTCGAAGTCTGTATGGGTCTGGCAGCGTCAGGGCTGGTACGGCCCCCTCGGTGGCAGCTGTAGGGGCAAGAGCCGGAGTAACCAGAGGTGCAAAGAAGCGCTGCGTGCTGGCTGGCCCTCACAACTCCAGCCAAGAGGAGGAAAAAGCCTGGCGCCGGAGCCCCCTTGTGGCCACTCAGGACAGGACGGGTGGCGCCGCCTTGCACCCAGACTGGCTGGCTGTGAGGCCTGGACAGCTGCTAACCGGAGGCTGCTGCGGTGTGAGCCCCTGGCTGGTCAGCCCCAACCCCGAGTGGGGGACACAGCCTAACGCCTTCGGTTCTCATAGCTACCAGACCTTGGCTCACCTCCCCTTGGGCTTCAATTTCCTCTTCCATCTAAATAGATCAAATTGATTTTGGATGATTTCTTGCATAGTAGGGCGGGCACACCTGTGATCCCAGCCCTGAGGGGAGAGACCGAGGGAGAGGGGATCTGCTGGCTCCAATCCTCCTGTTTTTGTCAAGTGCTGAGATTACCGGGTGAAACTACCACGTCTGGCCTACTGTGTTAAGACTTCAGCACGAAAGTCTAGTGTGGAGGTGCACTCTTTTAGTCCAAGCACTTGGAAGACAGAGCAGGAGGACCTCTGTGAACTCGAGGTCAGTCTGGTGTACAGAGTGATTTCCAGGGCAACCAGGGCTGTTTGGCATGTAATGAGGGTAAAGACTCAGGTACTAGCCACAGGGGTGCAATGGGCTTTACCCTTCTAAACCTCTCTCTGCGAGACCTTGTGTGTGTGTGTGTGTGTGTGTGTGTGTGTGTGTGTGTGTGTCCCAGGAACCCTCAGAGGGAATCACAAACAGACACTGAAGACTCAAACCCTCCTGCTATGCCTTCAAGACAGTGTGGTCTGTGAGTGTCTGCTCAGCACTGTGTGGGTGTGCTGGTGGTCAGTCAGGCTGCCCGGAGGTCACAAGAGCTGCCGCACTGGTGAGATCCTCTCAGGCATGCCCAGCCTCCCACACCTCCCAGGCATCCTGAGGTGATGGCTGAGGCACACATTCTAGAACAGCAACAAAGGGCAAGCGCAGGGGGCCTGCAGCACTGGTGGGTCCCTGAAGAGACCGAGAACCTTGTACACTCAAGACGGAGGTGAAGGACCCTCACAGTGTAGAAAGTGGATGGCAAGAAGGGACTGGGGGGGAGGATTTAACCCAGACCACTTCCCTCTTCAGGACTCCTCTCCTGGGCTGTTTGGAAGTCCTTCCAGATATCTAACCTAGAGGGTTTCACTATGGGATTATTTTTGCTTTTTAGCTGTTTTAAACCATAGAAACAGTTTTGGAACTCTGAAGAGGAAAGAGAGATTAACACGAGGAGAGGGCAGGAGAAAGGATGGCACCAGAAAGCTGTGACCGTCAGGGGGACATCTGTGGCTGTCTTCTTCTTTGAGAGATGAATCCAGATGCAGGCTGCTTTGGAGGAGAGACTTGAGACAGACCACAGGGAAGACTTCCCAGAAGGGTTCATGATGACATTCTCCGAAAATACATTAGCTAATTAAAAACCAAAACGACAGTGAGAAAGAGACAGCAGATAAGAAAGGGACAGTTGTGTCCATCAGAAAAGGAGGAATGGACACCCACAGCAGCGAAGGCCATAGACAAGACATGGCTGGACCTCAGAAGGAAACTGCTAGGGATGGTCCCTGTGCCCTGAGGGGATGCAGCCTAAGAGCGCCAACACTGGCCTCCCCACTTGGACAGACCACGCATCCACATTGTCTTTCTCACGTGGACTCACCACAGCACCCGCACTGGCCTCCCCCCTCGTAGACTGACCGCAGCATCAGTACTGAAGGTGTGGAGCACTAAGACCCCGATTCTGGGGTTTAGAGGGGTAGCACAGGGAGGTAGAGACCTCTGACCCTTAGTGTTCCACACCTGATTATGTCACCCCAGATCCACTCGTGTGGACTTGTGCTGACACACGAAGGGAAACACGGCCAGGTCCCCACCAAGCTACAAGCTAGTCTCCACCCACCAAGAAGGGGACATGCACTGTCCTGCCTCCCAGTGTCCCACTCCAGAGACCCTGATCTTGCTCCTAGTTCTGATCATGGGGCCCCTGTCCCTTTAGTCTCCTGAACCAGAGGCTTGGCCTTCTGAGCCCAGCCAGTATCTGCAGTGCAGGAAGGACTCCCAGACCCTGGAGTAGAATAGCATCAGGATCTGGGAAAAACGGGAGATCTGTTGGTTTTCAGGGCCCCAGCTCTCCCTCTGTTGGACTGGCTAGTTCTGTACTGTAGCTTCCCAGCTGCATGAGAGGCCAGGGCATGACAGATCCTGAAGCTGCACTGGGGGCAGGGCAAGGAGAACACTGGGGGTGAGTGGGGGCAGTCAATAGGGCCAGGCTGCTGGATCCCCTTCCCAGCCTGGGTGCCCCTCCCTCCCTGAGCGGTGCCTCCTCAGTCTGGCAGCTCTGCAGCCCTGCAGGAAGCTGGTGCAGGCTTCATCCTGTCAGGATCAGCAAGAGAGCCTGAGCAGCGGCGGTGTTGCAGAGAAGACTGACCAGTGCTGTTCAAAGTCACACCTACCAGCTGGTCCAGGCAGGCTGGGAACAAGTGGCCTAGAGCCCACTGGGAAGCAGAGGGACAAGAAGAGATGCCCAGGCTGAGAGAGGACAGACAATAAGCGGCAGAAAAGGTGAAAGAAGCAGAGTAAGAAACCAAGACCCAAGAAGATGGAAGGACAACATGCTTCCAATTACCTCTTTGTCCAACCTCGCCTAAGAGCCTGCCTTCCCAGAACACCATGGCCCTCCCAAGAGCAATGCAGAGAACTGGGCTGAGTCCAGTGTGGCGTGTGTGTGTGCGCGTGCATGCGTGTGTCTGTCTGACTGACTGACTGACTGACTGACTGACTGACTGACTGACTGTGGGTTGTCTTAATGTGATTCTGTGAGCCACCTATGGGGCCAGAAAAGTATCAGCTCAAACTGGAGTCCACTCCAGGGTGCCTGCTGGAATTTTAGATGGGTGTGAGCAGCCTGTGGGTGCTGAGAGTTGAACCTGAGTCCTCTAGAAGAGCAGTTCTAGGAGTCCAGGTTTTGTTTCTGAATCTACTTCACGGTGGCCTGTAACTTTGGTCAAGACAGACTGTGGAGTAGCTTGGATCCAGACAACCAGGTTGGGAGGTTTGGACTCCCTGCCCCGACTCTATCCCCTCTGCTGGTTGAAGCTTCCATTTGCCCCTCTTCAAAATCCCCCCCCCAGGCTTTAGCTATGGATTCCAGGCAATGAGGAGTGAGAAGAGCTTGGCACCATCTGACGGGTATCCAGTTGTCACGCAGCTGGTGCCGTTGGGTCAGACACACTATGGTTGGAAGTTGGCGCTCAGTCAGGACAGTCTGGTTACTGGCTGACTGTTTGATTTCAGACTAGACCTTTGACCCTCTGAACCTTGATGTCTCGTGTATAGTGGGTGAAGGGTCAAAACGCCTCCCTTGTGGGGCTGTTGAGAGACAGAGCCATTAGATGATCTGATGTGTGTGGGAATAAACTCTGTGCAAATGTCAGCGGTAAGGATGGAGGGAATAATAGTGGCTGTTAGGCTGAGGATTGGTGTATATACATGTAGCATGTATGGTTCCTAAGTTCTAGCCTAAGCATAGTGG
Organism: Alexandromys fortis; assembly: GCF_014885135.2. NCBI lineage: Eukaryota > Metazoa > Chordata > Mammalia > Rodentia > Cricetidae > Alexandromys > Alexandromys fortis. The sequence continues at coordinate 786,613 of NW_026068140.1, read as the reverse complement.
AAAACGTAAGTAAGACCAACACATAGGGTGTGAAGGCAGGTGACCTGGAAGCAGAAGGACCAGCAGTGTCAAAGGTCATCTTCAGCTACATGGTGAATTTGAACCTGATTGGATTATGAGCTTCCGATTTAAAAAAAAAAAAAGTTTATATTCTTTTTTGGTTTTTTCAAGACAGGGTCTCATTATATACCTCTGGCTGTCCTGGAACTTACCATGCAGACCAGGCTGCCCTCTAACTCACAGAGATCTGCCTGTCTCTGCCTCCCAAGTGCTGGGATTAAAGGTGTGTGCCACCACCCTCAATGAGGTTTGTATTTTTATCACCAGATGTCCTACCTGGCTCCAAACACCTGGAGTCTAAGGGGAAAACTGCTTTGTCTTCACATGGTTCATCTGGGCCATAAGGCAGAGGCAGAGAGTTTGTTCGAGCTGGTAGGACAGCTGGAGCACCCTCAGCACCCTGGAGTGGGCTCCCAGTTTGAGCTGCACAGGGAAGGTGGGTAGGTCTTCTTACTGATGCACCAACCACACGAGAGACCTCAGTGGACATGGACGAGTTGCTGGAAGCCTGGGTGAGCAGCTTGACCTCTCCCAGTCTCAGCTACTTCATCTCAAGACGAAGGGACTGGACCATCAGACTACCGAGTACCCTCTGACCATAATAGGATGATAACTTGGTGGTAGGGTGTGTTCTAAGACACACACGACCTCTGTGCATGTCGCCTAGGTCACATTGAATAAAAGCTCTTTCCTACCTCACTCGTACACACACAGGTTCGGAGGTAAGGGCATTGACCTGACCTTGCTGTTCGCATGCCCCGTCTCCCCTTTGCTCTCCTCAATCCTGCTATGCAGTGCCAGGTCGGCTGGCACACCACTTCTGGATGCCACAGGCCGGGTGTCTGCTGCCCCCTGCTGACCACGTGCGGCATGGCAGCCTCTCCTGCGGAGCTAGGCTAGGGGTCTGGCCTGCTCAGGCAGGTAGGTTGAGCAGCTTCACCTGGTCCTGAGGCTCACCCTGTCAAACAGCTTCCTTCCTGGATCCTAGGAAGGTCTGTGAAAAGAACGAGAAGGACACTCCTCCGCTGACCCTGATCTCTTTACAGAAAAGAAATCCGGAACACAGTGCTATTGTGAGCAAGGCCCTGTAGTGGGATGTGTTCACAGTGGGAAGGGGAGTAAGGCGGAGAAGCCCAAAGTTGCACAGCCAGCAGACTCAGATGAGGAAGGACCTTTACTTCTGGGAAAGAGCAGGGAGGGTCTGGAAGACAGACATTTGACCAACATCTCCAGACTACTGTCTGGACGGCTGCAGAACCGCGGGCTGTGGGAGGGAAGGGGGGCGGATTCCCCTTTGACCCCAGGGCCCCAAAGGTGTTATCAGCCAGACCCCGGGAAAATCCTTCCAGGATTCCTGTGCATTCCAGCCTGGGCCCAGGCTAGTTTTACAGCCACCAGCAGCCGCTGTTTATGGCTGCCCCATTCTCCTGTCCTGTCTCCAGGCCCCAAAGGCATCTGGCCAGGCTAGGAGGCTTGCAGTGGGAGGGGGGCTTCCCGCCTTTGCGGTGGGAGGGGGGCTCCCCGCCCAGTTGTCCTTTGAACCCTGCTGGGCACCGGAAGGAAGAGGCTGGGATGTGGGGCCTGCAGGCAGCGCACTGAGCTGGAGGAGCAGGACCCCCCCTTGCAGAGCCACCTAGCACCACCTGAGTGCCCCAGCTAGCTGTGTGACCTTGGGTTGCGTGGTTTAACCTTCCCCAGCTTTAGTTCATTCTTCCAAGAAGAATGGAAATCATAGCTTCTCACAGTTCTTTTGAGAATGTGACAGGTCGGGTACAAACTTCCTGCCTCAAATTATAGCTGATATGATTAGCTTTATAGAGTCTGTAAATAAGGCAAAGAACCAGAGATTCCTCTGTGATCAGCAGCCCTACAATTCCTGAGGTGGACCTCTAGCTCCGCTATGCACCCTTCCGCGGCACTTGCGTGCGTGTTGCCCTCTGCTGGCAGTGCAGAGAACTGCACTCTCTGCCAGGGACAGTCTGGGAGCCCGTGACTGGAAGGGGCTCCTCTCCGTGTTACCCAAGATGCACTGGAATCTGCAAAAGAGTCACAGAAGTGCAGACTAGCAAGGTTTGGGTGTAGGAATCAGGCTCTATGGGAAATCTTGGACAGGTGGAGCGGCACCCTTGAGGAAGGGCTGCAAGGGCACCAAGCAGTTTGTCAGCTCAGCAGTGGGAGCAAGAGAAAGAACTCCATGGCCTTTTCCTGAGGTGTCCCCTGACTGAGGAAGAACCGGGAAGGTGGACAAGCATAGCTATAGGAAGGTCTGTGATACCACTGGAGACCTGAAGATCTGGGGACAGGGCCATCAGAGATGTGGAGCAAACCCTACCCTCCTGTACACCCCAACCCCTCACCAGTCCCCACCACCAAGCGCACACACACACAGTAGGTTAGGGACGGTCAGAGGAGAAGCTCTTCCTGCCGGCAAAGGCAGGACTCTAGCAGCGCTAACATCTCAGAGTCTGGAGCTTCTGCTCAGTGTCTGCTGAAGACAGCAATTCCCAGACAGAGTGAATGCCAGAGCAGGCAACCCGGCCTTAACACTGGTCACTCTCTGCCGTCTGGCCTCCGCTGCAAGCCAGTAGGCTGTGGCCCAGACTCTGAGCCTTGCAGCTCCCTTTCTCCCTGCTTCCCACACAGGCCTGCATGTGTCAGCTCAGAGGACGCCCTGGGTGATTCCGGAAGACAGGGTGCCATGCAAGCTCAAGGGACTTTGGGCAGTAGACCTTTTTTGAAAGCCAAGGTCAGTAATGTCACAGTCTATGGCGCTGTGCCCCCACCTCCGCCCTCCCTAATGTCCACCCTGCCCTCTCCACTCCTTTCCCACCAACTGCCCAACCATTCCCTCCCACGCTACCACTCCAGCCACCGAGAATTCCAAACAAGAGGCTGAGATCCAGGCCCTGTTTATGTCACGGCAAGCTCTGTCCTGCCAGAAGCTGCCCACCTCTGACCCTCAGCCCTACCCCCAGAGCACTGATGGAAGAAACATTGAGCAGGGATGAGCAAACAGGCTCTCCCTGTCTGAGACTAGAGGAAAACTCTTTCTCCATTTTTATCTTGTGCCCCAAACAGGTGGACCTGGCATGGGAAACCTCTTTTCCAGTAGACTTGGGAGCAAGCAGGATGGAGGTGTCCCTCTGCTTCCCAGGGTGCCTGTGTCCCTGCCCCCTCCTAGCCCACCCACCTCCCTGAGTTGTAGTCTGGCCTGTCAGAACAGCCTCCCTCACTCCTAAGTAAACACAGCCCAAGGGACAGAGCCTGAGCCCCCAAGTGCAGCTGCCCTGGGCAGGTTGTAAACCAATCTATAAATACAAAGCAGGGACCTAAAGGGGGGGGGGCTCCAGCAGAGGCACCTGGTCCAGGGAAAGAAGGCACCATTGGGCCTGAGGTGAGGGATGGAGATGAGAAAGGGGTGACCATGCAGGGCACCGCCTCACCAGCTCTACTGTCTCACATCCTCCAGCCCCATGGGCAGTGACAGAGTCCCAGGAAATTCAAGGGACTGAGAGTCAAGAGTTGGGTCCATTGCTGATGTTGGGACAGAGGTCCTGGGAGCAGAAGGGAATCCCAGGCGTTGGTTGACAAGGGGCAAGTTCCCAACTCCAAGGTGAAGAGCCAGTCTGCCTTCAGTACCTCAGTCCTGCTGCCCTAGCCTTCTGTGCTCACTGTGCCCTCCATCCTCCCTCATGTGTGGCTCGATCTCCATGCTTCCTCCGCATGGGGTTTTTAAAGCTATTCATTACTATTTTCTGTGTCTGCGTGTTTCACCTGCATGCATGTATTTCATTACTACTTTCTGTGTCTGCGTGTTTTACCTGTATACATGCCTGTGGACTGCATCACACCTGCTGCTCTGGAAGCCAGAAGAGGGCACTTGATTCCCTGGAACTGGAGTTACAGAAATGAACTTACAGACCGTTGAGAGCTGCTATGTGATGGGAATTGAACTTGGATCCTCTAGAAAACAGCAAGTGTTCTTATCTACCAAGCTATTGCTCCATCCCATCAAAACATTATTTTATGGGCAAAACTCGGAACCATTTCATATGTCCGTGATCAGTCAGGACTGCAGCTGTGGAGACGGCCGGCTCATGTTGACACCTCCAGCCCTATCTCCATACCGTTTTTCACTTCCTGTCACCTGTGGATGTGGTCCTCTCCCATGTGATTTCAGACAGCGAAGGGAGAGAGCAAAGGGATCCAGGCAGACCCACATCCATGCCTGGGTGTGAGGGTCTCTCCCAGGACTGAGGAAAGCAGAGCCTGGCAGACCTCACAGCCATGACCTGCTTCTCTACTGACCCATCCCCCAACTAATCGCTATTCATGGGACACAGCTGGGTGATTAATGGCCTGATTAATAATTACTCAGGCTAATAAAATAATTAATTAATTTGGCAAGCCATTATTTATCTGGCTGTCCTCAACCTGAAACTCAGAAACTAGGAGTTTGAGAATCTCCCCTCCAGGCTCTTTCAAAAAACGTAATCTTTAACAGGGTGGGTGGGTGGGAGGGGGTGTCCCGCCCCACCACAAGGCTCTTGGCTGGTGGAAGAGGAAAGGGCTTTAGGACTCTGAGAACACAGGAGAGAGTGAACCTCCAGCAACCTCCAGCAGAGGGAGGAGTTGACTAGCCGGTGAGCTCTGCATCTGAGCACCCAGGTTCGGGGAATTCTTGCATGCATTCTCTCTAGCACGTGATTGATGACACCATTTTCAACAAATGATCTTTATCTCTCTTCTTGTCTCCCAAATTTATGATTTTGCCCGCAAGCCTCAGCATAGATGAGTGAGGACTAGGTGGGACCCAAAAACTAGCAGGAACCGCCCCATCTGCAGCTAAGCTCTGCCTCCTGGACTCTGCAGGAAGCAAGGCCCCCTTTCCCCTGCCCATCTGCAGCTAGGCTCTGCAGCACCGTTAGACTTGGGTTCCCAGTAAAACCAGAGAAATAAAGTCAGGCGGTGGTGGTGCACACCTTTACTCTCAGCAGAGGCTCCAAAGCTACAGAGAAACCCTGTCTGGAAAAACAAAACAAACAAACAAAACAAAACCCAAAAGAAATAGGACAGCCAGGGCCTGGAGAAATGGTTAAGAGGTTAAAAGCACTGGCTGCTCTTCCAGAGGTCCTGAGTTCAAGTCCGAACAACTACATGCTGGGTCACAACCATCTGTTATGAGATCTGGTGTCCTCTCCTAGCCTGCAGACAGAACATTGTATGCATAATAAATAAAAATCTTTTTAAAAGATTTAAAAAATATTGGACAGCCAATATTTTGGGAGGGAAAGATGGAGGCAGAGCCTACTTCAGTTACTTGTCCCTTTGTATTATAGGCAGGTGAGCTCATACTCTAGGCCTAGGGACCATACATGAGCCATGTGGTCCCCTCGGGTGCTTCAGTGAGAGAGCTTAGGTGGGCTCTTAGTAGTGCTAAGAGTGGATAAGAACTTTATCTTGTTATAGATGGAAGCAAGAAAATCAGAATAATAAATAGCTCATGCCTAGGACAAAAGCCTCCCAAAGAGAGACGCTGGAGAAATGGCTTAACAGTTAAGAGCACTGACTGCTCTTCCAGAGGATTTGAGTTCGATTCCCAGCACCCACATGGTGGTTCACAACGCTCTGTGAGATCTGGTGCCCTCTTCTGGCCTGCAGGTGTATATGCAGCGCACTCGTACATAAAATAGAAATAAATAACTTTTTTTAGAGAGACGCTTCTAAAATTCGTGCAGCCTAGGATAACGGTGCACAACTGCCATCCAGCACCAGGAAGATGGAGGCAGGGGATCAGTTCAAGGCCAGACTGGACTACAAATTAGAGGCCACGCTGGACTCCACAGGAAGGAAAAACTTAGTGGGCTTTTGAAGTGGGCTTTAAGGAATAAGCAGGAAAGTTGTTGAGGACACGTAAGAAAGTATGTGTGAGAGGCGGCCAGATGGACTCAGGCAAGACCGAGGTGGCCACAGGGGTGTCCTTTCCTGTGCGCAGTGTGGAGGTGGGAGAGGGGCCCACACTGGTTTGTGTATTCGGAAGGCATCTCTGGCAAACGGGAAAAAGAGCTGGTACATTGGGGCCAGGCTAGGAGACGCTGGGAATTGGCTGGATTCCATAGCCCCCACAGTGGACAGGAAGATGCTTTGGCGTCGGGCTGCTGGGGATCCCCCACTCTCCTGGTCTCCAGAGACTGAAGAACTGGGCGGGAGCTCTGCTCTTAAATCTCCCCACACCCTTGAGTGATGGAGAGGAGCCAGGCCTGGTGCCCCTGCGGCCAGCAGAGGGCGCGCGGGAGACTCGCCGCCCAGAGCCGGGCGTCCCACTCGCGGGCGTCCCCAGCGCCCCTACCGTGTGCTTCCGAAGTACGGCCACCCAGGGCGACTCCTGCGGGCCGCCAGCCCGGGGCGGGGGCGGAGCGCGGGGCCACCTGGGCGTCCCAGTGGGCGGCCACCGTGCGAGCACCTGGTCTGACTGCTCCCGCGGGGGAAGGGCGACCCACTCCACTTGGGCGTCCTCCCACCTTTCCCCCCTCCACCAGTTTCCAGTAGGAGGGGCTTTCAGGTTAAAGTCCTCGGGAATCTCATCTTCAAGCCCTCCACCCTGAGCATTCAGGGTTGACTCTATTGGGGAAGTTCTTCCTGGTGTCTTACCACCGCAATCAAATCTTACAAGCTATAGCCTCACTGGAGAAAGCGGGTGCCTCGATTTTCTTCCCACGCTCCCTTTCCCATGTTCACAGCTCCGTTCCCCTCCTGGAAAAGCCCTCCTCCTCCCCATATTGCATTCCGTTTGCCTTTTGTCATCCGGGCCACCCAACTCTGCTCTGATCGCCCCCTTCCGCCTCCTCAGCTGCGCCAGCACCCGAGCACCACGAAGCTGGGCCGGCGGATGGCCTCAGTTTCCCCGTGGCTTCCTCCCGCGCCCTCGGCTCGGGGAACGCGCAGATCCCAAGACGCCGAGTAGGGGAGCTGAAGGTCGTGGGAGGCTGGGAGCGGCGGCGGGGGCGGGGAGGGAGGGCTCTGGGTGCTGCGGGCGCGGGGCACGCGAGTCCCCATTCTTGGCGCAAGGAAGACCCCGTGTGGCAGCCGCGGGAGGCGCAGGCGATGGAGAGCCTCCAAGCGCCAGACAGTCCTCGGCTGTTCACTGTGCCCAGGAAGACTTCGGCCTCTTTACACACACCCAAAACACAACAACCTGGATCTCACCAAACCACCAGGAAAAATAAAGTACGAACAGCAAGAGTGATTGTGGTTAGACTTCCGGAAGGACTTCATCAAGGGAGGCGGGAGACAGGCCTCAAGAAGGGTGGGGGAGGACAGACCTTCAGACCCGGGCGTCGCCTGGTCCTGGAAAGAGGAAGTTCTGGGGCTGCGATGAGCGCGGGATTGTTGTAGCCTGGCCTACCGTACCCCGCGTGCTCAGGAACACGAAGCTAGCAGGCGGGCGGCCCTTTGCCCTCACCTTTGTAAGGAGCCCCGTCACGGGGACCCAGCACACCCCAGCCTAACTTCTCCACAACGGCGACGACACCTTTGACAGCCCTGTCGCCGAGTCGTTTGCATACATTTGCACACCCAGCTGCGCGCAGCTGCCCTCGGCTGTGGGCCACAATTCGTGGCAGGCGGGTGGCTCCGCGGGGTGGGCTCCATCCGTGCCCGGCCGCCGCCGCCGGCTCGCGCCACCTTCTGGGCATCCGTCCACCTCACCCAGACGAGCTTAGACTTCCAGGACAGCAGCTGCACCGCTGAGACTTCCAGGACAGCCTGAGCTCCCGCCCGGCCCGACCTTCCTGAAGGACTGGTGCGGTCTCCTAGACGGTTATCCTACCAAGATGGGGCATGTGCGATCGGGGGACCCAAAACTCCCGGGACTGGAGAATTTCGAACAGAGATTGTGCTGTCTGCTCTGCCCGAGGACATCCTACGCCCCCTGCCAGTAGCCGGGTGCAGCTTCATCTCTGGCGCCCGCTGATGTCAGAGGACCGCAGACTCCCTGCACTCCTGGGATCGCTCTCAGGCTGCGGCCCACCTGGACTGCCCTCTTGACTCCTGGACAGACAGAGTTGGAGGCATAGGCCTGTAATCCCAGCTGCTTAGGGACTGAAACAAAAGGAGCACAGATTCAAAGCAAGCCCGGGCAACGTAGAAAGACACTATTAAAAACAATTTGTGTTCGCTCCAGCAGCATATATACTAAAATTGGAATGATACAGAGATTAGCATAGGCCCTGCACGAGGATGAAATGAAAATTGTGAACCATTCTATATTTTTTGAACAAGTTCTAGGACAGCCAGGCATACACCGAGAAACCCTGTCTCGAAAAAATCAAATATATTTTTTAAAACTATCTCAGGCCAGGCTGTGGGGAGGCAGAGGCAGTTGCGTCTCTGTGAGTTCGAGGCCAGCTTGGTCTACAGAGTGAGTTCCAGGACAACCAGGGCTGTTAAATGAAGGGGGGGGGACCACCTCCCTCAGACTTTAGCTGGCAGTTGTAATACTAGCACTCTGGAGGCTTGAGGCAGGAGGATTACCTTGAGTTCCAGTTCAGTCTGGGCTACATGGTGAATTCCAGACTAGTCAGAGCGACATAGCCGAATCCTGTCAGAAACAACAACAGCAACGCAGCTTCTTTTTAAAGGCTGGGGATGTAGTTCAGTGCAGGGCACTTGCCTACCATATGAAAAGCCCTGGATTCATTCCACATCCTCCCTGAGGACTCCCTCTCTGACTCTGCAGAGATATTTGGTCACTTGCACTCTCCAGGTTGTGAGCTCTACAGGGACCATGTCTGTTCACACACTAGATCAGGGGGCCAACTCCCGGACGGCTGCACCCCGAAGCAAAGCCTCCTCCTCTGAAGCTGACCCTGAACTACAAAACTGGAGTTACCCTGGTAGAACCCACTCGGCCAGAGAATGAAACGCTTTCTGAGTGTACGAAAGGGCGGGTTCCCCGGGCTTCAGGTGGGAGAAGGGGCCGTCGCTTGCTCCCTTGCCCGTGGGGAGGGGGACATGTCCCTGGCAACCCTGGCACTGGGTTTGAGCTCTGCCAGCATTCATCCTGATTGGGATTCCACTGAGGAGGGTCCAGGCAGTGCCTGTTTCAGCTCTGAGCCGACCTGCATGCGATTTCCACCGTGGCTGCCAGGGGGCAGTACGAACCCCCAAATCACCTCGGGCTGCCTGCCCTCACCTCACTATTCTCAGGAATGAGCCCCTTGCCCTGGCCCTGCTGCTCCCCATAGTGGTCACAGGCCCTAAATCGGTCGAGGACTAGGATGACTCAGGGAAAAGGAGCCCTGCCTGCCCAGTAATGAGCCTGGCACAGCTACATGTGACCTAGGCGGGTCACTTTCCTCTGAGCTGTAGGTTCAAGTGCCTGCATCACCTGAGAAGATCGCAAAGGTGACCATTCCAGGGAGACAGGAGTAATAAATGAGAAGCATTTGAAGTGATGTTAATTTGATTAGATCATTTCATACTGTATATTACTTTGATCCTTATAAATGTATACAAGTATAATGTGCAAATAACATTTTTAAAATGATTAACGTGTGTGTATTGGCACACCATGCCTCGTGGAGAGGCCAACTTTGTGGAGTTGTTCTCTCCGTCCACCTCTGTGTGGGCTCCAGGGTTCAAACTCAAGTTGTCTTCTCACCAGCTGAGTGACATTTTCTTACGGGATTCACAAAGCTAAAAAACTTTTTAAAACACCTTAGTCTCAGCACTCGGGATGCAGAGGCAGGATAATATGAACTCAGAACTAACCTGTTTTATATACTGAGTTCCAGGGCAGCCAGAGCTACATAGCGAGACCCTGTTTAGAAACACCCTCCCCCTCCTCACAAACAAACCAAAAAAAAAAAAAAAAAAAAGTAACGTGTAAAAATTTTAT
>NW_026068140.1:766504-776097 GCF_014885135.2 Alexandromys fortis | reverse complement strand
ATCTTGAAAAATAAAAAAAAAAAAAAAAAAAAAAAAGTAAGATTTTTTCCTTTTGTTAGTTTTTAGATTCTGGTTATAATAAAAATAATAAAGCAGACTCAGTGGTTAAGAGCACTGGCTGCTCTTCCAGAGGTCCTGAGTTCAATTCCCAGCAACCACATGGTAGCTCACAACCATTTCTAGTGGGAGCTGATGCTCTATGCTGGCATGAAGGTGTACATGCAGATAAAGCACTCACACTCATACATACAATAAATAAATTTAAAAAAAATAAAGCGGCCAGGCAGTGGCGGTGCATGCCTTTGATCCCAGCACTCTGGAGGCAAAGGCAGGCGGATCTCTGTGAGTTCGAGGCCAGCCTGATCTACAGAGCTAGTTCCAAGACAGGTTCCAAAAGCTACAAAGAAACCCTGTCTCGAGAAACCCAAAAATAAATAAATAAAAAATAATAATAAAACAAAAAAGCACCCTGGGGAAAATGAAAGCATGGCCCAGCACTTACGTTGAGCCCCCAGGAAACCGAGAGGCTGGTGGTGCCATACAGCCCTGCAACAGCAAAGCCAACACATCCATGTCTCGGTGGTGCTGGGGCACAGCCTAGCCTCAGTGCTGAATGATTCTGCCACTTATCCCAACCTCAACACGTATTTGTCCTGCCCAGGGCCTAAGCTGACAGAAGAGGCCACCTGTTCTATTGCCCATTCTCTCGATCTGCCTATCCTGCCATTGTGTGTGCCCGGACTCCTCACACGCTTACTGTCTTTCTGGACGGTGCTGCCTCTAAGGCCTCCTGCTTGCAGTTTCCTGCTTCTGGGTGCCACAGTTAATGTTATGTGGCATTGGGGACCAAACCCAGGGCCTTGTACTTGTTGGGGCAAGTATTATACCAGTTGAGCCACATCCCCAGTTTTCTCTTTCCTCCCAGGCCTCTCTCAGAACAGAGGATCTGAGGTCTGCATTACGGAGCTGGCTGGGAGAGAAGCCCCTCCCAAACAGCAACCCAAACACTGTTCACTCATTTTCATAGATGACCTGCTGCTGTCCACCTGACAAGGTGGGGTCTTAAGTAATCAAATGAACCCTTCCTCCAACTCGCCCACACCCAGATGCTCCGTTCCCTTGTGAGGGACCCAGAGTTGATGGGAATAACCCCAACTACTAAGGACTAGGTATCCTTACCTGTGGCCACTTGAAGGGCCAAGTACTTGCCCCTCCCCTTATTCCCTTTCTGGGATACCTAATGCAGGCCTGGAGGTTGAAAGGATCCAGGCTCCCCAGTCTTCCCACAGTAGGTACAAATTAAAGCCATTAAAGATGCACAGGGTCCTAAAATTAATTACCCATGCATTCTTCAGGTTTCTAGGGAGCTCATGGAGCTGGGGGGGAACCCTGTCCTGTCTCAGAACACAGCAGGGTAAATGCTGAGGTCACTCACCACTCGCAGCTCTCTGGAGATGAGTCTAGCCTGCTGTTTGTAGGGAGTGAGGGTGCTGTCTGGAGGCAGAGGGTAAAGCCACAGAAGCCCAGGCATGCACCTTCCATGAGTTTCCTCAGCCCTTGGATCTGTTTGACACACACACCACTAAATTTCTTACCTCTGTCTTTCCCCTTTTATTCATCTGCTAATTTTCACAGGGATAATCCGTAAATCTGCTTCTCTCTCCCTCCTCCTCCCCAGGCTTGTACTTTGGTCCCCAAACTACACTAATCCAGCTTTTTGTTTTTTCCTTTTTTTATTATTTCTTTTCATTTATTTATTTATTTATTTATTTATTTATTTACATGCCCACCAGTTTTCCTCCCTCAACCCAGCTCTTTAATCCACACCCCAGACTCATCCAGCTTGAGGTTTGAGAAGTGAAGGGCGGGGTGGGGCACAGAGTTAGAGGACTTGCTTTTGCCTAGTTCACAAGAGGCCTCAGCATGGAACCAGGTACAGTGGTACACACCGAGAATTCCAGCACTTGGGAGGTAGAAACAGAGAGATCAGACATTCAAGATCACTCTTGCCTATATAGTGAGCTTGAACCCCGCCCAGTTGCCTGCATGCTCCCCACGGCTGATGAATGGGACATTTTTATGTACATGATAAACGGAGCAAGTATTTCAGAACGAAACCAGGCATGAAGGTACACGTCTGTATTCGCAGCTTCAGGAGGCTAAGGCCGAAGAAAAGGAGTGCAGATCCGCCCTAGGCACAGTGAGACCCGCCTCAAAACCTGCTGTCTGCAGAGTCCAAAAACTTATCTCATGGCAACCCCTGCCCTGAGGTGGCATCAACGCCACAAAGGTTATGAAATTCTTTTTTTCTAATATTTACTTATTTATTATGTAAACAATATTCTGTCTGCGTGTATGCCTGCAGGCCAGAAGAAAGCACCAGATCTCATTACAGATGGTTGTGAGCCACCATGTGGTTGCTGGGAATTGAACTTAGGACCTTTGGAAGAACAGGCAAAGCTCTTAACCTCTGAGCCATCTCTCCAGCCCCCAGGTTATGAAATTCTTAAAAGTGGCCATTATCAGACTGGAGAAATACATCAGTGATTAAGAACACTTGCTTTCTGTCTTTGTAAACACGGTTTCTCTGTGTTGGAACTCAGGCTATAGACCAGGCTGGCCTTGAACTCACAGAGATCCGCCTGCCTCTGCCTACCGAGTGCTGGGATTAAAGGTGTGTACCACCACTGCCCAGGTTAAATAATTATTTTAAAGTGATCATTATTTGGGGTGGGGTGCATGCTTGGCTTAGGCACACGCGGCCCCAGGAACACCTCTTTTACACACCACTGCTAAATGAGGAGAGATGGAGACTCTGATTCCCAGAAGCAACTTCCCCTTCACTAGAACTCTGAAAAAGAAAGGAAGTGTTCTTCCTCCTTGGATCCCTTTTTCTTAATTCCCTTTATTAGTTCTCTGACACAGAAAGGAAAAAGAACAATCAGGAACCGAGAAAGGGCCATAAGCAGGAAGAGGGAAGAAAGACTACTGTGTAACAAGGCTACTACACAGCAAGGCTGTAGCCGCAGCTCCACAGCAGGGCAGGGTCACTCTCTTCATCGCCAGCTTCCTACACAGGCCTGAATGAGGCAGTGAGGCAGAAGCTAGAGCAAGGACAGCCAGGCCCAAGTCCCTAGGAGCTGCCTGGCTCCCACCATGAAAGGATAGGAACCTGATAATTATTGGGCAGGGGGTGGGGAGGCAGGCTGCCTCTGGAGGTGCTGCAGTTGTGGAAGGCTCCCTACACACTTCCTTCCCTCTCCAAAGGCACAAGGGGCAGCAGGGGAAAGGGTGAAGTAATAATCCAAACCTTTCATCTCAGCAGCCCCCAATTAAAATTATCAGCATCTCTTCTTCCCTGGCTTATAACCAAATGATATCGAACAAGACCTTGGTGATGGAGCTGGCGGCTAGAGGGCAGGCATCTTCTAGTCTCGCACAGAAAGACATGCACCTGCTCCCAATCACAGCATGGACCAGAACGAGCTTGTAAAGAGTCCCAGATTGTTGCAAGAAAGATAATTTGACGAAATATCCAAATTAAGATTGCTTTGGGATTGGGAGGGGTGGAGACATCGGAAATAGGAGAAAAGGACAATAGACACAATTCAGCATGAAAAGGGGAACTACCCAGATGATCCTTCCACCTGACACACCAGGTGGGCTCAGTTTGCCCTGACCCACACAGCGCCTATGCCACATGCCCACACTCTGACCCCAGCCTTCACCTTGTCTTTCCCCCTTCCCATAGGCTCTCTGTGAAGGCTGGCTTGGAACTAAGAGATCCACCTGCCTCTGCCTGAGTGCTGGAGTTAAAAGTGTGCCACCATGCCTTTTTTAAAGATCTTTTTAAACACCATACACGGGAAGTCAGCTTATGGAGTGGATTTCCTCCAGATCTCTTCCAGGGACTGCACTGTCACACATTCCTCTCAAGCACACACACAGGTCACTCCAGGCTTGGGCAGCAGCTCTGGCATGGCTTCCCCTGTTCAGGGTCAGTTCTGTGAACACCTGGTTCAGCTTACACTTCCTTCCAAAAAGCAGAAAGGGCCTGGGGCTGGCTCCAGCAGGGCAGTGCTATGTGCTCAACGAGCCAGGAGAGCACAGATCCCCACAGTGAGCCAGGAGAGCACAGACCCCCGCAGTGAGCCAGGAGAGCACAGACCCCCCACAGTGAGCCAGGAGAGCACAGACCCCCACAGTGAGCCAGGAGAGCACAGACCCCCACAGTGAGTTTCCACTTGCCTCCAGCTGCCAGCACTGCATCCATTTGGTTAGCTCAGTGACTTCTGGACTTTTTCAGAAAACTGTAGGTTTACAAGGGGATGAGTTATGGCAACACAGAACTCATCTAAACCGAGTGCCAAGCAGACAAACCCCTTCCCTTACTGAGGGGAGACATACACCAAGATAGTTGTCTAAGGGTGGGAGTACAGGATCAAACCTCCTCCAACCCCGGAGTTAGTCCTGAGGCTCAACAGGCCCAAGGCAGACAAACTGCCCATGGGAAAAGACAACTAGAAAAGGAAGGAAGCGGATCCAATCCTCAGAAGTCGGAAATAAATAATGTCCAGAAAGGCCCATCTCTGAGGTGGACCAAATGGCTCTCCTGTACCATGTTTATGGGGTCATGGACCATTAAACCAGCCAACCTACAGATGTCTTCATAAGACTTTTACGAGATTAGCCTGCAGAGACCCTATAACTCAGCAGCCAGAGAGGAAAACAAGCATGGGGAAACTGCAAAGACAAGCTGGTAGCAATCAGGCTGGCTGCTCCAGGGTTTGTCCACCATCACTTAGCCCTGCAAGTTTCTGCCCTGCCCCACCAGGTTCAGGGCCACATCACTTATGTTGCCCAATAAACCCTAGATAACCTCACTTTCCTCTCCTGACCCAATTCACTACTGCGACCCCATTTCTGGTTCACCCGTGTTAATCCTTAGGACACAAGTTTCTTTGGCCTCTGTGAAGCAAACCAAAGATGAGACAGTTATAGCAAAACCATACTAGGTTTTGTAAACTTTAGACTGTGCTTGGTATGCTTCAGTGAAGAACAAACCCACAGAGCACGCTGGGCTCTCAAGAGAACAGATAAATGGAGTCAGGGTCACAGCATGGTCTTCAGGGTTGGCGCCACCTGGTGGTTGTTTGAAGAACCAACAAACCCTTAAGGAAAGTTCTCTTTTATAATGCTTCAGAAAAAGAATGTACCCAGATGTACAGATGGGTTGGGGCTCAGCTCCATGAGTGGGTGCTTACCTAGCACACACAAGGCCTTGGATTTGATGCTCAGCACCGAGAAAATAGACGACAGCAAAAAATATGACTATTGGCAAATACTCCAGAACCCAAACTAAAAAGGCGTACAGACGACCCAGATCTTGAAACCACCACTTAAGATCCGTATTTGAAAAGCAACCGTTTATTAGAACCAATACAAGAGTATGAAAATGGGGGAAAAGGGGAGGGAAAGAATGGCGTCTGAATTGAATGTCAGTTGTAAAAAGACATAAATGTGTTTTTAAACCATTTACACTTAAAATGCAAACATATATATACTTTAAAGAAATCAAAAGCAGAAAAGTTTGGCTGAAATAAAACCAAGAAACAACCAAAACTCCCCCACAACCAAAAGTCCATTGAGAATTCAATGTCTCCCTTCTATTCAGACACCTAGCAACAAGGTGTGACCTGCTTCCTACTCAGAATGGCACACTGCTGAGGAAACCCGGTCTCTAGGGTCTCTGGAAGCTCATCCTGTGAGAAAGTGGGAACACGGCCAGCAGGCAGGGCCAAGCAACTGCTTGTTACTACTTGGCAGGTCATGAAGTTGCTCCCCGTGCCCAGGACCCCTGTTAGGAGCAGAGAACACGGAACAGAACCGGAATGTGGGCCTCCAGGATACCAGGACCTTGTGCTTTTCATGGGTCACCAATCCAGAGTCAAGGAGGGGGACGGCAAAGAGCCCTGTTGGGAAGAGCTACAGGCTGGCTGCCTTACCCCTAAATGAGACAAAAGGGTAAGGCCCTTGAACCCATAAGTGTGCAAACAAGTGTCCAAGATGCCCTCAATCAGAGTTGGACTGTGGACACTGGAAAAGAGGTGACAGATTCCACACACAGTGAACTGGATGAAGCCTTGAGAACCAATGCTCAATTTTAAATGTTAACACCTGTTTCAAAAAAAAAAAAAAATCCAAAGTAGCTCTTTTTTGGTGTCCAATGGCAGGTTATGTTGACTAAAAACCATCTATTTTATGTGAACAGCAGAGGATTATGAGCATGGAGGAGCAGTGATCTCACTGTCCTGGGATCAGTCTGGAAAATACAACAACAAAATGCTTTGCTCACGAGACACTCAGTAGTGGTTGTAAGTCCATAGGAACAGGACTTTAACCCAACCTACAGAGAAAGACATGCAGTAAACATTCCTGCTTCATGATTCCCTAACCAAAGACTCTTGGGTTTCAAACAGCCTCTTCGTGAATGCAAGACACACACCCTAGTCCTACCCTCCTACCATCCCAAGTCAGTCAGAACTATGAGACTCCAACATTCACAAAACATTGTCAACATCTCAACTAGCAGCTTTGATGAGGGGTGGGAGCAGAAACTTGCCAAGGTCACTAAGTACTTCCAAGCCTGGAAACAGCTCAGTAAGGATAAAAAATGTCGAGGCATCCTCTACAGGCAACCCCAAAGGAGTCGTCAGTTCTGATCTGTAATGCCTCACTACATCCCATGAGGTAGGTCAATATTATCACCCCATTTGACAGATGGGGAACTGAGGCATTGGAAGGAAAGACTTGCCCAAGGTCAGCCACTAAGACACAGTAGGGAGGCTAGCAAGGTCAGTATCCATAAAACCTCACTTGGCCCAGCCAGGCTGTTATTCACCTTGAAGAGCCTTGCTTCTGAAGACCACTCTAGTGCTATTTTGAAAATTAGGTTGCATTTTAAACACAAAAATTCAGTTAAGTGAAGGATTAAGACATTGATTTCTCAGTCTTCTACTGAGTAATTCAGGTTCTAAAAATCCAGCAAGCAGCACCTGTCATGGCTGTCTGCTCTCTTCCTGTGACACCCAAAGTTGAGCAGCAACTCCCACAGTCTACCTCTTCTCACCCAAGAGCAGTGGCTGCACAAACAGCTGTAGGGTAGTAATGGCTCCTCCTGCTGCCAGAGATTTAACTTCTAACACAGAAGGAAAACAGAAACAAACCACCAAGGTGGACAGAAACCAGCTGAGGTCTTCCCCAACCCTTAAAATTCTAGTGGGAAAGCATATGTTCCTATCTTAAAACTATGGGGAGGGGGGACCACTGCCAGAGCTGGTTGAGAATCAGATCCTAATGTTCCTGGAATTTGAGAATGCTGCCACACAAGGAAACTATTTTTTTTTTTTTTTAAGAGTTCTTGGAGAATTTCAAAGCAGGACATCCCTTTTCTCCCACAGCCTCTACACTGGTCAAGGATTTGAAGGCTGGCATAGCAGCACACCAGCACAATGTGTCACCATGGGCACGCTAAGACTTGACAACAGTGGAGATTTCCCACTAGGGCTGACTGGACTGGACAAGTTCAGATGATGGAAATTCAAGGACTGTGTTTCAGCAATGACAGCTCAGATTCAGCTTGACTGGAAACTCCCCTGACAAACAAAACTCTCTGAGCTAAGAATATCACTAAGTGGTAGAGTACTTGTCTAGAATGTACAAGGCCCCGAGTTCAACACCCCCTCCCAACACATACACGCACCGCCTCATAATCCCAGTGCTCTGGAGGCTGAGGCAGAACTGTAAGCACTGCGGCCAGTCTGAGCTACTAAAAAGAAAAAAAAAATAGTTCTTTAAAAGTGAAATCATCAATTTGAGCTTGGACCAAGTATTAGTGTCACAGTTGCCAATGCCAAGGAACATTACAGGGGAGGGAGGGAGGGAGGGAGGGAGGGAGGGAGGGAGGGAGGGAGGGAGGGGGAGAGAGAAAGAGAGAGAGAGGGAGAGAGAGAGAAGGATAAAAAGTTCATTGCATTCATTTTGGCCTAATTTCTTGATAATAGTTTCCTATTAGATTTTCCGATTAATACTGATGGCTCTTACCTAGGCTGTGATAATTAGGTTTTGATCTATTGTGACATTAATGATCACAATCAGTTGACTTTGAAATTGTCTTTAATTAATGGCTCCTTCCTTGTCAGCTTTTGCCTCCCGTGCAAGATCTGCCCTTCCTCCATCACTGTGTTTTAACTCCTTCTCTTGCTGACCTCACAGACAAACAGCATTGGTGGATTACTTCTTCCCATAAAAAAGACTTTAAAACATATTTCTGACAGGAGCAATAAGAGATGATGTTAGGTAAAATGAGGGCCAAGAGAAAAGGCAAGAGAATGAACTATCAATGAACAAAAGAGATACCATCTTAGACCAAAGTCAAGCTTGATGCTCAAGTGGCAAAACAAAAATAAGATGAGGTAGATTAAAATTCATAAACTTCAGCATAAGCAAAAAGAAACAAGAAACTTCACCTTTTAACTTGTAGAAGTTAGCTGAATTCCTGGGAATTCTGACATTCAACGTCAGTTATCCAGGCAGAGCCAAGACCCTTCCCTTCTGCTCTCAAGCTATCTGAGACCTTCAAGTAGGAAGGCCTCCTGGTGCACCCCCTGGACAGATCGTCTGAGGAGCTAGGACACACATTTCTGGGGAGGTTTTTACGTGGGTGACACAGGTGCTGCTTAGGACTGACTGTGGCAGTGCTTGGCCCAGAGGTGATCCCCTAAGCTTCCTTTTAACAAAGCCTCTTGCTTTGGGCTTTAAAGCCAACCCTATGTTGATTTCTCCAAAAGGGATGAAAAATTGAGGAGTATGAACAACTTGCTAAAATGCCCACGAAGAAGAAATATCCAGAAGGACCCATAACACAGCACACTACGGCACCTGCAATGCCTTATCTGTGTCCTCTTGGTCATGATAGCATTTCTATTACTTAGTTTTATTTTCTGCAATGCTCCCATGGCCAGTTAACTCAGTTTATCCAAGACCATAGTTCTTTCTCATAGATGAACCAGTTAATGGCACCCTACTACTCCAGGGTTTTTCCTGTGGGAACCCAGGCTTCATGAATGCCTACACTAAATTGCCCACTCAAGATGTGTCCTTATATACATGTTTGTTTCTGCCCCGATCAGAAATTAATATGCATGTGTAGTATTTATTATACAAAACTGTAATGATCAACTCATCCCACACCACCATTGTCAAAGTTCTCTGAGGGGCAAGGGTGTTTGTTGAATGCAATCAATACTGATGTGTGCTAATGTGGAATGTGAACTGGACAATGTCAAGCTGGTCAGTCACCCAGTTCACTCCTGCTTCTGTGTAAGCCTGGCAAAATACACTTGGCAACATGCTTATTAAAGGGCAGACCCAGTAAGAAACATCCAGGACTACACAGAAAGATAAGAAGGGAAAATGAAAAGAGAAAAGAAATTCAGCATTAGAAAGATGTTTAGAGCCAGGTGGTGGTGGTGCATGATGCCTTTATTTATTTATTTATTTTGGTTTTTCGAGACAGGGTTTCTCTGTGGCTT
>NW_026068140.1:756393-766392 GCF_014885135.2 Alexandromys fortis | reverse complement strand
CTCCCCCCCCCCCCCCCCCCCCAGTGCTGGGATTAAAGGCGTGCGCCACCATCACCGGCTTGCTGCTTGCACGATGCCTTTGATCTCATCACTAAGGAGGCAGATGTAAATCTCTGTGAGAGGTCAGCCTGATCTACAAAATGACTTCCAGGACACCCAGGGCTAAACAAAGGAACCAAACAAACAAATAAAAAAACATGATTTGAGGGGCTAGGGAGGAGATGACTCAGCAACTAAGAACACCAACTACTCTTGCAGAGAACACCCACAGAGTGGCTCACTCCTATCCCAGGGGATATGTAACTCTCCTGGGGAACCAGCACCTCTGCAGACAGAAATCCCATATACATAAAATAAGTAACTTAAAAAAAATTTTTTTTTTGAGCTAGGCATGGTGCCACACAACTGATACCCTGATACCAAACCAAATCAAACCAAACCAAAAAAACTCCTAAATTCAAAGCTGGTCTAAGTAACCTTTTCTTTATATTCCTCTTGAGATAGGGTCTATGCAGCTCTGGCTGGCCTAGAACTCACTATACAGACCATGCTGGCTTCCAACTCAGAGATCCAACCCTAAATGCTGGGATTAAAGGTACATACCTAGAAATTGGGAGATGGAGGCAGAGGCAGGAGGAACTTGGTTCGAGGCCAGCCTGGTCTACAAGAGCTAGTTCTAGGACAGGCTCCAAAGTTACAGAGAAACCCTGTCTCAACAAACAAAACAAATAAACAAACAAGCAAAAGAATTCACAAGTTGGGGCTAGCCTGGTATATGAGACTTGTCTTTAAAACACCACCACCTGGTGGTGGTGGCACACACCTTTAATCCCAGCACTTGGGAGGCAGATGCAGGCAGATCTCTCTGAGTTCCAAGGCAGATAAGAGCTAGCTAGCTCCAGGACAGCTAGGACAACAATAGGCCAAGGTAACTTTTAAACCCCAGGACATAGGAGGCAGAGGTAAATGGATCCTGAGGTTAGGCCAACTGCTCTGTAGAGTTCCAGGACAGCCAGGGCTACAGAGACCCTGTATTTAAAAACAACAACAACAACAACAACAACAACAACAACAACAACAACAAAAAACAACCAACCTGCTAAACAAACCAGCCAAAAACAAACACAGTAACAACAAAATGGAGTGTGTCGGGGCATGGGGCATATAAAGATACCAGTTCAGTGGTACAGCATCTGTTTGGCATGTCTAAGCTAGCCCCAGGTACAAGTCCTGGTATCACAAAACTAGTCCTGAAAGGATTTAACACAGGAAAATCTACTTAGGTGTTTTGGAGTGTTTCACCTTTGGCTGCTCACTCTTTACAGAGAAGAAATCTATAGGAGATTCTTCTGCCCGAGGCTGCCACATTCTCCAGCAGAAACAAGCAAGCTACTTGGCACCAACAAATGCTAGAGGCACAGGCAGGTGTCTGGCTTCTTCACATCGAGGGCTGAAGACAATACAGTTCTTTATTTCTAGATATAACCAGCAAAAGTACTAAGAAGACAACAAGAATATTTTGGTAATATTTAGCAGAAAGCTGAGGACAGAAAAGGCAGGGTAAAGTGTATCAACAGTGCTTGGTTCTGTTAAACACCATCTGTTGTCTTAGCAATTATGCACCCTAGGTTTCTCAGGGCCTTCTCTTAACTTTTTTGAATTACAAGGGATTGAACTCTCAACTATAGCCTTGGTTCTTTTTACTTTTTGAGACAGGGTCTTATCAAAGGTTCCCAGCAGGCCTTGAACATACAACACCCCTATATCAGTCTGGGACTGTGCTTAAGCCACCAGGCCTGGCTTAGGAGCAACCTTAGTACCAAATATCACCGTTGTTTGGCCCACAGGCTAAGACTTTGCTTTAAAAAAATTTGGTCACTCCAATTTACAAGTCTACTACCTACTGACTATCCAGACAGGCTGTCCTTTCCTTCAATCAAGAGACTCAGATCACCTCTGTCCGATTTTCATCCACCCCAGGCATTCTAGGTTGCCCACATGACAAACCTTTCTAACCACCACTCCCTTTCTCCACCACAGTACAAAGTCACTGATGCAGCACTTGATTTGGCCTCTAACTCCTACAGTTATGGACTGTAGGGAGAAACCGAGGTACGGGTCAGGTGCCCTTCCCCGACCACATCACCATTCACAGGGTCTTCCAGGCTGACTTACAGCAAAGCTTCACTGTCTTGTCTGCCTTCTCAACTGCACAGTGTAACTGTTGACATAATTTATACAAGCACACAGAATTCAATCAGCAGCTAGGCAGGAAAGCAATGTTAACAAAAGCTATGACTGGGTCTACAATTTGCTTATCACCTGGCTCATCTGTGGCCTGGAGTTCTCCATCCACCTCTCTCACGACTATGAACAATCCAGAAATGGCTGGATGCTCCAGCCTAGACAGCTACATTTTAAGAGTCAGAAGCAACAACAGGAGCAGTCTCAGTAGCTGATGAAGTCAGCACTTACTCTTTTTTCCTCAGCTTGGAGCTAGGACAAGAGTACCGAGCTCCAAATCCTTCCTTACTTCCAGTCCTGATTCTCCAGCCTCCTCAACTACCACAAGAATGAAGAGGAGGTGAACATTTCTCAAAGGACAGAAAAGCAAAGTAGAGCCAGAAAATTTTCTCAATAGAATAGCAAAGCAAGAGTAAACCAAAAAGGAAAGTTTGTTTTGAGAGAAGGTTGTGTCAAAAAGCTAGTATTAGGACCTGACACTCTCTGAGATGATAGTCTTCTATGAAAAGACAGCTTTAAAAATAAGATACAACTAAAAGCCTGAGAGCAGAGAAGGCGAGGAACATTAATACTTTGTCATGAGACGGTAAAATTACAGATTAGTACTACTGTGAGCACTTAAAAACTGATACTACGGCTAGTAGCTTCTCTCTATGAATTCCCAACTGAAAATAATGGCATGGAAGGGAATGTGAGTCCACTGAGAGGTGAATGTGCTGACACCACTTTGGTAACAGGAAGCTTTGGGAGGCCACAGAAGTTGGCGGGGTTAGAGTGTGCCCAGCACCTTGGCACAAGCAAGCACCAGGCAATCACTCACACCTACATAAATATAGTCTGCATATGAGGGGTGAAAGGAAAGAATACATACAAACCATGCTATACGGAAGACAACTCTCTCTGGCCCCACCCATTATCTTCCTGTACTACAGCTTACAGACTCCACAGTCATCTTGTTACTTGATGACAAACTGATGCCACCGAAAAGAAGCAGAATCAGGAACAATAACAAGGCTGAAAACGTTTGAGGCCTAAAGAGAGTGCCTTGACAGATTTAAATGTAAAGTTTCAAGTTCTCAGAAAGAAAGACAGAGTTGTTACAATGGTAACTGAGGATGGACAGGGGCGGTCCAGAAGACCACACCAAGAACCCTATTATTGTCCTGGCAGAGCTAAATGAAACTGGAAAAGATACAAGTAGGCCACTGCTATTGGCTTTCTAAAAGAAGTACAACATCCTTTCCACCCTAGTACGTCAAAACAAAGGCCAGCTGGTCATCAATATATTCCAATAACAATCAAGAAACTGAAGTCATCACCATTGTAACAAAATCCCCCAGCCTAAAAAGCAACTGGCCTCAAAAATTCGTGACTCTAAGGTGATTAAAAAGTAACCTGGGAACAGAAGGAAAAGATAAGGGTAAAGAAAAAACTGGAAATTACACACAGCATGTAAATGCTTGGTTTTCACAGTTACACTTATGGGTCCAACCGTCAGCTATATTACAAGAGAACCAACACCAGCACCTCTCCATGGAGCAGTGTGAGCACAGACTTTTATGGATGTGTTTAGGATGGAAAGGGAAGGAGAAGGGAGAGGAGGCAGGAAGGTGAACGTGGTATATACAAAGAGAAATGGCAGAGACCACCCTCCTTTAGCTCTTCGAACTTTCTTTCTCTTTGTTTTCCGCATCTTCCGGATACGCATGCCACGTCAGTCTCTCTTCATAAAACGCTATCACAATTTGTGGGCACTTCACATTAGCTTCTTTTGCAAGAACCAGGTCAGCTTCATCTGTGTCTTTCCTAGAAAGAAAGGACATAAGACTTAGAAGAAGTGAGACTGAAAATATCTGTCTGAATGTCATTATTTGAATTTAGCCGGCTTGATCTCCTCCTTACACTTTGATCTAAAAGTAAAAGGGATCTTTTACAGGGCTGGAGCTATAACAGTGGTGGAGCCTCTGTATTTGATCTTTAACATCGAAAAGTAAACAAGAAAGAAAAAGCTGAAGAGACAGCTGCTCTTACAAGACCCAGGTTCAGTGCCTAGCACTCACACAGTGGCTCACAACTGTCTCTCCCTTTAGCTCTAGAGGATCCAACACCCTAGAGGCTAGAGTTGGCTCAGCATTTAAGAATACATACTACTGTTCACTCGGGAGGCAGAGGCAGATGGATCTCTGAGTTTGAAGCTAGCTAGGTTTACTGTGAAGGACCCAGGCTCAGTTCCCAGTTCCCATCAACTACATGGCAGCTCACAATGGACTGTAATGTCAGTCCCAGGGGTTCCGGAGCCCTTTTCTGGCTTCTGTAGGCACTGTACACAGATGGTACACATACATACATATTTAAACAAAACACATATACACATAAAATAAAATGAAACAAAATTTTAAAAAAAGGGGAAGGAGGGGAAAGGAAAAGAACAGTGGAGAGGAAAAGAGCCAGTCAGGCATGGTGAGCATGTGCCTGCAATCCTCTAACTCCAACCCTGGGGAGATAGAGACAGGAGAACAAGTTCAACCTCCTAGACTACACACTGAGGTCAAGGTCAGCCTGAGCTAATATTAGACCCTGTCAGAAAAGGAGGGAGAAAGGAAGAGGAAGTACACCACTTTCTTCTAGAAGTTACTATCACTGATAAAGTAATTTGTGCTTTTTTCAGCCATTAATCTTAATGTCCTTTGTTGAAATTAATTTCTCTTTTAGCCATCTCTCTGTGATCCTAGCCCTCAGGATGGGAATAAGCTTTACCCAGCCCCTTATCCCATGGACATGATTCAGTTCTATGCAAACAGATGTTTAGGAAATGGCTACAAATATTTTACCCCAAATTTATTTTTCTATTATGCAGGTTACTATGATACAAAACATAACAAAGCCTGACAATGTCACAAACCCATTCTGAACCACAATCCCCACTAATATTGACAGTGACAGTGGTGTTAAGAATTAGACTTAGGAATTCTCAGTTTTACATCCTTTCTTCATAGCAAAGGAACACAACTATAGAGTGAGGCCCGTCTTCTCTCACCATTTCATTAAGAACATTAAGTCACCACAGGAGTCTGTTGCCCCAATGATCTTTTCTGGTTCCAGTCCTCTCTCAAAGCCCCGAGCGATATCATTGCTCTGCTATAAATAGAACAGGAGAGATTAGAGCTTGTAGAAAGAATAAAAACAAAAAAGGGTTTCTCAGAACAACAAGTCATAGCCTTTGTTAGCATCACCTGATACCATCAATTCAGAAAAATTCTTAGAAGTCAAGAAACATAATACTAGATCAACCAGTAGCAACAATGTCAAAAGGTATTTCTGCAAGAAGATGCAGTGTCTTTCCTGGGATTCCTTGCAATGACCAAAGAGGGCCTGGAAGTCTAGAAAGTCCTAGAGTCTCTGGAAAACCATCTGGTCAGTCCTGTCATCCTAACCCTTACGATCTCTTCAGTACCGCAGGCTGACCTCTCTTTTCTTGTTCCTGAGATACCCAAGCCCATCCTCACTCTCTTAACTTCAAATAGGCTTTCTCAACCATAACCTTTTAGACTTTTAATTTATCTTAATAGTAACAAATGGAGCCGGGCGGTGGTGGCGCAGGCCTTTAATCCTAGCACTCGGGAGGCAGAGGCAGGCGGATCTCTGTAAGTTCTGCCTGGTCTACAAGAGCTAGTTCCAGGACAGGCTCCAAAACCACAGAGAAACCCTGTCTTGAAAAACCTAAATAAATAAATAAATAAATAAATAAATAAATAAATAAATAGTGACAAACGGTTTTCATATACCAGTCCTCTATATTATAAAAAAACAGAGGCAAGAAGAATGCAAGACCAATATTCTGAAAAGGGAAAATTTTAAAGGTCATAAACATAAGTTTGCGTATACTTGGCAGGAGAGTCTCTGGTACCACAGACACACTGTTAGCATTAACTGGGATTGGACTTAGACTTGAGATACTGTAAACTCATTCATCAGCAACACACACACAAACTTAAGATATTTCAAACGAACCAAATCTTGGGTGTGTGATTTCCTAGCATCTCTCTGATCGTCTTACTTTCCTTTGAGATCAAAAGCAGCCATCAAAAGTGGCTCAGTGGGCAAAGGGGCTTGCATGCAAGTCTGACAACCTGAGTTTGATCTCTGGGAGTCACATGGTGGATGGAAAGTACCAACTCCCACATGTTCCTGGACCTACTGGTACATGAGGCTCCCTAACCCATTGAACAAGTAAATGAAAATTTTAAAATAGAAACACAGAAAGTTTGCACAGTCCTGGTGGTCCCCAAAGATACCAGAAGCCACAACAGGAAAGAAACTCTAGTCATGGACCAATGGGTACTGTATCGTGGATGCTGACTTTTTAAGACACAGACTCTTTGGGGCACTCAAGGGGGACAGGTTCCCAGATGCAAACACAGCTGCTCACAGCTGGAATGCTGGCACAAGGACGAAGTCATCCATCATTACTGGCGGCTGGAAACAGCCTGTTACAGAGGAAGGGAAATGGAGAAAGAATGTTCAAGCTGCTTGAAAGGAGCCAAGGCAAGGCAAACACAGAAATCATCACAGGCACTAATCTTAAATCAGGCATAAAACCGACTAGGAAATCTCTTCTGCAGTGGTCTAAAGAAATGTAATCTCCTCCATACCTTAAAAACACTTGGCTACTACCTATCATGCCAGCTGTCCACCTGACAGGGGCCCAGACACTGATGTAAAGGATGTGTGGGGGGTGTTTTCAAGGTCAGCAGCTCCAGAACTAGACAGACAGGAAGTCCTCTCAAGTGGCCAGGACTCTAAGCCAGATCACTGCCTTTAATAGAACAAAGACCCTGAATTGAAGAGCTGTTTACTGACTCTCACAAATACATAGTTAAAAGTCTTTGGTTGTGTTATTTTGCTATATCAACCTAACTAGAAAAGAACCAAATGACAAAAGCCAGAATACAAGGGCTAATAAATGAATTAATGAAGGTGCTGCTCCAAGCCTGCAGACCAGACTAATCTGGTGGGAAGATAACTGACTCCCCAAGTTTCTCTCCACCCACCACACATGTACAGTGGTGTACATGCTTACGCACACATGCAAAAAATAATTTTGGGAGGGGGGCTGGAGAGTTGGCTCAGCGGTTAAGAGCACTGCCTGCTCTTCCAAAGGTCCTGAGTTCAATTCCCAGCAACCACATGGTGGCTCACAACCATCTGTAATGAGGTCTGGTGCCCTCTTTTGGCCTGCAGGCATACAAGCAGACAGAATACTGTATAAATAATAAATAAATATATATATATATAAAAAATAATTTTGGGTTCTTTTTTTTTTTTTTTTCAAGACAGGATTTCTCTGTAGTTTTGGAGCCTGTTCTGGAACTAGCTCTTGTAGACCACGCTGGCCTCGAACTCACAGGGATCCACTTGCCTCTGCCTTCTGAGTGCTAGGATTAAAGGCGTGCGCCAGCACCAACCAGCGCAAAAAATAAAATGTATTAAAACATGTAAATAAAATTTAAAAAGGGCACAGGGAGATTTGAGAGGCAAAGATAGACAGAGACTGAGGCCAGCATGGTCTGCACAGTAAGTTTTAGGCCAGGATTACATAGTGAGCCCCTACCTCAAAAAACAAAATAAATAAAATTTAAACAACCGAAAATATCAAGTCCTATTCTCTTAGAAAATGGAAAATGTTAAAATTCTTCATCAATGGGCTAGAGAGATGGCTCAGAGGTTAAGAGCATTGCCTGCTCTTCCAAAGGTCCTGAGTTCAATTCCCAGCAACCACATGGTGGCTCACAACCATCTGTAATGGGGTCTGGTGCCCTCTTCTGGCCTGCAGGCATACACACAGACAGAATATTGTATACATAATAAATAAATAAATGTTTAAAAAAACTTTATCAATATAGTTTATCATAACAATACTCAGACCTTTCCAGAATCTGGCATAAGGCTCCAGCCAGGCATGTTACCCCACCCCTTTAACCCCAGTGCTTAGAAGGATCTGAGTTACACGTCAGCCTGGTCTACAGAGAGATCCTGTCTCAAATAAACAAGGAAATGGTTATGAAAATAAAATTAACCAGAGAAAGGAGCCAGACAGAAAAAGCCCTTAGTCTGAGGCCAAGAATTATATACAAACCTTTACAGAACCCCAACGCCTCAGTCTTCCCACAGAACTCTCAGTTTAACTGGTCTACGGTTCATCTTGGATATTGGAGATCTTTTAAATACCCACTGGGTGTCTCTAAGGTGTAGTCAGAGTTAAGAGTAACAGTACCAACAAATGAGCGTCCAAGTATAATGCAGATAAACAGGAACTTGATGTAGGGATGCTACACAGACTTATACTTCTATTGTAAATTTTAAGCGTATGATATATTCTTCCTAACCTTGAAATAAAACATAAAGAGGCAAAGCTGGATGGGTAGAGTGGTATAACAAATTTGTTATACCCACACAGCAAAGATACAGCAGAAACAAAAAGAGGCAATATGGTGTTTATGTTACTATAGAAAAATAAAAAAGCAACTGAGTGAAGCCAAACTTCAGAACTAATTTTCAACTAAACTAAACAGACACAAAAGAAGACTTTTTTTTTTTTTTTTGATTTTTGAGACAGGGTTTTTGTTGTGGAACTCACTCTATAGACCAGGCTGACATCAAACTCATTGAGATCTGCCTGCCTCGGCCTCCTGAGTTGGGGATTAAAGGCATGGGCCATCACTGCCCAGTTCTGTTTTTTTTTTTTTTTTAATAAAGTAAAAATTTATTACTCTTGTTATTATTGGTGTGTTCAGGTAGGTAGGTGCACATGGAGGTCAAAGACAAACTTTTTAGGAGGCAATTTTTTCTTTCTAAACATGAGGATTTGAACGTAGGCTGTCAGGTTTGGAATAGGCACCTTTACTCCTGAGCCATCTCCTTAGCTACTTTTCCTTCTTTAAGAAGAAAAAAAAAATTAAGAGTCTTCCTTTTGGTGCTAAAGAGTTGCTAAGAGTTTGTTGTTCTTCTAGACTCAGAACTTTGGTTCCCAACACTCACTTCAGGGAGCTCGCAACTGCCTGTAACTCTAGCTGCAATACCTTCCTCTGAGCTCCTTAGCACCCACAGATACACACACACACACAAACATTGCTATTCACCAGGGAGGCAGTTTTACATTAGTTTTGACACTTTAGTCAGAATCAGCACTACACCAGCTCTCCCTTGCCAGAAGGGGTCACTGTAGTAAACCAGTATACTTCCCTGGAAGTTTTTGTTCAACATACCTTGCAGGTCTGTCCTTATAAGGAAGAAAACAAACCTAACCCCCCTTTGCATAGCAGAAGCAAAAGGATAGTAGTGAGAGGTGGGAAAAACTTACCTCTCTCTTTTTTTTAGATTTTATATCATCAGCATTGTTAGAGAAACTGGATTTCCTCTTGTTTCCTTCTGACTTCTCTCTGGGCTTGTTGTTTTCACCCTCCTTCATCTTCTTATACTTTTTCATAAACTCAGAAATTAGTTCAGGACAATCCAAGTTCTTTTCAGGTTCCCAAGTATTGTGCTCCCTGAACAATAACAATAAAGACAAAAGAAAACGACTGAGAGATGATGATAATCCCCTATTTTATCTATCATCTATCTATCTATCTGTCTGTCTGTCTGTCTGTCTGTCTATCTGTTTTTTTTTTTAAGACAGAATCTCTCTGTGTAACAGTCCTCAGTGTCCTGGAACTCACTTTGTAAACCAGGCTGGCCTTGAACTCACTGAGATTC
>NW_026068140.1:750210-752240 GCF_014885135.2 Alexandromys fortis | reverse complement strand
CCGCCCCCCCCCCCCCCCCGTTTGTCTGTCTGTCTGTCTCTGGTTTGGATAATGCCCTATTTTTACACACTTACCATCTCTGCAAAACTTAAGACTGATAAGCTTATTTTAAAGAGGACATGTAATAAATATTTAACAAGAGGCTTGGGGTATATGCATATAGTTCAGTTGTAAGGTACTTGCCTAGCACATGTAATGCCAATCCCCAGCTCTGCAGAGAAAAAAAAAAAATCCAACAAATTTGATCTTATTTCACGGAAGAAACTTGGGGAAAATATATTCACACAAAGTTGTGTGAAGAATCATGGCTGCTGGGATTGGTGGCACCCACCTTTAATCCCAGCACCTGGGAGGCTGAGGCAGGCAGATCCCAGAGTTCGAGGCCAGCCTGGTCTATAAAATGAGTTTCAGGACAACCAGGGCTACACAGAGAAACCCATTTTTTTGTGGTCCAGGGGAATAATTATTAAATTATTACAGAAGCAGTGTTATTTTTAGGGCTGGGGACTTAAACCTAAACCTGGATTTTATGTTAATCTGAACCCTGCAGCAACATTTTTTTAAATATTTATTTATTATGTATACAATATTCTGTCTGCGTGTATGCCTGCAGGCCAGAAGAGGGCACCAGATTTCATTACAGATGGTTGTGAGCCACCATGTGGTTGCTGGGAATTGAACTCAGGACCTTTGGAAGAGCAGGCAGTGCTCTTAACCACTGAGCCATCTCTCCAGCCCCTGTAGCAACATTTTAATAGTCCAAACAAAAAAACCCAAATGCTCATCAACTGATAATAAACAAGATGTAGTGCAACTATAAGAGAACAGAATCCAGCAACAGAAACAACTATATAAGAACAGTATCCTGCAACAGAAAGAAACAACTATATAAGAACAGTATCCAGCAACAGAAAGAAACAACTATATAAGAACAGTATCCAGCAACAGAAAGAAACAACTATATAAGAACAGTATCCAGCAACAGAAAGAAACAACTATATAAGAACAGTATCCAGCAACAGAAAGAAACAACTATATAAGAACAGTATCCAGCAACAGAAAGAAACAACTATATAAGAACAGTATCCAGCAACAGAAAGAAACAACTATATAAGAACAGTATCCAGCAACAGAAAGAAACAACTATATAAGAACAGTATCCAGCAACAGAAAGAAACAACTATATAAGAACAGTATCCAGCAACAGAAAGAAACAACTATATAAGAACAGTATCCAGCAACAGAAAGAAACAACTATATAAGAACAGTATCCAGCAACAGAAAGAAACAACTATATAAGAACAGTATCCAGCAACAGAAAGAAACAAAATACAACCTAAGAAAATATCAAACACCATATACTAAGTTAAAAAAAGAAAAGAACAGACACAAGAAAAGATATGTTTTCTTTTGGGTTTTCTGACATATGCTATATATTTTAGAGACATGCAGTAGATTAGACTCAGGAAATGCTCTACAATGGGAGCGTTGTAACAGTCTCACAGATCTACAAATGTTGACCAAAAGAACAAAAACAACTGAGCCAGGTACAGGGTAGACACATTTAATCCCAGCACTCAGGAGTTTGAGGCCAGGGTAAACAGAGAAACCCTGTCTTACTTATCTCAAAAAATAAAACAGAAAACATCAAATTGTACGATTTTAGTGGGTGACTTCTTTTCTGGGGGCTGTCATGGAACTCACTCTGTTGAACAGGCTGGCATCAAACTCAGAGAACTGCCTGCTTCTGCCTCCTTAGTGCTGGGACAAAAGGTGTGCACCATTACTACCAGGTGTGAGTGGTACTCTTATGATACATAAATTATACCATAATAAACCTTTTTAAAACTCCCAGTTTGGGGGCTGGAGAGATGGCTGAGTGGTTAAGAGTGCTTGTTACTAGCCGGGCGATGGTGGCGCATGCCTTTAATCCCAGCACTCGGGAGGCAGAGGCAGGCGGATCTCTGTGAGTTTGAGACCAGCCTGGTCTACAGAGCTAGTTCCAGGACAGGCTCCAAAGCCACAGAGAA
>NW_026068140.1:727658-750001 GCF_014885135.2 Alexandromys fortis | reverse complement strand
ACAACAACAACAACAACAAAAAAAAAACAATAAGCAAACCCAGTCTATAAAGTGGGCAAATAGCTCAGTGGTAAGCATGTTTGTTCCAGTCATAAGTCAGGCTCATGGGTTCAATCCATCACACAGCTTCCCAACAAAAAACCCCAAATTTAACTGCTTAATTAAGTGCCCAAAGAGTGTAGTTTTATACATACATCAGTAGCCTGCAGAAAGATGTTAACTTAATAAAGTTACTGTCAGGAACCAAAGGCCCCAACATACAAACTATCTTTCCCTATCTGGACCCGTATGAGGTGCGAGAAATACCCAGTTCACACCTTCATCACGGAAGGGCATCTCAGGCTTCTCCCCATCCTCAAGATCTACACGCACAAAACATCTCTTATCCCCTCCCCCAACCCAAGGTGGATACCTCATTAATATTTTCTTTGGGGGGGGATAGGGAGGGGGGCGCAGGGCTAGGGAAACACCTGCAACTGAGTCCTCAGCTTCGGCAAACACCTCTCCCCAGTGATCTACATTTCTAACAAAGGAGGAAGGAGGAGCACATCCTGGCTGTTGTTGGGGCAATGACAGCCTGTCTGCAGGGCTACGTGACCACCTCAGGTGGGCCTATGGCTTCAGAGCCTGGCTGCCACACCATATAGAAATATGGGCCTACAAGTTACATACCTCCAATTTCTATTGGGGTAGATGTTATTTGTAACCAAACTATAGCAAGTAAGAGGTGGGATGTATTAATTCAAATGTGATACTTAAGTTGTCTGTGAGCACATACACATACACAAAATCTGAAACAGTATGATCAGACAAAACAGGAAGACCTATGGTGTAGAAAAAAGTTTTTTGGGGAAGAGGGCCTCATGTAGCCAGGGCTGGTCAAGGATAACTTTGAACTTCTCTCCCTCCTGAACACTGGGTTCACAGGCACATGGCACCACACCTCCTCTATGTGGCACCAGGCCCAGCTCAGGGCTCTACCTATCTCAAGTAAACACTCTACTGAGACATATTCCCAGCCTTCTCTATGGGTTTCTATTTATTTTGTTTTTGTTATTTCATCTAACCCGGGTCTCTGGCTGCCTTGGAACTTGCTAGATAGACCAGGATGGCCTCTAATAGAGTCGACTGTCTCTGCTGAGATTAGGAGTACACGGCCACATGCACCTATTCCCTGAATTTTTAAAGTCTTACAATGTACCCTCTCGGCAGTTCTCTTTTTTTTTGCTTTTCGAGACAGGGTTTCTCTGTAGCTATGGAGCCTGTCCTGAAACTAGCTCTTTTTTTTTTTTTAAAAGCAGGAACACTCAGGTTTTTTATTTTTATTTTTTTATTTTTAAAGATTTATTACATATACAATATAGTGTTCTGCCTCCATGTATGCATGCATGGGCACCAGATCTCATTTTAGATGGTTGTGAGCCACCATGTGGTTGCTGGGAATTGAACTCAGGACCTCTGGAAGAACAGTCAGTGTCCTTAACCTCTGAGCCATCTCTCCAGCCCCTGAAACTAGCTCTTGTAGAGCAGGCTGGCCTCGAACTCACAAAGATCCGTCTGTCTCTGCCTCCCAAGTGCTGGGATTAAAGGCGTGCGCCACCACCGCTGGGCTCGGCAGTTCTCTTGACTCAGCCTTCCAAATAGACTATAGGAATGAACCAACATGTGTGTTTCAATTTTGATATTCTCAAGGTTGTCCTCTGTATTTTCTATTTATATCATGGGTTCTAAAAAGTTAAAACTACAACAATCTTGTGAAATTACAGCAAGAAAACTATTACCCCTTTCCCTACCCAGAGGCATAATTCTTTGGTTAGACAGGAAATACAAGTTTGTTTTTATCTGAGACACACCTGTAACCTGTAATGAATCACAGAAGCAAACAATAAGTCTGTAAGCTACATAAGCAGCATCTTAGCTTGACAAAAGTTGCTAAGAAGAAACCTTGGGTTCAAAGGCTGAGTGGTCCTAGCTAGTGACGTTTCTGTGGGAAACAGATTCTACTTCGGCAGTTTGTGTGACATTTTAGATTAAGAATTTGCAGAAGTGGCTGGGCGTCTTTAATCCCAGCACCGGGAGGCAGAGGCAGGCGGATCTCTGTGAATTTGAGTTCAGCCTGGTCTGAGCTAGTTCCAGGACAGGCTCCACAGCCACAGAGAAACCCTGTCTGGAGAAGACTCAGTGATTTAGAGCACTTGTTCTTGCAGAGGACCTGGATGTGATTCCCAACGCCTACATGGTAGCTTACAATCATTATTTTTATTATTTTATGTGCATTGAATTTTGCCTACATGTATGTCTGAGTTAGGGTCTCAGGTCTTGGAGTTACAGAGAGCTGTAAGCTGCCATGTGGGTTCCGAGATTTGAAGCTGGAAGAGCAGTCAGTGCTCTTTAACCACGGAGCCATCTTCCCAGCCCCCTGTTCCTTCCTCTGACACGGCATGTACAATATACAAGCTATACATTCAGGCAAAGAATTCATACACATAAGTCTTGTTTTGTTTTGAGAGACAGTGTTTCTCTGTAGAGTTTTGGAGCCTTTCCTGGAACCTGTCTTCTCTCTGTCTCCTGAGTGCTGGGATTAAAGGCGTGCACTACTACCAGGTTTCTATGGCAAACTACTGTGGCTACTGGGATTAAATGTGTGCGTCACCAATGCCTGATCTGTAAGGCTGATCTTTTACTCTCTGAACTTTAGGTCAAACCCCAATATCTGTCTCTGAGTTTTTATTAATCATGCTACAATTGGCACCCAACATTTGGGGTATGAATTCACAAAAAAGCCGCTTGCCTGAGGCTTTTTAGCTACTGGCACAGGCCAGAGCTAGACCCAAACCTAGCCACCTGGATTCAGGGAAAAAAACTAGTGGTCCCAACTCCTACCTGCCCCAACTTAGCTTCCTCTCCTGCTAAGGGTCCTCGCCTTCTACCTTGTTTGAACAGGTTCCCTTATTCACTGCTATGTATGCCAAGCCTGTTGTCCCTCAGGCCTTCAGGGATTCTCTTGTCTGTCTCACATCTCTCAGGGAGAGATGCATGTGCCTGACTTTGTATGGGTTCTCATGATCTAAATTCAAATGTTCACACTTGCCATGACAGCTGTCTACTCACACTTAGTGAGACCTCTAAGTACTATATCCTTAACCCTGGTTTTATCTTTTTTCTTTTCTTTTCCTGGCATGTGTGAGGACCAAATTCAGGATCAAACCCGAGTGTGCCAGGTGAAAGCACTCTACTCCTAAGCTACACCCACCTCTTATCCCTACTTTATTTTATTTGGTTTTTCAAGACAGGGTTTCTCTGTAGTAGCTTTGAAGCCTGTCCTGAAGCTTACTCTGTAGACCCGACTGGCCCCAAACTCAAAGAGGACTGTCTCTGCCTCCCAAGTGCTGGGATTAAAAGTATGTGCCACCACTGCCCGGCTTATTCCTATTTTATTAAAGGAGAAAAAAGTGATTATGAAATTAGTCAATGGACTGCAGAAATGGCTCAGTGTTTGAGAGCACTGCCTGCTTTCCCAGAGAACTACGGTCTGGTTCCCAGCACTCACGTGCATCCGTACTCCTGTTCTAACTGCTGCGATGCCCTCTCTGGACCGTGGGGACCAGACAACACAAATGCAGTGCACAGATACAAATGCAGGCAAGCCACTCACACACACAAAATAACAAAAGTTTTGTTTTTTTTTTTTTGTTTTTTTTTTTTGGTTTTTCAAGACAGGGTTTCTCTTTGAGTCCTGGCTGTCCTAGAACTTGCTTTATAGACCAGGCTGGCCTTGAAGTCACAGACAGCCTCCTGCCTCTGCCCCCCCTTTAACCCTGCCCCCATGCTGGGAATAAAGGTGTGTACCATCACTACCTGGCAAGAAAAGAACTTCTTAAATAACAATAATAAAAGAAATTAGGTGAGCTCATCCACCTGTATCTTAAAAGGGTGGAGTAAGAATCTGAACCAGAAAATCTGGCTCCCAAGTCTGTGCTCCCAAGCATTCCTTACATTATCCCTCAAAATAAGATCATTAAACATCAGCTCCATGGTGGGAAGACGATATGGTCTGCTGCTTCTCTTGAGTCTTATTTTGGGTGTAAATGGGAAAAAGGTAGACACTGGCTCGTGGGCAAGTAAACTAAAGGTTTCTACCTCTACAGAGTTCTAACGCCTGGAAAAGAAAGCACTTACTCAGAAAAGCCTTTCCACTTCAACAGGTACTCCACTTGCCCCTTAACCATGCGCCTGTCTAACACCTTCTCCACGACGTACTCCTCCTCATCCTCTGAGGAAGAACTGTCAGCGGTCCTCTTGGTTTTCTTTCCCATGTTGCACGCTGATTCAACTGAAGGACTAAGGCCACCAGGTTCCTGAGAAGGGAAAGACAAAATGGTCACAATCCGCGAGGGTTAAAACTGTCACTTCTTGATGAAGTCGAGGGCACACGTCAACCCATACCCTTCTTTTTGTGTATACAATTATTCTAAGACAGGGCTACAAATTTATTTTGTAAATGGGTCAATCTGCGCATTTCCCTAACAACTTCTCTTCAGATGAAAAGATCAAAAATTATCAGATGGCACAATTGTTTAACTCCCTTAATTTCATATTCTAAAAAGGCAAATAGCATGGTATGTTACTCTTCACTGTTTCTGCATCTACTTGTGAGCCAGGAACTCAAAGAGAAATGGGGGAAACCTTCAATTAAAGGAACCAAGACAAAATAAAAATCTTTTCCTCCAAGGTGACTAAAGGTCTTTATAAAAAAATGAAGAAAAAGAAGAAAGAAACCTTCCCCCTCAAAACACTGAAAAGTAACTTCTCTGTTCTCTGAGCAGTCTCTTAGCAGCACACACACTGACACACACACAGAGCACATACACACAGAGCACACACACTCAGCACACACACACACAGCACACAGAGCACACACACCTAGGCCATCTCTCACCACATCTCTAGTGACTTGGTACATTTTCCTTAAAATGCTTGAACTTGTCCTTTCAGCGTGTCCATCAGCTCACAAAAGCAAGGCTAACAGCTCAGATACACTAAGCCTCCTTTTTAGCAAGCTCATTTGGGAATAGAAAGGAAGAGCCAGGCGGTGGTGGCGCGCGCATTTAATCCCAGCACTCTGGAGGCAGAGGCAGGCGGACCTCTGTGAGTTCGAGGCCAGCCTGGTCTACAAGAACTAGTTCCAGGACAGGCTCCAAAGTCACAGAGAAACCCTGTCTCGAAAAACAAACCAACAAAAAAAAAAAAAAAAAAAAGGAAGAAGGGCAGAGAAAAAGTTCAAAATTAGTTACTGGACTAGCCTGTAATTCCCAGGGCTAAACTAATCCAAATAGTTATGGAGGTACCTTGCCTCTTAACTGAGGCTGACTTCGGGCCAAAGGAAGAGGAGGGAGCAAAGTGTGGCCCCAGCCTCTGCATCAACATGCAGCTCCTCAGAACACAGTGGACTATTCATCGCCCAGGAAAGCCAGAGCAATGCAGCACAAATGGAAACTGAGTTAAGCTCAGAAATATGCATGTCAGGGGTGCTCAACAGAGAATCTAGTTTTTAAAATTCCCATACTGTTGAACCATAGTCCTATAGTCTGGATTAGCAAATAGCAAGAATTGATATTTTAGTTGACTCCATTGTTATTTTGCTATAAATCTCTAAACCTGTTTTTCGGAGCATTCCCATCCTGGCCAGAAAGTCAACCTCAGGAATAGAAATGGCAACTAATTTCACAATTTTCAAGTCAAAGAAGCAGAAGTTGTATTTATCAATTTATTTTGAATTAGTAATTTAAGAAACCATTACAGCAATATAGTATTAACAATCCTACCTACAGAACTTATTAGCACTAGGTAGGCCAGCCTCAGAAATTGCTTGTATTAATTTTTGACCTATAATAACTTTATTTGAGAAGGCACGGGGGAATGTAGGTATAAGATTTTCAAATAATCTTTTCATTAATTTAGAAGACTCCCAGGCATCAAAAAAATTATATATATATATATGGTTTATTTAAAATGAACAGCCACCGACCTCACCAGACAGGAAATGTCATATTCCAGTGAGAGTACCCCACCCCCACCCCCCCCCACCTTGGAATTTCCGTGAGCTGAGCAGTTTAGGTCAGAGCGCTGGGTTAAAACCAGCCCCATGTTGGAAGCATGCAGCTAAGCATTGTGGCTATGGCCTTCCCTGCCTCACCAGGAAAAAAAAAAAAAAAAACAAAAAAAACACAAGGATTTACATATGTGTTCTACAGTTTGAGGGAGGAAGAGAATTTTTTTTCTTTATACCTTCATGCTGAAGAAAAGCCCTAAGTAGATCAGTAGGGGTTCCGTCCCTTACCTACCGGATCGCCCCAGTTCGTTCTTTCCCTCTGGGCTAACAGGAGGGGCCTCCCCTCCCAGGTCTGGGGCTTGGCGGGCTGGCAGCTCCCCCGCCCCCACGCAGCTGCCTGGGCGCCACTGCGCAGCTGTCCCAGTCCGTTACCATGGCAACTGGCAGCCTTACTAGACTAAGAGGGAGAGGCAAATGAAAAAGTTAAAAGGCTTAACTTTCCTTTTCACTGCAGACTGGGTGGAGAAGTTGGAAGGTACCTCCCTTGGCCCCAAGGCCAAGGCTTTCAGAGCTCAGGGGAGTTAGTTCTTTGTTTTAAAGTCCAAAATTTAGGCTTATTCCTCTAAAACCTGTGAATTAATCAATAGCATTTTAGGACCACCTAACAGGATCACAGTTCACTGGCAGGGGGGGGGGCAAGAGTAGGCTCTTACAACCACCCTCCTCAAGAAGCACTTTGGACAAAGCTTTTCCCACCGTCTGTCACTGTAGAGTTAATTAAAATTGCTTGAGGGAAAGAAGCAACAGGAAAAGGGAGGGGGAAGTATTTTAATGATACTATGTCACTTTTCTTGTTCTAGAGAATTACAACAGAACTAGAACCCAAAGACTTAAAACAATAGCTGGGTATGCATCCAGGGCTTTATACAGACTACTGAGCTACATCCCAACTCACAAAAGAACCCTTTAACTGAATTTACAGGTGAGAAAAATTAGTCCTTTAGTTTAAAAAAGAAAAAGAAAAAAAAATAGGGTGAGCAAGTTGGCCATAGCCATTATGGTTAAATTGAAGTATTTTGTTAGTTATGCCTGTTGGTTTTTCTTGTAATGCTATAAAATAGACTTTTAGCAATTATCACCCCTAATATATTGCTCTATATTAGTAATCCTAAAACCTAAGGAAAGGAGGACATAATAACAGGAAGCAGAAGATTAAGCATGACGAACCACATAGCCGGTTCATGGCCAGCCTGTGTCACTGACACCAGATTACAATACACGGTGTTCTTTCACCTGACTGCAATAAACATCTTAGAGATCCAAAACTGTATTTGCTCCACACACAGAAATTTAAAACTTCGTGGTGCCAGACCCTCCTCATGCATGCTGAGGCTGCTTCCACCGGAGAGTATGAAAAAGAAGGTGGGCTTTACTTTGTCAGGGGCCAGAGAGATGGATAAATCAATGATTTTAAACACTTACTGCTCTTGTAGAGAGGCCCAGGGTTCAGCTCCCAGCACCCAGAGTACCTCACAACCATCTGTAACTCCAGTCCCATGGGATCTGACACCCTTGTCTAGCATCTGAGGGCAACAGGCATGTATGTGGTATACAGACATATATGCAAGCAAACACTCATACACATAAAATTTAAAAAAACATAAAAAAAAACAAGAACAAGTCACCATACCATAGAGATACACTACAACCATGTTTATGGCAATGCTATCCATAACAGCTAAAATACAGAACCTAGGCATCCAGCAACAGAGGGGTGGGTAAATAAAATGCATATATACACAATGAAATCTTTTTCAGACACGAAGAATAAAGTTATATCATTTTCAGGAAAATGAATGTAACCGGAGATAATCATATAAAAACAAGCCAGTCTCAGAAAGATAAATATAGTATGTTCTCTCAATGGTGGCTCCTAGTTCTAATAGAAACATATAAAATCATGTATGTAGAACTAAACCTGTATAAGGGGAGAAAAGGCACTAAAAAAGAGGGGAGAGAAATGGGAGGACAATATATCACACGTACCTGTATAAAAACCTAAGAAATGAAGGCCTGCCTTACCAGGTGGTACACACCTTCACTCACAGTACCCAAGATCTCTCAGTTTAAGGCCAATGGGTGGGGGGAGCTTCGAAAGTTGAAAATGGTGGTAATTTTGGCCATCAAATAGAAGTATCAGGGGCTGGGCAACAGTGGCACATGCCTTTACATATATTTTTATTTATTCTGTCTCTGTGTGTGTGTGTATTTGTGTCCCGCCCAAAAGAGGGCAACTGTTTTCCCTGGCTGTCTTGGAACTCACTATTTAAACCAAACTGGCCTTAAACTCACACATCCCTGTCTGTCTGCCTCTGCCTCCTAGGTGCTGGGATTAGAGGTGTGTACCGCTATGTCGAACACCATCACAGCCTTTTAACCTATATATCTCTATCCAGATGGATGCCTGCCATGCCATGGTGTGCTTATGGAGCTGATTTTCTCCTCCTACTATGTGAGTTCCAGACATTGAATGAAGCTTATCAGGCTGAGCAGCAGACTCCTTTACCCAGAGCTATTTCCCCAAACAGTGTGCAGTGTGCAGTGTTCTGCGGGACTGCCATCATTCAAAAGGTGGAAGAGAAAACCACCACTAGCTCACACGTGTGAGGCCCATCAGGGCTACAATGATTGCCATAAAGAGGTCTTGAGACAATGGTTCAGTGGTTAAGGGCTTGCTGCTGCTCTTCAGAGGCTAAGTTCTCAGCACCCATAACTACCTGTAATTCCAGCTCCAGGGGATCTGATGTCCTCTTCTAGCTTCCATGAGCACCCCAAGCACACACACAAAAGCAAAAAACTTTTTTTAACCAACTCTTTTTTCTTTTCTTTTCTTTTTCTTTTCGGGAACAGGGTCTGTGTAGCTCTGGCTGTCCTCAAATTCACAGAGCTCCACTTCCCTCTGCCACCCCAGTGCCGGGACTAAATATGTGCACTGTCATGCCTGTCCTCACCTCTTGTATTTAAGAAATGTGAAAATATCACTAGAGAAATTAAAATAGGGTCAAGGTAGTAACTTGCTAGGCATAACTGATCTTGAACAACTAAGCTTTCTACCCAATCTCAGTACCACTGAAACAACAAACAGCTGGGAGCAGCAGCAAAGGCCTGCGATCCCAGCACTTGAAGAGCTGAGTCAGGGCCAGGTGGGTTCACTGTTAAAAGCCAGCCTAGTTTACAGAGTGAATTCCAGGCCAGTCAGAGATACATAGCAAGATCTTGTCTCAGAAGAAAAAAGAAAACAGAAAAGAAAAGAAAATCCAGGATTGGAGATAGCGCAGCAGTGAAAAGCACCCATAGAGTGGCTTTACAATATCTCTAACTCCAGACCCAGGGTCTGACATCCTCTTGACCTCTGCCAGCACAAGGGGTCCACAGACATACACATAAGCAAAACATTGATACATATAAAATAAAAATAAATCTTGAAAAGAAAAACCTTGAGTAATAAATGCCCACGGCCTACCCAATAAGAATTGAACTCATATTGAAAGAGCTCTATCATAGGCAGCCATTAAGATGGCTCAGCTGCTATGCAAGCCTGATGATGATGTGATCTCCAGATCCCAAAGGTGGAAGGAGAGCACTGAGACTACAAAGTTGTCTTCTGACTTTACACATTTGCCATGGTGTGCATCCCTAGCTACACAGTAGACACACGTGTGTACATGCACACACAAACACACAACAGCGTACAAAATATTCTTGTTATCTACCTTTACCTTTATAAAACACCAGGAAATAAAAGGTTCAGATCTACTAACTCTCATTCATCTAAAGAACAGGCTGAAGGACACGTGAGTCAAGGCCCCTCTCTCTATGGGAAATGGGTTTTGTAACAGCTGACAAATCAAATTGGCCTGATGCCAGGAGTCAGAGTCCAACCATAATATTCTTTAAAGAATGGTGTGCAACTGTCTTGTAAATCTCCTGAACAGACTCAGATCAGAAGCTGGCAAGGATGACGACACAGTTCTGATGGAATGCGTCTTATCTTAACCTTGAAGTTGCAGATCTGCTCAGGACCAGCAGTAAGAAATGAGAACTGCAACCAGACATGGGAGGGGACATAATTCTCTTTTAGACAGTGCAACCCTGTGTGCTAGGGTCAAATGAAACACAAAGCCAATCAGACAATTTAAGGCTAGAGCCTGGACCAGATAAAGCATCAAGGCTGGTGGTTCAAGCTGAGCCTGGAAGGGAGGAGCATTCTGGTATGAGAAATGAGATCTGGCTGGCATGATGAGGAGCGATTAAAGCAGAATCCTATACTATGGCAGAACAAAAGAGAACGAGCCTTATCCTTATGGAAATCTTCATGGGAAGGGGTGAGAACTCTCAAATTTGTGGAGAGCCTTTTAAAGGAACAGCTTTCAGTCATTTCTAGTAAAGGATTATACACCATAGACTGCAGCAACTAGAACCTTAGGACCGAAAGAAGAGCTCCAACAGACCTTCCCAGACAAATTCACATTACAGGTTCCTCAACAAGGGATGTGGACAGAAGTCAGTCCTGGAAAAACATCAAAGAATTTCAGGTCAAGCAGAGTCACACTGATTCCAAACCATTGACAAGGGATTCTTTTTTTGTTGTTTTGTTTTTCAAGACAGGGTTTCTCTGTGTAACAGCCTTGGCTATCCCAGAACTCACTCTGTTGACCAGGTTGGCCTTGAACTCACAGAGGTCGTCTGCCTCTCCCTATCAAGTGCTGAGTGTAAAGGTGTGTGCCACTACCGCCTGGTGACAAGGGATTCTTTAATGGATGAAATCTTTAAAAATCAAGGTGGTGGCGCACGCCTTTAATCCCAGCACTCTGGGAGGCAGGGGCAGGCGTATCTCTGTGAGTTTGAGGCCAGCCTGGTCTACAAGAGCTAGTTCCGGGACAGGCACCAAAGCTGCAGAGAAACCCTGTCTCGAAAAACTAAAAAAAAAAAAAAATCATGGTGGTGGTAGCACACACCTTTAAACCCAATACTCGGGAGGCAGGGGCAGGCGTATCTCTGTGAGTTTGAGGCCAGCCTGGTCTACAGCGCTAGTTCCAGGACAGGCTCCAAAGCAACAGAGAAACCCTGTCTCGAAGAACAAAACAAAACAAAAAATCAAAATCCATTGGTCCTTGTCAATTCAAAACAGTAGGTATAATGGCCAGCAGTCAGTATTAACTAATCACGGAATTAAAGCCACCCACAAGCCCCTGGTGTCAGAGTTGCTCTCCACCCTGTTTACTACTTTTCAATACCGGCTGTCCTGGCTTTTTTTTTTTTTTTTAAAGGATCATGAAACATCATGTGCATTTTTCCATTACCAATTAAAGAACAAAAGTGAGAGATGACAACTAATTGATAAAATTATTCACTGCATCACTCACCAAATTATTCGGAAGTGGTATCCAGATGGATTATCAATGAATTCTCCATTTTTGAATCACAGTAAGAATTCTGTAAGCCAGCTCAGGATGACTTGGGATGCAGAGGAAGGAGAATCTCTGTAAGTTTGAGCCCAGCCTGGTCTACAAAGCAATTTCTTGGACAGCCAGGGCTATTACACTGAGAAGCCCTGTCTCGGAAAAACAAAAAAAGTAGCAAAATTTTTCCAGACAGCAATCCACAGCTAAAAAGCAGAGGAAGAGAAAACACATACAAAGCTTACCTTTATCACACAATATGCTATTGACCCAGCAGCTTCACATGGCACAGGCTTCCTCCCCTCTATCTCCTCTTCCCCCCTGACAGGTTCTCTCTGTATATATACCAACTATGTTGCCCTTTAATTTGCAGTAATCCTCCTGCCTCTGCCTTCCTAGTTCTGGGATTACTGGCAACACAACACTCTACTCAAAGAGAAACTTCAATTTCTTCTCTAAGATCCTTGGGGAGAGATAGCAGTTCAGGGTAGCTGCGCATGGTAGTATACGTGGGAGGCTCAAGTGGAAAAATCAGCATAAGTAAGAGGCTAACCTGGGCTATTGTCTGAGATCTTGTCTCAAGAAACTACAAGTATAACCAATTTTGCAGCTGATGTAAAGCTTCAATTGTTGGTTACAGTCCTAACTTCTGAAGCGCTCTATGCAGACAGTCTTAAGTAATGAACAGACACGCAAACAAGCTAAAAACTGCTTATGTTTTTTTGCTCTTTATGGATCTTGAAGTACCAATGGTCTTTTTTTTTTATTTATTATGTATACAATATTTTGCCTGTGTGTATGCCTGCAGGCCAGAAGAGGGCACCAGACCCCATTACAGATGGTTGTGAGCCACCATGTGGTTGCTGGGAATTGAACTCAGGACCTTTGGAAGAGCAGGCAATGCTCTTAACCTCT
Organism: Alexandromys fortis; assembly: GCF_014885135.2. NCBI lineage: Eukaryota > Metazoa > Chordata > Mammalia > Rodentia > Cricetidae > Alexandromys > Alexandromys fortis. The sequence goes on along the minus strand of NW_026068140.1, from coordinate 737,572 downwards.
GAGCCATCTCTCCAGCCCCAGTACCAATGGTCTTAGGTATGAAACACATACAGCATAAAAATATTTTATCTTGCACTGGATTTATGATTTCTAAACTACTGGTCATATGGCACTTTAACAAAAACATGGCAGAGCTGCACACTGCAATTGTCCGGGTTGGCTCAGGTTTTGTTACAGGGATAACTATCATTCTATCTATACCAGAAGCAGATGAACACCCAAATTAAGAAGAGTCAAAAGCTTTTAAAATGTCTATGTTAGAGTCTTGGATTTGCAAAGAGCCCTATCATTAACAAACACATATAAACAACACAAATGTTATTACAGTAGAGGAAAGAGCAACTACAGATGAAGTGTCCTCCCTGTGGCTAGCAGTTACAGCTCACCCCTTTAAAATCAGACTGAGTGGCTGAGACAGAAGTCTAGTAGTAAAGGGAATGCTCAGCATGTGCAAAGCTCTGAGCACAACCCCTAGAACATCCCAACAATGAGACGCTAAAAGCATTGTTTCAACCAACCATACAACTATACTACATAACTACTGGTTATATAAGCATCCTGCTACAATGAACAAAGGAGAANCTCCACAGCACAGCCATATCTGATGGGAATGGCAAAAGTCATAAATCCAGTATAACTGCTTGACAAAGATTCAGCAAAGCTGAGCCTCATGATCATTCTCATACTACGTATGGTTTTCATCTCCACCTACTAAAGATTTAGGTGATTTTCAATATTTGTATATTTGGGGCCTACTTGATTGATTGAAAATTTCTTTTTCTCTGTGGCTTTGGAGCCTGTCCTGGAACTAGCTCTTGTAGACCAGGCTGGTCTCGAACTCAGAGATCCGCCTGCCTCTGCCTCCCGAGTGCTGGGATTAAAGGCGTGCTCCACCACCGCCCGGCTTTATTTGGCTTTTGTTTTTGAGACAAGGTCTCATTTTGTCTCATCCTTTAGATGGATAACAATCCTGTTTGTGTTTCCAGGTATTACCCAGTTCCTTTCTTTTTTTCTTTCAGATTAAGATATAGACCACCTGTTAAAGTCCATTCTGTAATTCCACTGGGGATGTATGTGCCTCCTCCCCAAATCTGACCTTGGGGGTTAAAGATATTCCCAGCACTTGGGAGGCAGAGGCAGGCAGACCTCTGTGTGTTCAAGGCCAGTCTGGTCTACAGAGTGAGTTCCAGGGAAGCCAAGACTACACAAAGAACCCCCCTAAAAAGATATATTAATATAGACTTAAGCTCAGAGAAAAGACAGCTTTAAGACGCACATGGTGGGGGTTGGAGTGAACAAGGCATAATCAAGACTGGGTTTGGGTCCTCAGCAGACACTGACCCTGACCGTTATTATTTTATGATGAACGTGGACTCCAGTCTCAATTCTCAGAACAGCTTGACATATCAGTCTGATAAACTGGTATTTTTAGCAACAACACACAAATTCTTATCTCCTTTTTTTTTATTAGCTTTTTTTTTCTTATGTGCATTGGTGTGAAGGTGTCAGATCTTGTGGAACTGCATTTTCAAGACAGTTGTGAGCTGCCATATGGGTGCTGGGAATTGAACCCAGGTCCTCTGGAAGAGCAATCAGTGCTCTTAACCATTGAGCCATCTCTCCAGCCCCACAAATTCTTATCTCAAATAAAGGTTATTTGAACTTTTGTTCCCTATTATTAAAATCTACTGAATTTCTCCTCTTAAGTATAAGCTGTAATGAAGTTTGGTTAGGGTACTGGGAAATCAATCCTTGGGCAGATACTGTATCCTCAACTGCTCCAAGATTTATGAGAAAGTAGAACTTGGCATCATCATTGGAATATGTTTTTCAAATGGTTCTTATTAACAATTCTAACTCAGGAATGTCCTTATCTTAAAGCCCTATTCTCAAGGGGGTGTTAATTTCATACTCACTCCTCTTTTAATGTGATGAAACATGAATTAATAAACCTGCCACCTTACAGACACAGTCACACACCACATCCTGCGATTTCATCATAAATAAATCTTAAGAAAAATGGGCAACAAAAATGTTTGGGTAGATTACCATGAATTTATGAATATCACTTTGACAGATCATCTGAGGCCAGGTGTAGTGGTACACATATAATCCCAGCACTCTGAAGACAGAGGCAGATACATCTTTTTGAGTTTGAGGTCATCCTGGTCTATTCAGTGAGTTCCAAGTCAGCCAGAGTTACACAGCAGACCCTGTTTCCAAAAACAAACAAACAAACAGCCCTCTGTCTAAATAAAACTATGAGCATGCATAAAACACTTTGCAATCATCCAACCTTGGGGCGGTGGTGTGCACGCCTTTAATGTCAGCACTAGGGAGGCAGAGACAGGCGAAAATCTGTGAGTTCAAAGCCAGCTCCGGAACATCCAGGAATACACAGAGAAATCCTATCTCAAAAAAAAACAAAAACCAAACAAAATACCAGTCATAAAGCTCAGTCTTTTATCCTGGTGTTGTTTGCAGTTTTTAGACTTAAAGAGCTTAGGGCTTACAAAGACCCCTTCAGGTCATTTCAACCAATCATCTATTTTTAAGGAAGAGCCTATATATACTAAGGCAATTTAGATTTTCTCAATAATCTGTTTAGCAAAGACATAAAAATTAACTTACATAACCATAATCTAAAATGTTTCTACTTTAACTGTTGAGAATATTTATAAGTCTATATACTACAATCTGATTAATACACACTGACAAGAAAGGAATCTTTACATGATTAAAGTAAGAAACACCTCAGACTGTAAAACTTCCATGAATAAAGAGAGCATTCCTTCAAATAGGGCGCAATACGGTGCTTGGCCATCACCTTGGTGTATTTGCAAAATGAATTATATTGAAGTTATGCCCTACATTTTAGATAAATAAAACCAATCCAGTATTGAATTTCTTTCATCCCATACAAGCATATCCGTGGCAGCTCCTGGGCCATCAATTATGATCCTGACCAATTTTGCTTTGTGGCAATTTTAAAGCTGTTAAAACACACACAATAATAGGTGATGATAGGAGGAGCAAACCACACCAGAAGTTACTGAACCTTGCAGGGCTTTGCAATATTGACATTTAAGTGTGAGTTACTATGGCACAATATAATAAAAGTGTGCTCTGCACTTCAAATATATTGATAGTAAATGCAAAGAGAGGCTACCATCAGATAAATGACCAAGAGGATGGCTGATATCAGACCACCTAGCTCTTCAAGTGTTTTGATGTGTTATTTAAACCAAGTAAGATTTTTTCTTTTTGTCCAGTTTCCAACCACATTCCCAATTCAAATCCTGTGCCAAAGAGATGATTAATACAGTCATTCTGTTCCTTTTCGAAAACTTTAGCTGGCTGGGGATATTATTAAGAGCCTAGTAAGTATCAAGTACTGCATGGGCACTAAATCTACTGTCTTCAACTTTTAGGCTAAAAACATCAGAGTTTCTTCTTGGTTAAGTCAGTGCTTCCATAAAGGTTGCCCCCCCCCCAAGCCTTCCCAAAAGACTACACAGGTTTTGGAAGCAGCACCTTAGGTGCCTAGGGGCAGTGCACATGAGAGAGCACAAGGCTGAGTATGTAACCCCCAGGTGCCACCAAGCCAAACCAAAAGAGCAGAAAGGCAACATGTTTGTCAAACTAGTAGCAATCAGGAGGCTGAAGCAAAAGGATCATTGAATGTTCAAGGCCAGCCAAGGCTACATGGTAAGCTCCACCACAGCCTTGAGCTACAGTGTAACAGTCTCAGAAGGAAAAGGAAAAGCTACTTAAAAGGTGACTTTACAGTACTTACTTGGGAGACAGAGTGAATCTCTGTGAGTTAGAGGTCAACCAGGTTCCAGGTCAGCCAAGGTTACAGAGAAACCTTGCTTCCTCAAAAAAATTAAAACAAAACAAAAAGGAAGTAATTTAACACTTTTTTAAAACTGGGGCCTGGAGCATAGCTGGGCTGTTAAGAGCAGCTGCTGGTCTCAGAGGAATAGGTTAGGTTCCCAGCACTCAGCAGCCCACAGGTGAAGACAGCTAGAATATAGCAACAGTGTCTTGGTAACTATAGTTCCAGGCCCACTCACATCCACTTCTAATCTTTGCAGGCACCAGACAAGCACGTGGCACATATACATACATGGTACAAAGATACTCATATACATAAAATAAATAAGTCTCATATATATACATTTATATTTTTTTTTTCAAGACAAGGTTTCTCTGTGGCTTTGGAGCCTGTCCTGGAACTAGCTCTTGTAGACCAGGCTGGTCTCGAACCCACAGAGATCCGCCTGCCTCTGCCTCCCGAGTGCTGGGATTAAAGGCTTGCGCCACCACCGCCCGGCCAATAAGTCTCATTTTTAAAACATTTATTTATTTGTCTATCCTTGTATATATGGGATTCTCCTTGTATGCTATGAATATGTTTTATTACCATTGGTTAACAAAGCTACTTTGGCCTATGGCAGGGCAGAATATAGCAAGGCAGAAATTCCAAGCAGAAGTAGAGTAAAGAAGGTGGAGTCAGGAGACACCAAGTAGTTGCCAAAGGAGACAGATGCTGGAACCTTACTGGTAGACCACAGCTTCATAGTGATACATACATTAAAAGAAATGGGTTAATTTAAGATGTAAGAGTTAGTTAATAAGAAGCCTGAGCTGACAGATTAAACAGTGTTGTAATTAATATATTTTCTGTGTGATTATTCAGTCCTGGGCAGCCAGGAAACGAACAAGCAGTCTCAGCTTACAGGTATGTTTTTGTGGTTTGTGCCACAGCATTCCTGTGGAGGTCAAAGGGCAATTTGTAGAAGTTGGTTTCTCTTTTCACCATGTGGGTCCTGGGATGGACCTCAGACCATCAGGATTGCGTTGGGTAAGTGCCGTTATCTACTAAACCTTATTGCCAAGTCCAAAGGCAACTAAACAACAAGGTGTCTACCACTACTAGATAAACCAGACTAGCCTCTGCCTCCAGAATTAAATGCCTTGTCACCATGCTCAACTCAAAGGCAACTTCCTAATACTGGAAAGATGAAGACTGTAATAAGTAAGTTAAAGATGAAACTGAACAGCTCACTTAACTTTAAATGTCATCACTGCTCTGGTCTGCTGTGGGGAGTGAGGGGTGAAACAAAGCAATTTGGGCACAGGTTTTCATCAGACATGAAAACATGGGATGGGGGGTCTCACTTTGTAGCCAGGACTGGTCTCTAATGTGCAACAATCCTGCTGCCTAGTCCTCCTAGGATGAGAGAAGCACCATCCCAAGCTTTCTAATGTTTAGTGCTCTTTGAAAAGTCTAAAGGATCAACAGTAGCATCAATCTCTTGTTCCAAATAATGGTTATTTATGTGTTCTATTTTTCTTGATTTATCAATTCTCAAATAACTTTCAGGTTGGTTTTTCTGTTCCTGTCTTCTGAAATAGGATCTCACGATATAGCCCAGGTTGTCCTTTACCTCATGTGATCCGCCTCTCAAATTCTTTCTTGCTGAGGTGGTGCTGGGAATATACTGAGCCAGCACCTTGCATAAACAAAAGCTTCACTTCCAGTAGCTTTGGTGCTATATAGTATTCCAAATATTTGGAGACTTACTAACATGTAACTAATTTCTAAGACAACTGCATTAAGGTCACAAATACTTTATATGAGCCTTTAGTCCCAGCACTCAGGAGGCAGAGGCAGAGGCAGGTGGATCTTAGTGAGTTTGAGGTCAGCCTGGTCTACAAGAGCTAGTTCCAAGACAGTAGGACTGTTACACAGAGACACTGGGGGGGGGGGTGGATAGAGAAAAAGGAGAAATACTTTATATGATAGCATCCTTTTGAATGAGACTTAAATATTCCATAATATTTTAAAACATTTCCCTGTTATGTGAACTATTCTACAGGTGTCAATTATGTCAGACTAGTTGATAATGTTCTCTTCTATTTCCATACTTTTCTATATTTGTTTTTATCAAATAGTTAAATTTCCAAACATAATCACAGATATCTGCTATTTCCCTTTTATCTTTTTTTCCTTAATGAATTTTGAGCACCACCCCCCCCCCCCAGGCTGAGAATCAAACCCTGGGCCTAACACTCTCTCACTGAGCTTTATTCCCAGCCCCTGAAGCTTTTATTATTAGCTGTATAAACATTTAAGATTATTATGTCCTCTTGATGAACTGATTCCTTAATTAACTAACCTGCTGTTATTTGTCCAACCTATCTCATAGGTCTGTTATGGAAAAAGAACAAGAAAGCACGTTGGAAACAGAGGCAAAAATTTGACAATAAAGGAAATTTAAAAAAATAATTTTAATGAATTTTCTGAATTATCTCTAAGTTTACCTATGCTGTCTCCAGCTACTCATATAAATGAGGCTTACTATGTTTTATCAGATCTTTAGACATAATTTATTGTTGTAAGATACTGAACAAATTAGCAGTATTTCACCCTCCACAACTCTCTGTGAAGTGAGTCTTAATGATTTAGGGATGAAATAAGGCACACCAAGTTCAAGGATTTCCTTCAGAAACTAAACTTTAGATTTCCCAGCTTGTTAGCTGACCTCTGTAGTACAGAGCATTTTATTCCAACATAATTATATCCGTTGGCTCAGATACAAAAGAGCTGGACTCTGAGGACTGTAGATTACCATCAGGGAGACTTGAATTCAATGTGCTTCCTTGGCTTTATGGAAAAAGATGGGTGAACTATTTGTTATGACTGACTTTGAAACAACCTTTTCAAGGACACCTTATCAATTTCATAAATTCTAGTATCCTTCCTAGCTATGAAACATAATATAACACACACTCAGCAAATCTGTATATTAAAACTGCATGTGAAGAGCCAGGTGGTGGCGCTCGCCTTTAATCCTAGCACTCAGGAGGCAGAGGCTGATGGATCTCTTGAGTTCGAGGCCAGCCTGGTCTACAAGGACAGGGTCTAAAAGCTACAGTAAAACCCTGTCTGGGGGGGGGGGGGGTCGCAGGCCCTGTATGTGCTCTTTGTTCCACCTATGTATGACCTGTTTTAAGATAGAAAATACGTCAGTGCTTAATTCTGATTAAGTACTTATTACTAAAAAGGAAAGTCCAGAATACACTGCCCCCAAATTCAGCAAAAGGGAGTAAAATGGCTCAGGTTCATGATATATTTAAGTAGTTTTGTCTGTCTATGTTAATAGGTCAAGGAGTTTAGAATCAACCAGTAAGTCAATTTTATGCCTCTCAAGTTCTACACAAAAATGCTACAGTACTACACTGGTCAAAGTGTTAGAATAAGTTATTATTGAGAAAGGGTCTTACTACATAGCTTTGGCTGGCCTAAAAATGGGTATATAGACCAGGCTGGCCGCAAGCCGAGAGATCTTTCTGCCTCCCAAGTACAAGAATTAATGGCATACAGCATCAGGCTTGGCTTGTTTTGCATTTTTAATTATCAGCATTAAAAAAAAAATCTAGGCCAGCTGGTCTACAGAGCAAGTTTCTGGATAGCCAGAGCTACACAGAAAAAAAACCCTTTCTCAAAAAACAAACAAAACAAAAGAGTAGAGAAACTGATCCTGAGTCACCCCAGTGGGTCTTAAGTATGATCATATTTATGAGATGGAATTCCCAGACAGGCATACAATGAACAGAATGAAAATAACAAAGGGGTCAGGTGGTGGTGGTGCATGCCTTTAATCCCAGCACTTGGGAAGCAGAGGCAGGTGGATCTCTGTGAGTTCGAGGCCAGCCTGGTCTTCAGAAATAGTTCCAGGATAGGCTCCAAAGCTACAAAGAAACCCTGTCTCGAAAAACCAAAAAACCAAAAACAGCAAAGGGATCTCATGCTATAAGCCAAGGGATGATGACCACCAGAAGCAAGAAAAGCAACATCCTCTTGCTAAAGCCTGTACAAGAGCTTCAAGACTTTTAAACTGGACGGCGGTGGCACACGCCTTTAATCCCAGCATTTGGGAGGCAGAGGCAGGCGGATCTCTGTGAGTTCGAGGCCAGCCTGGTCTACAGAGCTAGTTCCAGGACAGGCTCCAAAGCCACAGAGAAACCCTGTCTCAACCACCCCCCCCCCAAAAAAAGACTTTTAATGTAGATTTTCAGCCCCTAGAATTGTCTGCAGTGTGCTGCTGTGAAATGAGCAGAGAAGATAAAATTTTTCAAGATGGAAAAGCACAGTGGAAAGGGAATGGACTTAGCATGTTCAAAGCTCTGGGTTCAGTCAGCCTCCAGTACCCAATCAAAAAATAAAGACAAGAACTGTGCTTCACATAACCCAAAGAATGTCTTAAGACTTCTTCCTCTATGTTTTATTTGTGTTTATAAAGAATCTATGTAGACCAGGCTGGCCTTCATCTCATGAGATCTGACTGTGCCACCATGCTCAGCCTGACTTGTGTTTTTGTTTTTGAGATAGGGTCTTACCAAGGAGCCGAAGTTGATGCTATACTAACCATCCTCCACCTTAGTGTCTTCATTTTTTTGTTTGTTTTTTTGAGACAGGGTTTCTCTGCATAGTCCTGGCTGTCCTGGGACTCATTCTATAAACCATACTGGCCTCAAACTCAAAGAGATCCATTTACTTGCCTCCCAAGTGCTGGGATTAAAAACATGTGCTACCACCGCCCAGCTGTTTCTTTTTTTTTTAAATATTTATTTATTATGTATACAATATTCTGTCTGTGTGTATGTCTGCAGGCCAGATGAGGGCACCAGACCTCNACGCGCGCAAGCAAACATGCATTTATCTCTCAGCTGCTGACTGCGGATGTGCTGTGACTAGATGTTTCAAGCTGCTGCCAGTGACTTCACGCCATGATGGACTGATCCTCAGAATCCAGCGGCCCCGGAAACCAAGCTTCTTCCCGCAGCTCCATATCTGGGTCCCTCCTCGGCCCCCATGCTGCACTCTTCCCTCTCTCACCTGCCTTGTAGACGGTGGCAGCTGCGGCAGCGATGGCTCGGACCCTGTGGTGAGGGGTGCGGCACCCAGGCCGGAAGTCAACCCTACCGCTACAATGAGTTAAAGTCATCTTCTTTTTTTTTTTTAAAGATTTATTTATTATGTTTAGTGTTCTGTCTGTCTGTATCCCTGAAGGGAAGAGCAGGCAATGCTCTTAACCACTGAGCCATCTCTCCAGCCCTAAAGTCATCTTCTATATGCAAGGAAAGAAAGTAAAAGTTCATGTTTAATAAAAAAGATGATTGGTCAGTCAAAAGTCATGAATACAATGTGTAATAGTTACACTGTATAAAATGAGAGCTATGTTGTTTTAAACTCAATAGAGTGTAGCACTGACAGAATTTTGAGAAAAGAGAATGTATACAAAAACTATCAAAAGAGCTGGTGGGTGGTAGCACACGCCTTTAATCCCAGCACTTGGGAGGCAGAGGCAGGTGGATCTTTGTAAATTCCAGATGAGCCAAGAGGACACAATGAGACCTTGTGTCAAAAAAACACGATACACTTTGTTCAAAATAAACCTACAGACCTAAGAGGGCTGCTAACAAGAACAGTGTAGGTTTTTCCACAAATGGAAAGGGGGTTGAGCTCCTGGATAGACTACCATAGGCACAGCTGTCATTGTGGTGTTCTGACAGCACAAGTGTAAAGTTGTCACCAGAAATGAGTATGTGGCTTCAAGTGGCTTACAGAATGCAACAAATTCACAGCTTTTACTGTATACAAGCCAACTCTTCTCACAGTAACCCAGTTTCCTTTTTTAAAAGAATTTTAAAGATCCTATATGCCTGTGTGTTTGTACACGTAAGTGAAGTACCTAAGGGTAGGGGTTGAACCCCATGGAGCTGGAGTTACGGTGGTTGTAAGTCATCTGACCTTAGATCCTTTATAAGAGCATCCAATGTTTTTAAATGCTTAGCCATCTCAAGCCCCTACACTCTCCCCCCCCCTCCCCCCGCGCGCGCTC
>NW_026068140.1:691745-720749 GCF_014885135.2 Alexandromys fortis | reverse complement strand
AAAAAAAAAAAAAAAAAAAAAAATCAAAAGAAAGAAAAAATAGCAAAAGTGCTCTTTACAAAGTAGAGTTATGTAATCTTATTTAAAAATGTTATGCAGAGTATAGTGGCACCTTTAATCTTAGTACTCTGGAGGCAGACACAGACTGATCTCTGAATTCAAGGCCTGGTCTACACAGTGAGTTTCACGACAGTCAGGGCTATACAAAGAAACTGTCCCGAAAAATTATAACTAAAGCCAAGCTAAGTGCTTATATAAAACACCTAAGAAAAAGCCAGAAAGCAGGAGTTAGGGCTGTACTGTAGTTTGATGGCAGATCTCAGGGTAAGCATGCATGATGGCCTACTGTTTAATCCCCAGCACCATGGCAATCTGAGGGTGGAGGATCACAAACTTGAGGCTGAGTCTCATAAAGCCTGCAGTGTCTTTAACTCGCCAGCTGAGGATGGTTTTGACCTGGTCCTCTTCCTATTACTCCTCTGCTACTGGGATTATAGGCCAGCACCACAATAACATCCTTTGATAGGGAGAGAATCCAGGACTCCATGCAAGGTAGACCAGTGGTCTACCAACTGAGCTATATCCACAATCTTGAAACTGACCTGATTATTAAGAAATTGAAATAAGCAGGCGGTGGCAGGAAATAATCCTAGCAATTCATGAGACAGAGGCAGGCGGATCTCTGTGAGTCTGAGACCAGCCTGGTCTACAAGAGCTAGTTCCAAGTCAGTCAGAGCTACACAGAGAAACCCTGTCTCAAACACACACACACAATTGAAACAATACATTACAGATAAGAACACAGTACTTCATATGCTTGTTTGGTGAAACTCATTTTAACATGTGTACAGACAGGAACAGAAGTCTGGTATGGTGGAGTCGTTATCATTAAGTAACCTCATCACCTGAGACTGAGGCAGGAGGATTGCTTCAAGTCAAGGCCAAACTGGGCTACATAAAGAATTGACAACACACACAACAGAGACCTTGTTTGAAAAAAGGAGTTTGGAGGGGAGCAAAGAGATGGCTCAGAAATTAAGGGCACTGACTGCTCTTCCAGAGAACCAGGGTTCAATTGCCAGCACCCACATGGCAGCTCACAATTGTCTGTAACTCCAATTACAGGGGACCCAACACCCATAGCAAAACAGTAATGCACTTAAAGTTAGAATAAAATTAAAAATCTATAAAGAGCCAGACAGTGGTGGTGCATGCATTTAATGCCAGGCACTTGGGAGGCAGAGGCAGGCGGATCTCTGTGACTTCGAAACCAGCCTGGTCTACAACGCTAGTTCCAGGACAGGCTCCAATGTTAAAGAGAAACGCTGTCTCCAAAAACAAACAAACAAAAAAAGGAGTCTGAAATATCATTCTAAAAGAATGTCAACACTGAACCGGGCGGTGGTGGCACAAGCCTTTAATACCAGCACTCAGGAAGCAGAGGCAAGTGGATCTCTGTGAGTTTGAGGCCAGCCTGGTCTACAAAGTGAGTTCCAGGACGGGCTCCAAAAGCTATATAGAGAAATCTCAAAAACAAAAACAAACAAACAAAAAAAACCCAAAGAATGCCAACACTGGGCATAGTGGTTTATGTTATCACTTCCAGCCTGCCTGGTCTACAGAGTTCCAGGGCATTCACTCACACACACACACACACACACACACACACACACACACACACACACCCAGGACTGTTACACAGACAAAGTAAAGAGAAAACAGAAAAAAAAAATTTGTCAGGAAGGAGCTCATATCTGGTCAAAATAAAGAGTTATCCAAGGCAGGGCTACCTCTCCAGCCCCTTATTTTTAATTTCTTTAGCAAGCCATACAAACACAAGGTGTAATCAATCCTGTTTATTTAGATATGGTCTAACTGTATAGCCCTTGCAGATCTGAAATTCACAAAGTAGACAAGGCTAATCTTGAATTCAAAAATCAGCCTGCCACTGCCACCACAGGTGGCAGAATCCTATGTTACACTCCAAAAAAAAAAAAAAAAAAAAAAAAAGTAAAAACCTTAGTAAAATTTTCCTTTTTATCCAAAGACAGAAAGGCTAATTAATCTACGCCAGAGGAAAAAGAGGACTGGGATTCACCTATTAAAGACCTCACCTCTGCCACACTGTTAGCTATCAACCTGCTAAAACATCTGGAAATAAGCTCTAGAGCAAGACTTTAGTTGTCACTTTTGGTATTGTTTTAAAACTGAAACATTAAAACAAAAAAGCAGAGCAGCAGTGGTGCTCACCTCTAGGCCAGCACCTGGGAGGCACAGGCAGGGGTTGTCTAAGTTCAAGGCCAGTATGGCCTACTCCACACAAAGCAAGTTCCAGGACAGGCAGAAACCTCTCTGAGCGCGGCTGCTCCCTGGAGAGGGATGCCTGAGAAGGCTGAACTCTGGAGCTGAAGTCTGCAGCTGCATTATTAGCATAAGGAGGTAACCAGTTATAAAATGTTTGTCAAAGTACCCGTTAGTGTGGAAATGTTTATTCATTACAAATTTACCACAATCGGGCAGGCCTGATAGCATAGGCTTAAAAGCACTCCAGGTGGGGAACAGGAAGATCTCTTCGTTTGAAGCCAGCCTGGGATACATAGTTTCTAAAAAAACAAAACACAAAACTAAGCTGAAATCATCAGTCTCACATAAGATATTGGAAAGTATTTTCATTTCCCTTCTTGCTTTTTTTTTTTTTAAAGGGTTTTCAAGACAAAATCTCACTATGTAGTTCTGGCTGTCCTGGAATTTACTCTGTAGACCAAGGTTGGCCTGAAGCTCACGGAGATCTGCCTGCTTCTGCCTCTCAAGTGCTGGAATTAAAGGTGTTCAAACTAAGCCAGGCTGAAAAGCATTTTTTTTTTTTAAATAACAAGTGTACCTCAAAAGTTATTCATTGTGTTGTTTTGGTTTTTGGAGACAGGGTTTCTCTGTAGTTTTAGAGCCTGTCCTGGAACTAGCTCTTGTAGAGCAGGCTGGCCTCAAACTCGGAGATCTGCCTGCCTCTGCCTCCTGAGTGCTGGGATTAAGTCCGGTATTTTAATATTTCCTCTTGACTCAAAATAAATCAACAGACAGCTGGTAAATGAAAATTACAAATCTGTCCAGATCGTCTGGGAAGCGTGAGCATTATCAACACCCGAGAGACTGCAGATAAAATAAAAAGCAAGAAATAATGACCTAAGAGACAGGGGAGCCTCCTGTCACCAATATCCTAAATATTTCCCAACTAAAGCAGCAGGACATCATCAAGTGAACAGCAGAAAGAGGGGCTTAGGAGACCTTGAATGTTAAAAGATCATTAGAAGAAACTGTTCCTCAGAACTGAATGGTGGTGGCAGTGGACACCTTCAATCCCAGCTCTCAGGAGACAGAAGCAGGCAGATGTCCATGTGTTCTAGGCCGGCCTATTCTACTAAGTGAGTTCCAGCTCGGCCACTGCTGTTACACAGAGAAATCCTGTCTCAAGAAACTTCAAATAAATAGCAGGGTGGTGGTGGTTCACACCTTTAATCTCAGCACTTGGGAGGCAGAGGCAAGTGGACCTCTGTGAGATCGAGGCCAGACTGGTTTACCAAGTGAGTTCCAGAGAAACCCTGTCTCGAAAAAACAAAAATAAATAAATAAATAAATAAATAAATAAAATAAAAAAGCCATCAAAGAGACTCTGATTAAAGAATTGGAGACATGGCTGATGGTGAGAAGTCAATGACTGGAAACAAAAAACAAATGAGTCCATTTTTTTTATTAACCTTTTCATTATTTCATTAACCCCTCAAATATCAGACATACAACAGGCCTCTACACCACTGTGTCCATAGAAACAACACTTTGATTTGCAACCCTCAAAAACCTTCTCTGTGGCCACAAATACAGATGTGTCCCTCCTAACCAGTGGTAGTGTTAAGTCTTTTTTTGTAATGCTGTCCATTACAGTACTTACGTATCCATTTCACGCATAAATTTTAAATACCCCACATTAAAAGTTTTCAAAAACCAAAGCCTCCCCTCTAAGTTCTTCAAAATATCAAGTGCTGAGTGGGACGTACCGAAAAGAGTAAGGAAAATGACAAACTCAGGGGCACAAGGAAACATATGCTTTTGTTAAGGTGATTTATGGAATGAATGCCTCCGTTATAGGAGTCACTGTAGATGAAATATGCGGCCCATGACTCCATCCAGGGGTAAGAGCTCTCTCTCTCAGGGACAGTCCACATACAGGCTGCAGGGTTGGCCCATGGATTAAACCTGCAGACTCCAGACTGCCTGTAGGCCTATCGCGCGCTCAGGGCTCATAGGCTCAGAGAGACGCAACTCAGGCGGGAAAAACCCGCCTCCGCCATTCCGAGACCCATGAGCCGCTCGGTAGGCAGCTATGGAAGACCCGATTGGCCTCGACACCCGCCAGTCTAACGCTCCGGTGGCGCAGCTCGAAAGAACCCGCAAGGATTAAAACATCCCGCCCCCAGTCCTCCGATTGGCTGTCCCGACCCTCCGCGGCCCCTTCCCTGTCGCTCCCTCCCGCCCCAGGCCTGCGATCCATTCATTTCGTACATAACGAGTGCAATTGGAGCGGGTCCAAGACCTCGTACGTGTAATCGAGACTCTCTGGCACTTACCCGGGATCTACAGTGATCACTCACACTAAGGCCTGCGCGGGTCCTCTATGGGAAAGCTGCACCACAAGCCACCGCTACCGCCGCCTTCTGCGCAACGCCAACCGCCCGCCAAAACGGATCCCTCCCTGCGCCTGCGCAACTAATCCTTTTTTTTTTTTTTTCCTCCGCCCAAGACGCCTGCGCAAAACAGGACGCGTCTCCCGCCACTACGCAGGCGCCTCAGGTTCACACGGCTCTCCCGCCCGCCATTTCACGTGCTTCAGTAGGCAAGCGGAACTTCTTAGTGCGCCGACGGAAACGCGCCATTTTATTACACATGCGCCCTATGGGTGGTGGCCGAAAAAGCGGTAGCGAACTACTTTATTAACGTATCCTGTTTTGCCAATTGAGTTTGTAATGTGAAGTCGCTGGGAAATTATAAAAAACATTTAAAGACCTGGGCACATTCAAATATAAATGACTGGTTAGCTAGCCAATCGCTCCGGTTAGAAATGAGACCCGGAGGGGCGGAGACTGCGTAGAACGCCCAAACGGATGCAGCCTCTTAGCAGGGCGGTGACACAGGCCAATAGTGGGAGGGAAGAATTTCAAGTGTCCAATCAAAGGGAGGCAAGGGCGGAGTCTGCCAATGCCGACTGCGAGGAGGCGGGATAAAAGGGCGAGCAGAAGGTAGGCTGGCGGATACGTGCGCTGGCTTACTCCTTTCTGCCTACTGACGCGGCCGAGGAAGCATCGCTGAGGGCTCTCGTTTCCCTGCCGTCATGTCCAAGTCAGAGGTGAGCTGTGCGCGCTCTGCCGCTTCCTTCCATATTTAATGAATGTGGTGGGATGCGGACCTGTCTTTGTCGTTGGCACCGTCTTTCGGTGTTTGATCGGTCGTTACCGAGGCCTACCCACAAAAGTGTAGGTCGCCATTTTGTCTTCGTAATCGCCATGAGGCTGCCGTCCGCTAATCACTAGTTTTCGTATGCTGTGCTTGTAGCAGAATCCGTAGACCATAGATCTTGAGGGTTTTGGTTCTTTTTTCCTCTTTCTTTTGGCTTTGTCTAATAAATAGCCATTAAGTGTTAACGGCCCCATGTCTTTTGTTGCGCGTGCCTACAGAGTAGGGACGCATGCGCTGCCTGCTGGTTCTCCAGCACCTCCTGGCCCAAGGAGGAGCACGTGGTCCTGCGCAGTGATAGAGAACAATAAAAAAGTGCCGCCTGGGTTGGTGCGTGGAGTGGATTTCATTCGCCCCAAGTTGCAACCCCTTCACTACCCGCTCTCCTTTCCTCACTTTAGTCTCCCAAGGAGCCGGAACAGCTGCGAAAGCTCTTCATTGGAGGGCTGAGCTTCGAAACAACCGACGAGAGTCTGAGGAGCCATTTTGAGCAATGGGGAACACTCACGGACTGCGTGGTAAGAATAAAAGGAAGGGAAGGCAGAGCTGGTTTAACTTTAATGTTTAATCTTGCTGCGTTTTCTAGATGTTTTGTTAATTACCTAATTAGTGGTATAGCTTAAAAAACTTTAGTTTGGGGCCTTTGTATATGCGTCTAGATAAAGTTTTGTGCTGGCTATTCACAGTAGGAATGGCATCAGGTCCCGAGATCAGGCGGTATGTTGATTGTTGTTTGAATTAACTCCAAATCAGGTCATGAGAGATCCAAACACCAAACGATCCAGGGGCTTTGGGTTTGTTACTTACGCCACTGTGGAGGAAGTGGATGCCGCTATGAATGCAAGGCCCCATAAGGTGGATGGAAGAGTTGTGGAACCTAAGAGAGCTGTGTCAAGAGAGGTGAGGTTTTTATTACTAATGGTGCTCGGTTTACATTTCAAATCTGTATACCTCAAAGCAGGGAGATTTTCCCCCTCCCTCTAGGTTGCTGGGATTAAAGGCGTGGGCCACCACAGCTGCCAGTCATTTGGAGATTTGTGGCTGCTGGTGGCTTAAGGCCATTGGAATATTCTAAATGGCTGAAGTGATTTTTCTTCCCTCTTAGGATTCTCAGAGACCAGGTGCCCACTTAACCGTGAAGAAGATCTTTGTTGGTGGTATTAAAGAAGACACGGAGGAACACCACCTGAGAGACTATTTTGAGCAGTATGGGAAAATTGAAGTGATTGAAATCATGACTGACAGAGGCAGTGGAAAAAAGAGAGGTTTTGCTTTTGTCACCTTTGATGACCATGACTCTGTGGACAAGATTGTTATTCAGAAATACCATACTGTGAACGGGCACAACTGTGAAGTAAGAAAAGCCCTATCCAAGCAGGAGATGGCTAGTGCTTCGTCCAGCCAAAGAGGTATGTAGTTGCTTAGTTAAATTTACAGATGCTAATTGAGTGGCAAGTTGGCTTAATGTAGTGATCTAAACGTCTCTTAAGGTCGAAGTGGTTCTGGAAACTTTGGTGGTGGTCGTGGAGGCGGTTTTGGCGGCAATGACAATTTTGGTCGAGGGGGAAACTTCAGTGGTCGTGGTATGTATTTAAATATTTTTAATCCCCATACATGCACACCGGTTTTCTTTGTAGCCCAGGCTGATCGTGAACTCCCAGATCTACTTGCCTCTGCCACCCTAGTTGTTTTTTATTTAATTGCTTTTGGAGTACAGAGTAGTTTAAGGGTTTGGTTTCTTTCAGGTGGCTTCGGTGGCAGCCGTGGTGGTGGTGGATATGGTGGCAGTGGGGATGGCTATAATGGATTTGGTAATGATGGTAAGTTTCTTAAGGATTCTGTAAGTAAAATCTTTTGGCAAGCTATATACCTTTAGTCTAGGCTAGTAGAGACTAAACCTAGTGCATGACAAAGTTCAACCAGCCCCATAATATGCATGCTGTGAGCAGGCCATTGCGTAGGTTTTTATTGTTAAATACTTTTGTCTTATTGAGAAGGCTTGTATTCTTGTAGGTGGTTATGGAGGAGGCGGCCCTGGTTACTCTGGAGGAAGCAGAGGCTATGGAAGTGGTGGACAGGGTTATGGAAACCAGGGCAGTGGCTATGGCGGGAGTGGCAGCTATGACAGCTATAACAACGGCGGAGGCGGCTTTGGCGGTGGTAGTGGTAGGTATCCAGTGCTGCAGGTACTTGGTGTGAAAGCTAGATTAGCCGTAGAGTTTAGACCCGTGTTGGACTTGAGCTCTTAAAGCCTTGTGGGAACACTGCATGACACGTTAAAGTAGGCTTGCTGTGCTACCTCCTCCTGGCTTTAAGCTGGGGCCGCCTCCCCAAAAAAACTAAGTAGGTGGATGAGTGGTTAGTGGTATCTTTAACTTAAGATAATTAGATTAACGCCATAGTTGGATTTAGCATCTAAATCCCTTTGGGACTTCAGGAACTTAGTTGATATATCCAAGAAATCTCTGCATTGGCTGTGAATACTTGAAGGCCTTCAAGTCTAATGTGATGTAAGTACCACTAAGAAAATCTCAGTTTTCCATTAGTTAGGTTCCTTTAAATGCTGGATTATTAACCGAATGCCTTACTCGGAATGAACTGTGAGGGTTTGGAGTTAGCAGTGTTGGAAGAAGGAAAGCATAATATTTCAGGACTCTAAATAGAAATGGCTCTATCCTTGGGTCATCAATGAAGACCTTCTTCTCGTTTCCAGGAAGCAATTTCGGAGGTGGTGGAAGCTACAATGATTTTGGCAATTACAACAATCAGTCTTCAAATTTTGGACCAATGAAAGGAGGAAACTTTGGAGGCAGAAGCTCTGGCCCTTATGGTGGTGGAGGCCAGTACTTTGCTAAACCACGAAATCAAGGTATAGTATATATGATACGGCAACAGATGGGTAATTATTAAATTTGCCCTTCCTATCAACCAGGAGAAATCCTGTAACCCTTATTGGATCGTTTTACCAGATCTTTTACTGAGTTTATCTATGCTGTTAGTGCAAAATCATTGCTATTGCGACAATATTGTTTTTACACTTCCAGGTGGCTATGGTGGTTCCAGCAGCAGCAGCAGCTATGGCAGTGGCAGGAGGTTCTAATTACAGCCAGGTAAGTGCCTATTTTGTGTGTGTTGACTTAATTTTATTGAGCCCAGTAGCCTAATGTAGCTGTGCAGTGCAAATAGTTAACATTATAATTGGCAGTAAAATGGTGGATGTTAAGTTAATATACAGTTCAGCGGAATTGTGGGAAACAACTTGCTCTATTGGATTGTAGCCTTAAGTCTTAATGTGTTTTAGATTAACAACTTTATTCCATATTGTTCAACAGGAAACAAAGCTTAGCAGGAGAGGAGAGCCAGAGAAGTGACAGGGAAGCTACAGGTTACAACAAATTTGTGAACTCAGCCAAGCACAGTGGTGGCAGGGCCTAGCTGCTACAAAGAAGACATGTTTTAGACAATACTCATGTGTATGGGCAAAAAAAACTCGAGGACTGTATTTGTGACTAATTGTATAACAGGCTATTTTAGTTTCTGTTCTGTGGAAAGTGTAAAGCATTCCAACAAAGGGTTTACTGTAGACCTCTTCTCACCCATGCTGTTGATTGCTAAATGTAATAGTCTGATCATGACACTGAATAAATGTCTTTTTCTTTTTTTTTTTTTCTTTTTTTTTTCCTTTTTAAATGTGTTGTTTAAAGTTAGTCTACTCTGAAGCCATCTTGGTAAACTTCTCCAACAGTGTGAAGTTAGAATTCCTTTCAGGGTGGTGCCAAGTTCCATTTGGAATTTCTTTGATTGCTTGGGTGTGGAAGCCATTGTCTTCAAAAACTTTGGTGTGGTTAAACTGCCAGTTATTGTGACTCTGAGTTCACCATTAAGGATCATCATCCAAGCAAGGTTACAATTTGGTTATAAAATGGTTATTGGCACACCCTATGCAATATCAAAATTGAATAATGGTATCAGATAAAATAACAGATGGGAATGAAGCTTGTGTATCATCCGTTATCATGTGTAATCAATAAACGATTTTAATTCTCTTGAATGGAATGACAACTGTATGGATTTGAGACTGGCAGAGATTTGGACTTTCCCTACCCACAATACCCCTGGTAAATGTTGATTGTTTGTTATCGCAGTGCAAGTTCAAAGCTCTGCCAGAGTAGAAACCAATTGCTGGTTAAGGCCACAGATTAGAAGTGTTGGGGCATCTTAAAACTGATTATAGTAAGGGCTCTTAACTGCCTTAAGACAGGCTATAGTGAAGGAAAACTGCAGTTCAATTGGGTTGTTGTGGGTGGGTATGCCTCAAGGTCTTCTATGGGTAATTTAGTTACTTAAATTTGAATTAGAAATACGTAATTGGTGATATTTCTGTGTATTTTTGTATTAACAGCAGTTTTCCTTCACACTGTTATCCTGAAATGTTTTCTATTTGTATAGAAAATGAATTCAAAACAGTTACTGCCCAATAATTGTTATTTGTGCATAGATTATTTCGAGCTTACCATTTGGTGCCCTTTTAAGTGCCATTGTACCTGGCAGCATAGATAATTTGTTTGCCATAGGACTTGTATATTCCATCTCATGGTGTATTACTTGGAAGTTTTGGGAGGGGGGAGGGGTGGGTGGGGGTGGGGAACATGGGTGGTAGTTCCGTGATACTGGTTGAGTTTGCAATAGCAGGTGGAACCTTAACTATTGAGGGAGTTTGCAGATACCTCAGGAATCGTGACAATGCCTTTAAAGATCCAGGAGATGTTCAGCTACTAGGAACTGCTAGCAAGTATAGCGCGAATGGCTTCGAGCTCAGAAAATCTACAGCTGAGAGTAGACACTTGTGGTATGTGGAGTACAGATAAGCCAGGGGCAGGCCACGGCACCTCCATGAAAGCTAGGAGGGAGTGAAGTTTGAGAGATCATCGCAAGGAAGGAGGCAGACGAGAGTAAGGCACACACCTGACTCTTAGGACTAGCAGGCAGAACCAGAAGGAAAGGTTTTATTGCTATGCTGGTAGGTAAGAACAGATTTTACTTACATCCATATAGTTGTAAAAGTCCAATTTTCTGTTGGATTTCTTAATGTATTGAGCCAAACTAGTCCAGTTAAGCTGCACTTGGTTTTTCTGGAGATGAATTGTTTTAATTAATGCCCATATACTCCTACTTGGAGGAAATGAACACATTTATTTCTCTTGTGAAAATACATTTTGGCCCTTTAATTTTATTTAACCTTCCTTTGACCCATTTTCTTAAAGCAATGGCTCAAAGTAATATTAGACACTTTTCCCCAAAATGGTGGGAGGATGGGTGGATCATTAGGGGAGGGGGTGGGGAATAGCTTAAGGATGGGAATCCGGCCTCACAAAAACTAGTTCTAAAGTTTGTTTACTTTTCTAGGAAGGAATCTGCTACAAGGTTTAACCACTGTTGTAAAATTTTTAGAAAGACTTCAAGTTCCTGCATAAAGGTAGGTTTTTATGGTTGGTGATTTACTACCTAAAAGTTAAGTCAAGCTGCAGTTAAAAACTAAGAGATACCTGGTTACTTTGTGGCTGGCAGTTATTAGACCAACAACAGAGTATCAACTGGGGTGGGTAGACGATTGTGGGATCCAGCAGTGTTGTGTTGAGCTACATAACGTCTCTTCCTCCCTTACAGGAACAGCCTTTACTCTGGGCCGCTGTGCTTCATTTTTACTGCCGTGCAGTTGGAACTTTAACTATGCTCTAATCATTCAGTTTTGTGAATGCCTCTGGTTTTTAAATAAACAGCAGTTAATTAACTTGGTAATGTTTTTTGTTTCCCTGTGGCATTTATGGCGGGTGGCTTGATCTGTATTCTATGCAAATTCCAAATAAGCTTGAATTTTTAGCAGGACAAGTCTGAATCATTTCTAACTCAGGTTTCTTTGGCCCTTAAGTTACATTTTGGGTGCCTGTGTATTGATGCATTGTGAGTTCATGTATGAGGGAGTAGACTGGTCACCAAATGTCCCTGAGAACCTAGCAAGAATAAATTGACCATCTCTGCTTGGGTGGGTAAGGGAGTTGTGTTGTGAGGAACCCAAAGCATGAAGGGAAATGCAGAGATAATAGTAGTTGTGCTCGGGGTAGATACAGAAGTTGATGTGCAGCCAGAGACCCATATAGGATTTTGATTTTTTTCTTGGGGTGGGGCACTTCTGGAGACTGTCCTTGGCTGGCCTTAATCATACTTACAGATAATGTAGTACCTGTAGATAACATGTAGAGATTTATGGCAGTCCTTTACCTCTTAGGACTGGGAGCATAATATGCTTGGGCCACTATTCTTATTCATACTGCTTTTTTGTGAGCTTCTATAGAAAGTATTGCTAGGCCAAAAGTTGACACACAAATCCCAGATTAGAAGAGGTCTGCAAACATGAAGGTTTCTGTATCCTTCATCACTCGGATCTCATTCTCTGTTTTTCCTCTTAGGATAGAGGCAGTAAATGAACAGGCTACATCTAAAATCCTCCAAGTATAATCCCAATAATGTGATTGGGAAAAAACAGCCAAAGAAATTGTGCTTTTAGATTTGATAGGCATACATCTGCCTGCCTCTGCCTTTCTAGTGCTGGGATTAAAGGTGTGCCACTAGTGCCCAGCTTTGTTTAAGACAATATCTTTGCCTGGCCTAGAGTCTGCCTTTATCCTGAGAGCAGTTTTTCCAAAAGAAAGACAAGGTGGATTTTTTTTTTTCCCCGAGACAGGGTTTCTCTGTAGCTTTTGGTTCCTGTCCTGGAACTAGCTCTAGTAGACCAGGCTGAGCTCGAACTCACAGATCCACCTGCCTCTGCCTCCCGAGTGCTGGGATTAAAGGCATGCACCACCACTACCCTGCTTGACAAAGTGGATCTTGAGCTGGAGTTGTGCAGCACACCAGCAAGGTGTCGAGAAGAGGGAGCTCAAGGTCATTTTCCACAAAACAGGTGTCTGTGGGACCTTGCCCACCTTAAGAGTTAACCCTGTACAGTTCCCAGCACTCCAATTCTGACCTCCATAAGTTTCCGCATGAATATAATATATGCATTCAATCATACACAAAAAGGTGGGGTGGGCTGGATATGGTGGTACACAATCTCTGCACTTTGGAGACAGGCAAATGGAACTTAAGAGTTGGTAGCTGTCTTGGTCTACATAATGATACCCTGTTTCAAATCTAGAAGGGTGGAAATGAGCCCCTGGCATGAGTTGGATAGCTTTTGTCTCAACCAGGGATTACCTCATCACTTACCTAGCATTCTGGAGGCTCAGTGCACAGCCTTTAAAAGGCTGCACAGGAGTACACACTTGACTGGAATATTTCATCTCATTCTAGTCAAGAACAGTCAGTCCCCTTGGTCAGACCCAGGATGATAGGTAATCAGGAGAAAAGTAGGGATTTGTGTTTGCATGTGCTCCAGAGACTGGGAGCAGACTTTACACAGAAGATGCAGCCCTGTTTGATAACTCTTGTCATTTGTAAATTGGAGGCCACCAAGGACTGTGGAGTTCCTCAAAACATCCATGGCGTCTGGTTGGAGGTGTGAAGGGGGGGGGGGGGCTCATGCCCACATTCTGTGCTTCAAATGAGCTCAGGATTCCTTAACAGCTCTGGCAGCCTCAAGGAAGACACAATAGAAACCTTATCTCCACACAGCTCTTTTATGGACCAATTAGACAAGAGGTAGAGGCATGGTGGGACCACTCCCTGGCTTCCAAGTAAACCTCACCAAACATACCTTGGAACATCCAAATGCTAAGGTTACACCTGCCCTCTTGGTCGGAGAACTCTTCCTGGTCCTGAGGTTGGGAAATACCTAGGGGAGGGCCTAGCACCACTGTTGGTCTTCTCTAGGCCCACTCAATCTGAGGCCTCTGTCTTTGTCCCACGGGGTACCAGAAAGATGGCCCCATCAGCAGCCTGTTGGAGTACATATTCCTCGGGTGAATAGCTGTTGCCAGATTCATCCCGAAGATGCTGGAAAATGTCGTGGTACAGCTCTGCCAGCTGTTGCCGCATGACCTCCAGAGTACGGTCGGCTTCTCCTCGTGCTCTAAGAAGCCGCTCTCTCTCACTGCCCAGCCGCTCCAGCTCCCGCTCTAACTGCACAATGGTTTCCAGTTTTCTCTTGCGACAATTCTGGGCTGCCACCTTGTTCTTGCCCCGCCGTCGAATGTCCCGTACTAGAGCCAGCTGGCTCTCTGTTAACGGATACTGTGCCAACAATTCATTAAAGTCATCTACAGGCAAGTTGACGATCTTGTCCGTAGGGAAGGGAATCTTCATGGCCAGTGCCCGCCGCTCATCCCGACTGCCCACCTCCCCCCTGACAGTAGGCTTAGCCCGCACAGGGCCAGAGGATGACTCTAAGGCCAAGGGTATCTCTGTGGGTGGCAAAGTATAGTTTGGGTGGGCCAAGGAACTGGGCATATGGGAGTAAGGGTACTCTACTGGGTACATGTCCACATACTCATTCCTCCGTCTGCCAGCCTCTGCGCCCTCTAGCTCAAGAGATTCTGCATCACTGTAGTTGAGGGATAATCCCGAGTCGGATTCTGGGTCTTCTTGGGGCTTGGGTGGCCCCACTGGCAGCCCAATGTCTAGAAGAGCTAAGGGGTCTGGGAGGGGCTCGTTCAGCAGGCCTGAAAGAGTGAGGGGCTTTGATACTGGGATAGCCATGTTGCCATAGGAGTATGGGAGGTCTGGGACAGGGGGAGTGGATGTTGGGAGCTCATAAGATGGGGGAGGTAGGGAGAAGCCTGTATCCGGGTGAACTGAACAGGGGCAGTATGTTGGAGGTGGCAGCGGTCCAGAGTATGGGGTGGGTACTTGGGGCTCAAAGGATGACTCACTTGGAACATTTAGACCCTGCAAAGAAAGATATAAAAAAAAAAAAAAGGTTAGAGGATGGACTGAGATGGGTGGTAGTGGTGCACACCGTTAATCCCAGCACTCAGGCAGAGGCATGTCAATCTTCCAAATCCCAGGATACCCTGATATACAAAGCAAGTTCCAGGGCAGCTTGCTGGCACAGAGGCACAGGCTTATAATACCACCATTTGAGATGTGGAAACAGGAGGGTCAGGAGTTACGGTCAGTCTTGGCTACATAGCAAGGCTGTGTGAGACCCCATTTCAAAAAAATCAAGAGTGGGACTGAAGGGCTGGCTAATTGGTTAAGAGCAGTAGCTTCTCTGCAAGAGGTGGCAGCTTATACCCGTCTATAACTCCATTTTTAGGAGATCCAACACCTTCACACAGACACACATGCATGCAAAACACAAATGGACATGAAATAAAAATAAATAAAATCAAGAGGTCCTAATCCTGGCCGGGTGGTGGTGGCACGCGCCTTTAATCCCAGCACTCGGGAGGCGGAGGCAGGCGGATCTCTGTGAGTTCGAGACCAGCCTGGTCTACAGAGCTAGTTCCAGGACAGGCTCCAAAGCCACAGAGAAACCCTGTCTCGAAAAACCAAAAAAAAAAAAAAGAGCTAGTTCCAGGACAGGCTTCAAAAGGACAGGCTTCAAAGCTACAGAGAAACCCTGTCTTGAAAAACCAAAAGAAAAAAGAAAAAAAAAAAAAAAAAAGAGGTCCTAATCCAAGCACTCAGAGGGCAGGAGCAAGTGTTGGTCTTGAATATTGCAAACTCCAGGGCTACCTAGTGAGTCCCTGTCTGGGATAAAGAGACGAGGCATGGTGGCACACATCTTTAATCTCAGCACTAGAGAGGCAGAGGCAGCCAGGTCTCGAGTTCAGGGCCACGCTGCTCTACAGAATGAGTTCCTGGACAGTAAGGGTTACACAGAGAAGCCCTGTCTCAGGAAAAAGGAAGAAAAAGAAAAAAGAAAAAGGGAGGATGAGGAGGAAGAGCAATTTCAGCAGGAATAAAAGTCTCTGGTGAGACCTCAGAGGAGATCTCTGAGTGTTACAGAGCCTCCTCCTCACTGGGCCAAAAAGCTCCTGGTCCTTTACTCTCTTCAAAAAGTTAAAACCAGGCTTTTTCAGACGCAGGCCAGCTGGCCTTGGTGAGTTCCCGATAGGACATCCCCATTGTCTCAGTGTGTGGGTACCCCCCTCGCAGTCCTGAGACTGCTCGAGCTCTCCTTGTGCTCCTGATTTGGACCTTGAGATTTCAGTTCGGTGCTCCGCTGAACATAGCGGACAATGAGGACTACTGAGACCCCAAGAACAATGGCAATGGGTTTTTGATTCTACTGGACCTATTGGTTTCGTGGGAGCCTAGGCAGTTTCGTGGATGCTCACCTTACTAGACCTGGATGGAGGTGGGTGGTCCTTGGACTTCCCACAGGGCAGGGAACCCTGATTGCTCTTGGGGGGGACGGGGGGGGGGAACGTGGTGGGGGGGGGGGGGATGGAAAGGGGAGGCGGCGGTGGGGAAGAAACAGAAATCTTTAATTAATTAATAAAGAAATAAATTTAAAAAAAAGTTAAAACCATTGTTATCCAAGATGGACCCTCAGAACCCTTTTCCTGCTGTGGTTATCTAGGGTCAAAGGGTCAAGTTCAGGGCCGCACCATTCTCTGGGTGTCCAGCAGAGGGAGCTGGTGTATGGGAGGAGGGTCTAGGGCAGATCCTGAGGACACCAGGCCTGAGGTGGGGGGGCAGGCACAGAGCCCAGGTTGGGGTTAGCCCTCTGTCCAGGCCCAGGTGCAGTGAGAAGAACACATGTTACAAACAAGGCCCCCAGCTTATGGAGGAGAGCTATCCAAGCCCAGCTGAGGACAAAGGCGTCATTGTTAGACCAACAGACATCTCTTTGTCCAGCATTCAGGAGAGGACCCCAGCATAGTCTGAGTCCCCTTTCTGAGGCCCTTTAACTAAAGTTCTGCTACCTGGAGGAAAAGAGCTCGTTGCTAAGGGTGAGGGGTGGTAATGAGGGAAGACGGGCGGTGCTGGAAGAGAGGCAGGTGAGATGAGAAGAAAATAGAGAGAGACAGAGAAGAGGGCAGCGAAGGGTGAACCGCAGCTGGGCATGAGCCCACACCCCAGCCAGATCCTTCCCTTCACACCCCACCCCATGTCCCTCATTGTCCCCCTCTACTCTCTGTTTCTGCAGTGCCCGCCCCACACTTACCTGCAGCTCAGTAATGGACATGATCTCTTGCCAAGTCAGTTCCATCTCACACAGCTCCCCAACAGGCAGCTGTGACAACCTGTTCCTGTTCTGCTGGGGAGGACACGGGGGCATCCTACTGTGCCAGCTGCTGGCCCTGGTTCCCCCAAAGTTCAAAGAGCTCCAGCAACCTGTGTGGAAGAAAGAAAGAGTTAGAGCTGCTTCTGCCAGATCGAAAGTTTGTTCTGTCCCTGTGCAGAATTTCCGAAAGAAAGCAGCAATGTCAGTAGTTCACTCTTGCAGGCCCATCAGCCATCCCGCGAACTGCAAAGTTTTTGTTTTTTTGTTTTTTCTGAGAAAGTTTCTCTGTGAAACAGTCCTGGCTCTACTGAAATTCACTTTGTAGTGAATCCTAGCCTCGAACTCAAAGCCTCTCTAGTGCTGGGATTAAAGGCAGCGCTACCACCACCCAACTGTAAAGTTCTTTTCTGTGGCATACTCTCTACCTCACCTGCTCTGGCCAGAGTCTTCTGGGTACACAGTAGGCATCTTTACTTTTTCCCAGACAAGATGTCTTCTCTTACTCCCTAGAAATGGTGTTCTTGTTCAGAGATAAAGATCCAGTCTTCTGAGGTTTTGAGATTGAGGTTTAGTTTTCCATTCTGGAGGAAAACATCAAGATCACCCATGCCTTCCTTTTGGGTCCTCAGTTTTGTTGTTTGAAACAGGGTCTCACTATGTAACCCTGGCTGTCCTGGAACTCACTCTGTAGTCCAGGCTGGCCTCCAATTCACAGAGACCCACCTGTCTCTGCCTTCTGAGTGCTGGGAGTAGAAGAGTGAGGAGCCATGCCAGGCATTTCAGTCCTTTCCTTTCTTCCCAAGATGTGAGAGAGGCCTTGGGGATGCCCAGGGCCTGTGTTGTGGGAAGCACAGGCAGACAGCCCCTCCCCTTGTCTTAGATAGGCCCAGGCCTGCTGGTGATAGCAGCCCTGCCCTTTACTCCCATCCTTACTCTGGGCTCCCCTGCCTGGGCCAGATAAGAGGTTTATCAGCAGCAGGCAGCAGCGGGCAGCAGAGGCAGAGGAGGAATGGGCTCCAGGAGAAACTAGACCTCTACCCTGTATCCCAACCAGGTCATTTGACCATGCCCCCCCCCCCATATGACCGTGGTTCCTTTCTCTTCCAAGGTCAACACACAACAAGACTTAGCAAGCACTTGTCAAGAATTGTGCTGGCATTTTATAAGCACAGTATATCAGACTGGGCTTCATAAAGACTGTGCAAGAGGTAGGAGGCAGGCACTGAAGCCTATGCTGATAAGTGGCAGGTTAGAACCTGATCATATCCCTTGCTGCTTTCTAGGCCTCTTTAGTTCCCTAGATGCAAGCTGTCCACAACCCATACCTCTATGGGCAGTCTACCTCAGCAAATTCCCATGATATCTCAGACCCTTTTCTCTTCTGGGAAATGTCTTCTTGGGCTCTCAAGTACTGCCAATCCTTCAGTCCCTCTTCTTTTAATCTGGGCTCTAGCTTCAGTTCTGCTACAAAGCAGCAGTGTAGTAGTTGGGCAAGTCACCTTACTGCTCCTGGTCTGTGCTCCCAATTGTAAAGCCAGGGAGTTTGACAACTGGAAGAATTCCTTGCTGCTGGGACAGTTCTCTTCCAACTCTCACCCTGGCTTTCATCATCTCCTCTTGGTCCATGCCTCTCTTCACCTCCATACTCCCCATTACCCATCTCTATCTGAATCCGTTCCTTCTGTGTCCAACAGTAAATTCCAAGTAGAGTTGGCAAGGTTCTCCTGATCTCTCGGGGCACAGCATGTCCACGCATGCACATCCACACTACACAAGAATAGAGGCTGGGGCTGGATGACTTCGAGTTGTATTGTATAATTTTACATCACCCGCCACAAGAATAAATAGCCCATTCCTGCTTTTCATTATAGAAACCCCTTTTGGACCTATCACAAAATGTATAGAGCTACTACCAAGTGTCTTTTTCACAGCTGATCTGCCTGAGGCCCAGCCTCCACCCTCTGCCAGAATGCCATCCTCAGAAATGGGAGTTGGTATAGGCACAGGTCTTTGACCAGTGGGTAGAATGGGTGGGGTGTTTATGTCTGTCCAGGCCAGGGTGCCATTTCAACACCGGAACTCCACCCTCCCCACCCAGGTTCTGGCGGAAATTGCCCAAAGACAGGGTGAATGAAGAAGGACTTTGGGGTGGGCAGGGACCACGACTATTGCTTCACAGTTCCTCACCCGCTCTACCCCTCTGTCTCTCCTTTCTGCCTGCCTCTGAATCTGAGGAGCAACACAAAGATCTTACCCTAGAAGGCAAGGTTCTCTACTCTTCTAGATGCATGACCTTGAACAAATTGTGTCACAGTCTCCAGGCAAATGAAGGCAGGACTAGAGAACTCACTGCTTACTATACCAGCGAAGCTATAAACCTTACTGTGCAGCACATGCATCTGGGGTATGTGGAAACATTCCTGAAGGTCATCCAGGAATTGAACAAGCATTTCAACAAATGTCCAAGACATTTTCACACAAAGGCCAATCTTGCCTCAAGAAACACAGAATTTGCAAGAGAGAACACAAAGTTAGAAGGGAACTGCAAATGCCCTATAGTCTCCACCTAACTGCAGACCCCAGGCAAGGCTAGACTCCAGGGGGCACCTAGCTATCAGTCCTTTCCAACGAAGACCTGGAGGTGGCTCTCCTCTCTGTAGTTGGGCTTCTAAAACAGAGAGAGGGTAGAGGGGGCATGAAGAGGCGGAGGAAATCACTGGACCATCACTTGCACCAGGCACAGGCCCTTTGGGTCTTGGAAGCCTGCCTTTCAGAGGACCAGCAAACTTGCAGCCACTAGGAGAGACCAGGAGTCAAACATGTTCAAATAGAACACCAAAGAGGGTACTGAAAAGAGACAAGGAATGTGGGCTAGGCTTCAAGGGGCCCTTGTTTTTAGCAAAAGCAGCTCTTGTTTTACAGTTTAGCCCTCATCTTCAGGTCGTACAATAACTGAATCCACTGGGCTGGTTAGTCTCTTTAGTCTTCAGCAGTGTGGGTCAGGTAGAATTTGAACCAACCTCAGAAACTAACGTCCATCCAGCCTTCCCCTTTCATCCTGGTGGTCCTACCCACTTTCCTCTTTCTTCCCCCTTCTCTCTTCCTCCCTCCCCCTCCTCTTCCCCTTCCTCCTGGCCTCTCTCCAGATCACTCCAGAATTTTGACTATGCCCAGCCATCACTCTACCACTAAGATACATCCCTAGAATTCTCCAAAGATCATGATCCCTAAGACTTCACAGACTATAAACTTTCTGATGAAGGATTCGGGATCATTTGGAGAAGGAGGGAGGGGAAGACATTTTATCTTTCACTGCTAGCCCAGGACTTTTAACTTCTTTGATAGGGAGCTTGCCCCAGGGTGCTTTATGGAGGTTACTCCTCCTCTCCTCCTGTCAACACAAACAGTGCAAGGATTGGAGAGATACAGTAAATGTGGTGTGTAAATTAGCAGGTAAGCAACCTAGTTACAAAGATTAGAGGATATTTCCCAAGGGAGAGGCACACAGGTGAAAGCGAGAAATCAGTAGAATGAAGAGGGAAGAAAAAACTGATTTGAGCCAAGCAAGCTTAGTCCCCTGGACACGTACATGGCTCACATGATGCTGGGAACAAATTTCTGCTCTCCTGTGACTTTATCCCTAGAATTCAAACTCTGGCTCTTTAGAAGCAATGGATAAAGGCTGCATCCAGCAGATCTGGTAGCTCTGTCTCCCACAGCATCTCAACCTGCAGCTACAAGCAGCCAAGACTTCCCACAGAAGCTTCTACACTCGGTTGGACACTCTCCTCTTGGCAGATCCAGCTTACCTCCACTGACCCAGGACTGGAGAGGAAGGGAAGCAACCAGCAAGAACTCAGCTCCTCTCAGGCAACCACCCCACCTCTGCTGTAGCAAGGCTTCTCACAAGTTCACATATCCAATATCTACAGTTCCTATGTTTGCCACAAACGCAAATCTCAGTGGGGAGGGGGACATGGTGGCACCATATTACTGAAGCCTACTAGCTCCCCTCGACCGACAACAGGCCAATGGAAGAATTCCTTCTAGTTACTCCCCTGTTCCTCCAGGGTGCCTCGACCTACCCTCAACCTCCTACCCCAAGGATCCCAAACAGACAGAAATCCATCCAAAGTTATCATCAGTTTCCTACACCAACGCCAATCTAGGAAGATGTCTTAGGAACGTTCAGACAGAAAGTTAAGTATTCCTCCTTGTATCTTCTCCACCTGCCCAGCCTCCCTCCTCAGATGCCACTGAGGGCTCCCTCCCCCTACTCGCCTTTCAGGCACCTGTGGCGGATTCCAAGACGGGCAGGAGAGAGATGAGGCTGCGGGTACTGTCCCTGGGAGGCTGGGTCAGAGCTGACACCTCCAGGGCGCTGAGCGCTGCCTCTGAGCGCCGCCAAGGGCCGAGCCCCGCCCCCGGACCATGGCTGAGCAAGGAACACCGGTTAGCCCCTGTAGAAGCTGGTACACCGGCGGAGGTCTCTCCGAAGCCCTCGGCCTGAGTTAGCAGTTCTTCCAGTTCTTCGTCCAACCCTTCCCTTTCCCCGTGGCCCTCCTCTCCTTCTGCCCCTTCTGGCCAAGACAGGAAACTTGAGCCCGGTGTGGTTTCTGCCTACACCCCGCCCCCCCCNCCCCCCCCCCCCCGCCTCTCTAGGGCCACGGGGGCACCCGGGGCTCACATACTCCCGGCTGTCTCCAACAGGTCTAGGACTGTGAGCTCCCTGTCCGGGCTGACTTCCCAGCCGATGGCTCCACTCACAAGTGACCCCTAAGTTTAATACAGTCATCAGCCTCCTCCTTTTCCCAGGTGGTGGTTCTTAATGACAGATAGGGAAACTGAGTAAGGCAGAGGGCAGCAGACAGTGAGGATCAAGTTTCTGAGTCCAGTTTGCTTAGGGCAACAACCTTCACTTCTAGAAAGCGTGGGCTCTAAGAGAGTTATTTTGGGGATGAGGGACTGCTGGCTGCCTCGAGGGACCCTTTAATGTGCAGCCTGCCTCTCCCTAGCCGCAGATGCTCTCGGACAAAGGCTTCTTTTTCCGCCACATTTATTTATTTAATGCCAGTGTTTATGGAGATTTTGGGGGAGGGGTTCTTAGGCGCGAGACTGTCCTTTTGGGTGATCATTAGTCTCCCTAAAAGGGATCCTTCTTTCCTCCAGGCCAGGACACATCAAATTCATCTCCAAATCCACAACAGCTTTGTCTCAGGCTTGTGTATCCTCCCCAAATTCTCTCGTCCTTCTGCCTCCAAGTCACAAGACAAGTAGTTCTCTCTAGAAGGAAAATCTGCCTTCCTCCCAGGGTTAGAAGTTTTCAGCTGTTTTGTGATAGGGTCTTTGAGCTGGGATAGCCATGGCCAGCCCAAAACTGGCTTTGTGGCCAAGGACTTTGCTCTCCTAATTGTTCTGCCTTCACGTCCAAAGTACTGGAATTGTAGGCATGCTCGCTGTGCCCACTTCACTGACTTTCATCTCAAAGGAACACGCCTTTTTGGTCTAACTTCACTTCTGATTGGTGCAGCTTACACTTTTTATCTGTCGTTTTCCTCGCTGATATTCAAATTAATTTAGAAACATTTACAGAGCAGAAGTAAGCTGGCTGTTTGACAAAAGATCTACAACCCTAGTACTTAGGAGAGGGAAGGAAGGAGATCAGCAGTTCAAGGTCACCCTTGGCTGCGTGGGACTCTGTCTCTGAAAACACACACACAATAATAATAAATAATTAGGGAACAGATGAGTGTACCTCAAGACAGTGCTATCTCCGCTCCTTCTGAAAGGATTGTGCTTGCTATTAGAATAATGAGACTATTCTGACCGGGAGCATCAGCAGCTGCTAGGAGCCCTTTAATTCTTTTCCTTTACAAACACCTCTTTTTTGGCCACTCCATTTCTCCCAAGAATCCTCCACAATCTGGCAACACAGTCAAGCAAGTCATGAGGCAGTGTTGTTCTCACAGGAGCCTCCCATCAAGTGTGGCTGAGACTGTCCATGCCCAGTCAGACCCAAGGCTGAGGGATCTGCATTCCATCCTGACGGCGGGCATTCAGGCCTGTGGAACAGGAGGCAAACCCATGACTTCACTGCGTGCTGAATGTGGGCTCAGGGCCTGGTATGGGACTGAATCTAGGTCACATACATACATACTTATTTGGGTCCTCATAGGAAATAAGAGGTAGTGACGGTCAAATATGCAGTTGATTATATAATGATATTGGGTCACAGATAGTCTATGAATGCAGGGTGGCATTTTAGATACCTCTATAGGCAACATAAACCTTAGCCTTCATTCATTCATTCAAGAATATTTATTTTCTACTCTAGAAACACAAATTGACTAACATGGTCAGTGTTCGCACACAGATCTATAGCCAGTGAATACAATGGCACATGCCTAAAACCCAGCACTCGGGGGGGGGGGGGGGGGGGCAGGGGCAGGAGGACAGATTCCCAGGCCAACCTGGGCTACATAGTAGTGGTCAGCATGTAACACATAATGAAAGACTGTTTAAAGAAAAAACTGCTGGGTGTGGTGGCATGGGCTTCTATGCCCAGCAGTCATGGAACAAAGGCAGAGAGGTGTTGCCAGTTTCCAGACCAGCCTGATCTATACAGTGAGTTTCAAGCCAGCCAGGACTACATAGCAAGACCCCGTCTCAAACACAAAACAAAAAGTCTATATGAAGCACTACAGAATAAATAAATTCTCTCTGGTAAAATTTAGGGAAGGCTTTCCAGTGGGCTGTGGAGAAAGGGGAAGAGTGTCTGGCAAAGTTGTGGGTGCAGTGAGGCGTAACATACAGATACTTGGGGCTTTCTGGGGTGGGCATCAGGTGACAAGCAGACGAGAATCCTGAAGACCCTAGGGGCTGGGGAAGTTACCTGGTGGTAAGCATTTTCCTAGGTCCTGGAGTCTGGGATAAGTAAGTCTGTGAATTTTCACTGAAGGGCAAGGCACTCTGAGAATCAAATTTGGGAAGGTGAGTCAGGGGGTTGTGGTGGCGCACACCTTTAATCCTAGCACTCAGGAGGCAGAGGCAGGTGGATCTCTGTAAGTTTGAGGCTAACCTAATCTACAGAGTGAGTTCCTGGACAGCCAAAAATGCTTCACAGAGAAACCCTGTCTCGAAAAACCAACCAATCAAACAAACAAACAAAAACAAAAACCAAAAATACTTGGGAGGGTGTATTCTCTCCTGCAGGCAGTAGGGACTCCTAGAAATATCTGTTTGTTGGAATGTGGCCAGCTATAATGAGCTAAGTGAGCCTCCACTGAGCACTAGCCTCCACTTCATTTCACACCCTCTCTAGACAGAGCCTTGTCCTGTGGTTTCTGGGTTGTGTTATGTCTCCAGGTCACCCCAGGAAGCCCTCTCCTCTCAGATTGCTTGGTCCACAGGCAGTGTCCTGCCTGCTACACCAAGTCTCTTTTGCTTGACTTACAATCTGCAGGTGTTGGGGAGTGCCACTTGAGTTGACTGCATAGACTTGTCCAAGTAAGAATAACGAAGATTCTCCTGTCGTGCCTGGCAGTGATGATGTGTGATTTTAATTCTGCACTCAGGAGGCAGCAGCAGGAGGATCTCCGTGAGTTAGAGACCAGCCTTGTCTACAGAGTGAGTTCCAGGTCAGCCATGGCTACTCGGAGAAACCCTGTTTTGAAAAACAAAACAAGGGGGCTGGAGAGATGGCTCAATGGTCAAGAGCTGGCTGCCTTTCCAGATAATCAGGGTTCAATTCCTAGCACGCAAATGGTAGCTCACAACTGTCTGTAACTCCAGCTCCAGGGGCTCTGATATTCTCACACCAATGTAAATAGACTTAAATAAGTTATTTAAGAAAGAAAAAAAAGGATTTTCCTGTCTCCAAAATTCTTCCACTTCAACAAAGGTAGCAGAGACAGAATACACAGAATGTGGCTGTATAATTGTACCATGTTCCTATTTTTCACTTTTGTTGTTCACACACCCCTAAATGGTTAACTTGTCACTCCTGGCCAACCCACCCCCACTACGTATGTGCACACCACCATCAGCATCAGGTCAAGCCACAAGCAATGTTGCCAAACACACCACCGGCTTATGCAACCAGTTTCCCGAGAAGGGTGAGCAGGGCGGGGTGGGTAGAGGTGGAACCAGGGGAGGGCCATGGGTCCCACAGGGAACTGGCTGCCTCGCCGGGCTTGCCTACTGGTGTGACCGCAGTGGCCCCAGAGGGCGGGGATAGGACTGGCCTTTTTATCAGTGCCCGGCAGCATTGCACCCGCCACCCCCTGGCTTCCTCTCTCAACAGACGGAAAGGGGAGGCAGCCACAGGGGGCCACGGGGAGGACTGGGTGTTATCCTAAACAGCAGAGATGGGCGGTTGCCCCGGATGGGGGAGGTGGTGGAGGACGCCTGAGACCAGGGAATACTGCAGCTCCCCTCGCTGAAGTCGGGAGTGGGGGTAGTATAAGCTAAAGCTACATAGTGCAGTTCGATGTCCAGAGTCTTCACTCATTTTCCCTGTGTTCCAGTTGGAACGGCGATAGGGTTTTCCCACTTCTTAGAGAGTTCTCAGGACTGACTCTGGAGGAGGAAGGGGGGCTACACTCTGAGGCTAAAAGAAACGGAAGCTTCGCAGGGATCTGAGCGGGACTCCAGTTTCCCCGGATTCTGGAATCTAAGGGCTGTGTCTTGTTGGCAGAGCCTAGAGTTAGAATATCCCAGAAAAAGCTAACCCTGGGAGAGGCTGAAGAGATGGCTCAGCAGTTAAGTACTGGCTGCTCTCTCAGAGGACCCGGGTTCTATTCCCAGCATCCATAGAGCAGCTCACAACTGTCTGTAACTCCAGTTGCAGGGGATCAAACACCATCACACAAACATATGTGCAATCAAAACAGCAATATTCACAAAATAAAAGTAAGTAAGTCATTTAAAAAACTAGTCGTTGGAGCTTGATTCTAACTGAACTTAGGAGAAATGGAGTGCCTGGTGTAATGAGGATCAAGTTTTTTCTTCTTGTTTTTTTTTTTTTTTTTCTTTTTCCTTCTTTTCCCCCCTTAATTTTCTAGACAGGGTTTCTCTGTGTAGCCCTGACTGACCTGGAACTCACTCTGTAGCCTAAACTGGCCTTACCTGCCTCAGCTGCCTGAGTGTGAGGATTGCAGGCTTCAGTCCCCACACCCAGCTGAGGACATCTTAATTTTTTTTTTCTTTCTCTTTGCTTTTCTCCTAGGATCTTGAGTCTTACTAGCTATGTTTCAGCCCGGGCTTTTAGTATTGACTGCATGGCCCTGGGTAACACAACTTTTCTGAGCCTCACTTCCATACCTGAAAAAATGCAGA
Organism: Alexandromys fortis; assembly: GCF_014885135.2. NCBI lineage: Eukaryota > Metazoa > Chordata > Mammalia > Rodentia > Cricetidae > Alexandromys > Alexandromys fortis. The sequence goes on along the minus strand of NW_026068140.1, from coordinate 694,738 downwards.
TGATGTCTTTAAAGTCTACTTTAGACTGAGTGGTGGTGGCACACACCTTTGATCCCAGCACTTAGGAGGCAGGCAGGCGGATCTCTGAGTTCAAGGCCAACCTGGTCTACAGAATGATTTCCAGGACTGGCTCAATAGCTACTGAGAAACTCTGTGTTGAAAAACCAAAATGGGGCTGGAGAGATGGCTCAGAGGTTAAGAGCACTGGCTGCTTGCTCTTCCAGAGATACTGAGTTAAATTCCCAGCAACCACATGGTGGCTCACAATCATCTGTAATGAGATCTGGTGCCCTCTTGTGGTGTGCAAACAGAACACTGTGTATGTAATAAATAAATAAATCTTTAAAAAAAAAACCAAAATGAACGAACGAACAAACAAACAAACAGTTTATTACTATTAGGAAATGAATGCTTAGCTATCAGGAGGCCATATCCTTTTGGGGCTTCAGGAACTTAGAACACTCTATCTGGAGGTCACATTGGTGAAGAAATGTTGGGACAGCTGAAGTTAAGAGGTGGCCTGATTCTGGGCGAAACACAGATACAGTGTTGGCAGCTAGACTTCCAGGAACTAGCCTTAGGCCATGGCTCTCCCATACCAGCACTTTTGGGAGGGGCTCATGCTAGTCACAGAGTGGGCACAGGGCCAGTCTTATGGGCTTCAGTCACCTTCCAGGAACCCCAGAGCTACCCTACCCTACTGTGGTAATCCTCTGCATGGGGTGGGACTGCCTAGGGAGAGCCACCCTCAGGAAGGATGACTGGATACTCCTCTCAGAGGCATCCTGCATCCCACCCTCCCATCTTTGCCCCTGCTGCTTCTCTAACCCAGAATGCCCTCCTTGTCTTTGAGCCTCAGCTTACCTCCCAGCAGTGTGAACCTGGGCAGATATTTTAACTTCCCTGAGTTTCAGTTTCTCCTTGTGAACCTCCATCACAGGATGTGTGGGATCAGATGAGGCAATGTAAATTGTTTATTACTGGAAATTCTAGTAATGTTGGTCCCCTGATCTACTCTACAAAGCCCATGTCAAGTGTCAGTTCCACAACACATTTTCTGACTGCTTCACTGTATATATTCATTTGTCATTTTGAAAGTTCAAGGTCTGCTTAGACTATAGATTGGGTGTAAGGCTAGCCTGGGCAGAACTTGTCTTAAAATAAACAGTAAAAAGAGGGCTTGGGGGCTGGAGAGATGGCTCAGAGGTTAAGAGCACTGACTGCTCTTCCCGAGGTCCTGAGTTCAATTCCCAGCAACCACATGGTGGCTCACAGTCATCTATAATGAGATCTGGTGCCCTCTTCTGGCATATTAACATACATGGAAGGAGTGTTGTATACATAATAAATAAATAAATCTTAAAAATAAAAAAGAGGGCTTGGGAGTGACTCAGTGGCAGTGTACTTGCCTAGTACTGCCACACGCACACCCGCACGTACACACACACCCATACACATGCACACACACATTTTGTTTGGTTTTTCAGATTTTGTTTTTGTTTTTGAGACAGAGTTTCTTTGTATAGCTGCCCTGGAGCTCCTGAAACTCACTCTGTGAACCAGGCTGGCCTCAAACTCACAGAGATCCTTCCGTCTCTGCCTCCCAAGTGCTGGGATTAAAGGCTTGCACCACCACAGCCCACAACACACACATTAAATTCAGTGATTCAGTATGTGAAATACTTTAAAAGATTTGTTTATTTACTTATTTATTTATTTATTGGTTTTTCAAGACAGGGTTTCTCTGTAACTTTTGGAGCCTGTAAATTAGCTCTTGTAGACCAGGCTGGCCTCAAACTCACAGAGATCCGCCTGCCTCTGCCTCCTGAGTGCTGGGATTAAAGGCTTGCGCCACCACTGCCAGGCCTAAAAGATTTTCTTGTGTATGTGTGGAGGTCTCTGTGGGTGTGTTCAGGTGTGTGCCAGAGAGGTGTGATCTGGTAGAACTAGAGTCAGGCAGTTTGTGAGCAACTTGATGATGGTTCTAGGACTCCAGCTAGGGTTTGGGGGTAGTTTTTGATTTTCTCTTTTTCGAGACAGGGTTCCTCTGTGTATCCTGGAGCTTGCTCTGTAGTCCGGATCTGCCTGTCTCTGCCTACAGAATGCTGGGATTAAAGGTGTGAACTACCACACCAACTTTCTTTCCTTTCTTTTTTCTTTTTTTAAGATTTATTACATATACAGTATGTAATTATATGTACAGTGTATATATAACACTGTAATTACATATACAGTATTCTTGCAGGCCAGAGGGGGGCACCAGATGTCATTATGGATGGTTGTGAGGTACCATGTGGTTGCTGGGAATTGAACTGAGGACCTCTGGAACAGCAACCAATGCTCCTAACCTCTGAGCCATCTCTCCAGCCCCAACATCGACTTTCAAGTTAGGGTCTTTCACAAGAGTAGTAGTCACACTTAACTGCTGAGCCATCTCTCCAGGCCCCATACACTTTCCTTCAAGTAGAGGTTGGGAGACCAGTAAGATGGTTCAGCAGGTTAAGGCACCAGAGGAATCTTCCTTTTTTGTGGTCTTGAGTTTCATAATAGCCCTGTATTGAAGAGACAACTACCACAACCCAGAGAAAATGTACACAGTCCTCCACCTTTAATCCCAGCACTCGGGAGGCAGAGGCAGGCGGATCTCTGTAAGTTCGAGACCAGCCTGGTCTACAGAGCTAGTTCCAGGACAGGCTCCAAAGCCACAGAGAAACCCCGTCTCGAAAAACCATGAAAAAGCCTAAATAGAAAATGGACATTGGAGCAGGGCGGTGGTGGCGCATGCTTTTAATCCCAACACTTGGGAGGCGGAGGCAGGTGGATCTTTGTGAGTTCGAGACCAGCCTGGTCTACAAGAGCTAGTTCCAGGACAGGCTCCAAAACCACAGAGAAACCCTGTCTCGAAAAACCAAAAAAAATAAAAAAAAGAAAATGGACATCGGTACTGCTCATTCTTTTGACTCTGCATTTGCAGAAGGAAATACAACTGTATT
>NW_026068140.1:690139-691628 GCF_014885135.2 Alexandromys fortis | reverse complement strand
CACAGACAGAATATTGTATACATAATAAAAAAAATATAAAAAATTAAAAAAAGATTTATTTATTAATTATGTATACAGCACCTGCCTGCATGTATCCCTGCAGGCCAGAAGAGGGTACCAGATCTTATTACAGATGGCTGTGAGCCACCATGTGGTTGCTGGGAACTGAATACAGCACCTCTGGAAGAACAGTCAGTGCTCTTAACCTCTGAGCCATCTCTCAGCCCCAGAAATATTTTTTTAAGAAGAAAGATGCTAACTATACTAACTTCTCAAAGCCAGCTTCTTTGGCAGTGAAGCTTGCTGGAGCCCAAGGCTCAGATGTCCTCACTCATTGTCTGGGAAGGTGTATGCCCACATCCCCATGACAGTAGCTGGAGCTGTCCACTCCCTTGGCATGATGGCCATCTCTCTCCAGAGGCAGAGCAAGCCCAGGTGTAATTTGACTATGTGGAGCTCCATCCAGGTGACTGTGTAGCTCAGACATTGCTAATTACTTTTTTGAGTCTCCATTGTGAGTTCAGGAAAAAAAATCTCTCACTGTCTCTTGGAGCACAAGAAATAGACCTCTTCCACCCTCAAGGTGGACAGAAGCACACTGATTTGTATCTGGAGTTTTCTTTGAACAGTCAGCTCCCAAATAACTACACAGAGACTTATTATTAATTATGAAAGCTTGCCTTAGTTTAGGCTTATCCCACAGGCATTTATTTATTTATTTATTTATTTGCTTTCGTGACAGGATTTCTCTGTAGCTTTGGGGTCTGTCCTGGAACTCACTCTATAGACCAAGTTGGCCTCAAACTCACAGAGATCCACCTGCCTCTGCCTCCCAAGTGCTAGGATTAAGGTGTGCACCACCACCATCCAACTTGTTCAGTCCTTTATTAAACCAATCACAGCAATATATCTTTACACTATATAAATATCTCATATCTTTTCTGTACAAAGAACTAAGCTTTGACTTTAATACTTAGAAATTCAACTTTAGTCCAATTTGGGTCAATTAATTCATCTTGGAAGAATTCACTTATGTTGACCTAACTTAAAAGAGCATGATGTATAAGCTGTATGGTTGATTTACATGTTTCTGCATAAAATTCAGAGTGTGAGTGTTCTGGACATTCTATCATCTATAATAGGTGGCTACTTAAGAAGGCATATATGGGGGGCTGGAGAGATGGCTCAGAGGTTAAGAGCATTGCCTGTTCTTCCAAAGGTCCTGAGTTCAATTCCCAGCAACCACATGGTGGCTCACAACCATCTGTAATGAGGTCTGGTGCTCTCTTCTGGCCTTCAGGCATACACACGAACAGAATATTGTATACATAATAAATAAATAAATATTAAAAAAAAGAAGTCAAATATGAGCCGGGCGGTGGTGGCGCACGCCTTTAATCCCAGCACTTGGGAGGCAGAGGTAGGCAGATCTCTGTGAGTTCGAGACCAGCCTGGTCTGCAGAGTGAGTTCCAGGACAGGGACCAAAGC
>NW_026068140.1:683190-684193 GCF_014885135.2 Alexandromys fortis | reverse complement strand
AAAGAAAAACAAAAACAAACAAACAAAAAAAAAGAAGGCAAATACGGTAATTAGAAGGTTGTTTGGTGAACAGGTAGAATTTGCTCTAATTTTCATGAGTAATAGACCTGCATCTGTTACTTTAGTAAAGATATCAAACATTCATTCATGTTGGCCACGCAGGGAGCCTTTTCCCCAAAACTTCACTGGAAAAGTAGATGGAGGTGGGGAAGCCTCTTTGAAGACTGTGCCTCCCCTTTCTATGAAGACAAGGCACAGTTCAGTTGATTGGGTTACAGTTCTTGTCAAGTTTAATGTAATTGCTTCTGTTTATATCCTCGTCAGTCATGTTACTGTAATTGATTTTGTTAGAGCTTGGTTGCATTTAGGCTCCAGCTATTTTCCTTTAAGAGATTAGGTTGCTAGGGCTGCAGATACATTGGCAGAATTATGCTTTCCCAGAACCACGTTAGATCACTTGCCACTTCCACAAACGGCCGACCTCAATCCATCCAGAGCACTCTGCATGAAAATGTCTTCGGGGAACATTTTCTGACTCTGTTGTTTCTATTGTGTATTTTCTGACTGTACTGCTCTGACTCTGAGATGAAGCACTATGGTCTTTTTTTCTTTCCCATCTCTGACAACCCTTTCTGCCCTCGGAGGTCTTAATCACCACCTTAAGAACACCTGCTGTGCAGTCAGTCCCAGCTGCTCGAGAGGCTGGCAGAAAAACTGGAAATTAGAAACTTGTCTGGGCAATATAGCAAACCTCATGGCAAAATAATAATAGCCTCTATAAAATAGGAGAAAATACTTGCAGTTCACATGTCAGGCAAAGATTCAGTATCTAAAATATGGAATACATAAATGTCTCCTATAAGTTTCTGGTCTTGCTGGTGCCTGCTTACAACCTCAGCACAGGAGAGATAGAGATCTCTGTGAGTTCAAGGTCAATCCTGTTTCAAAACAAACTAAAAAAAAGATTAATACCAGTACTCAGGAGGCAGAAGGAGGCAAATCT
>NW_026068140.1:675438-676724 GCF_014885135.2 Alexandromys fortis | reverse complement strand
CATTTTTTTAATATTTATTTATTTATTTGTTTGTTATCTATACAATAGTCTATCTGTGTGTATGCCTGCAGGCCAGAAGAGGGCACCAGACCTTATTACAGGTGGTTGTGAGCCACCATGTGGTGGCTGGGAATTGAACTCAGGACCTTTGGAAGAGCAGGCAATGCTCTTAACCACTGAGCCATCTCTCCAGCCCCTCACACATTTTTTTTTTTTTTTTAAGTATGGGACTCGAGCCCAGGAATTTACACATGCCGGGTAAATAGTCCACCACTGAGCTGTTTCCTTGAGCACAAGCAAATACTTGTGACATGATTGTCATAGTGGTACTATTCAAAAACATTAAAAGTACAATAAACATGAGCCGGGCAGTGGTGGCACACGCCTTTAAGCCCAGCACTGGGGAGGCAGAGGCAGGCAGATCTCTGTGAGTTCGAGGCCAGCATTGTCTACAAGAGCTAGTTCCAGGACAGGCTCTAAAACTACAGAGAAACACTCCCCGACAAAAAAAAAAAAAAAAGACAGGAGGAGACAGCTCTCAGACACAGTCTCATATTGAGATTCCTGGAGTGAGGGAGTCAGGATAGCCATTTTGGACTGAGGAAGAGGTGACAGTTTTGCTTTTCTGACCTTCAGGTTGAACCCCTATATCTGTCTATGGGTTTTTATTAGTTGTGCTACATGGCTTCTTCGTAAGAGTAGCAAGTGCTCAGCCAGGCATGGTGGCACTACAGCCTTTATTCCCAGCACTCAGGAGGCAAAAGCAGGCAGACCTTTCAGTTCCAGGCCATCTTGATCTACAAAGCAAGTTCTAGGATAGTAAGAGATACACAGACAAACCCTGTCTTGGTGAGCCATTTCTCCAGTCCCTGTAGGACATTTTGTTAATTGATGATTGATGTAGGAGGGCCCAGTCCATTACGGGGATGGTACCCTAGAAGAGGTGACCCTGCATTGCATAAAAAAGCAGACTGAAAAAACTAGAAAGCAGCAGTCCTCTGTGGTCTCTACTTCAGTTCCTGCCTTTAGACCTGCCCTGAGTTCCTGTCTTAACATCTCTAAATGGACTGTGACCTCAGATATGTAAGTCAAATAAGCCCTTCCCTCTTGTCTTTGTTAAGGTTTCTATTGCTGTGAATAGATACTATGACCACAACAACTATTTTTTTATTTGTTTGTTTGTGTATTTGTTTGTTTTTCTAAGACAAGGTTTCTCTGTGTAAAAGCACTGGCTGTCCTGGAACTCACTTTATAGTTCCAGGCTGACCTCAAAATCAAAGAGAGCC
>NW_026068140.1:670214-673018 GCF_014885135.2 Alexandromys fortis | reverse complement strand
AAAAAAAAAAAAAAAAAAAAAAAAAAAAAAAAAAAAAAGAGAGAGAGAGAGAGAAAGAGAGAGAGAGCAAAAATATATATACAACAAAATTTACCTTAAATTTGCATCAATAAACCAAGATCCATACCAATGCAAAATATTCATCTCTACAGCAGCCAGGGCTCTTAACTGCTGAGCTATCTCCAGCCCCTAAATTGGTTAATTTTAATGTGGATTTTTGGCAAAATTTAAAAATTTATCCCAATAACTTTATTTTATTTTTCTCATTATTTTTTGTGTGTACATCTTTTGTGTGTGTACTTATTTTGGTGGTGTACATCTTTAATCCCAGCACTTAGGTAGCAGAGTCAGGTTGATCTCTTTGAGTTCAAGACCAGCCTGTCTTGTCATAGCAAATTCCAAGACAGTCTGTGCTACAAAGACCTTTCTCCAAAGAAGTGTGTGAATGCATGTGTATTCATCTGTATGTAAGTCAGATGCTAAACTTCTGGAGTCAGCTCTCTTCTTCTTGGGAGTCCTAGGGAGTAAACAAAGGTCATAAGGCTGAGCCAGAATTACTTTCACTCAGGGAACTGTTTTGCTCCCTCCCCCATCTCTTGTGAGCTCTCTCGCGCTCTCTCTCTCTCTCTCTCTCTCTCTCTCTCTCTCTCTCTCTCTGGCTTTTGTGAGACAAGATCTCATTTTATTAGTTGTGGAACTCAGTCTGTAAACCAGGCTGGCCTCAAACTCACAGAGATCCCCCTACCCTACCTCCCAAGTGCTGGGATAAAAGGCGTGAGCCACTACCAATCTCATTTTTAATCTTTTTCTTTAAAATTTTCTAAACTCTAAGTACAAGGCTGTAATAAAATTAAACAAACCCATGTATGTGAAACTATTCATAATTTATTCTTCCCTTTGCATCCTTTGGGGACTTTATCCCCTGTCTATCTTGGCTCCCCATCCTTCCTGGGGAATGAATTCAGGTCCTCCTGAAGTGTGGGATGCAAGCACCATACCACTGAGCCACAGTCCCAGGCCCCAAAGTTCTCTTTCTTGGTGAAGTTTTCGTCTACTGTCCATTGAACTTTCTGCCTCTTACCTCTACCGATTGTGAATACCTTTCCAAGGGGCAAGGTTTTATTCTTGGAAGAATCTGATACTCAACAGCCCTGGAGCTGGAGTTAAAGTCAGTCCTCAACTGAGAACAGAACGCTAGTCCTCTAGAAGAGCAGCACTCACTTCCCCTTTATCTGTTTATTCATTTCTATCTTATATGTATGAGTATTTTCCCTGTATATATGTGTACCAGGTGTGTGCCTGGTGTCATCGTCAGAGGGCAGAGGGCACGGGATCCTCCTGGAGTAACCAGTTGTGAGAAGTCACTTGGTACTAGGAACAGAACTTGGGTCCTCTGAAAGAATAGTAAGTGCTCTTAACCGTTGAGTCATTTCCCCAGCCCCTATTACATATTGTTAACTGCTGAGGCATCCAACCCTAGTCATGGTTAACTTCACAAGATAATGCTAGAATCTTTTATTTTTTATTACATATTTATTTATTTATATTTCAGACAAAAGTCTTACTAACCTGTGCTCTGGATGCCCTGAAACACACTCTGTAGACCAGGCTGGCCTTGAACTCTCGAGTGCTGGCAACAAAGGCATGAGCCACTACACAGTTTACATTTTTCTTTATTATGTGCATGCATGCATGTGTATGTGTGTACATGTGGAATTTAGAAGACAGCTTTCAAGAGTTGGTTCTTGCCGGGCGATGGTGGCGCACGCCTGTAATCCCAGCACTCGGGAGGCAGAGGCAGGCGGATCTCTGCGAGTTCGAGACCAACCTGGTGTACAGAGCTAGTTCCAGGACAGGCTCCAAAGCCACAGAGAAACCCTGTCTCGAAAAACAAAAAACAAAAACAAACAAACAAAAAAAAAGAGTTGGTTCTTTCCTTCCATTATGTGGGACCGGAGGATAGAATTTGAGTCATCAGGCTTCCCTTCTTCCTCCTTATTAGTTTCTAAATTGTATTATATAAGTAATTCAGTGAAACCATGTAGACAATTATATAACTAATTATCACAAATGTTAACACAATTATGTGTGTGCGCATGTGTGTGTGTGTGTGTGTGTGTGTGCGCGCAGCGGCTTTGGATACCAGATCCCCTGGAACTGGAGTTACAGAGGTTATAAGACGCCATGTGTGTTCTGGAAATTGAACTCAGGTCTTTTGCAAGAGCAATAAGTGATCTCAACCACTGAACTGTCTCTTTGGTTCCCTGTAATGTACTTTTGATCATATTCACACACATCTGCCTCTCTTGTCTCTCCTTCCTACCTGTCTGTCTTTATCTGTCTCTCTGTCTGCCTATCTATCTATCTATCTATCTATCTATCTATCTATCTATCTATCTATCATCTATCTATCATCTATCTGTCATCATCTAGGGATCTTGCCTTGCCTTTGCTAGGTAAGTACTCTACACTGAGCTAACTCATCCTCCTTTCCAAGGGTCTGGCTATGGAGCTCCAGATACAAAGACTAGGCTAGCCTTGAGCTTTCAACGCTCCTCTAAGTACGGAGATCACAGGTCTTCATACCAATGCTTGGATCTTTCAAATTTTTTTTATTTGAATCTTCTGTACTATAAAATCAATTCCTCGGGGCTGGAGAGATGGCTCAGGGGTTAAGAGCACTGCCTGCTCTTCCAAAGGTCCTGAGTTCAATTCCCAGCAACCAAATGGTGGCTCACAACCATCTGTAATGAGATCTGGTGCCCTCTTCTGGCCTGCAGACGTACACACAGACAGAATATTGT
>NW_026068140.1:667982-670022 GCF_014885135.2 Alexandromys fortis | reverse complement strand
TTTTTTTTAAACTTTGTTTCCTTTCAGAGAGGAACAGCATTAAAGTTTTGATCCTCCTGCCTCAGCATCCTGTGTACTAGGATTATGGGAGACACTATCACTCCTGGCTTTCTCCAAGTTTTCTTTCTTTCTTTTTTCCCTTTCACTCTTCCTTCCTCTTTCTGTTCCTTTGTTCCTCTCATTCTCCTCATAGGTTATCAGATTTAAACCAAAGTCTTCAGGCTTAGTTTCAAATGCCATTATCTACTGATCTAGCCAGCTGTCCTATTAATTTATTCTGTAGATGAGGATGGCCTCAAGATCACTATATAACAGAGCATAACCTTGAACTTCTAATCCTCTTGACTCTTCTGAGTGATGGGATTACTCCTGGTTTAGGTGATGCTGGGGAAGAAACCCAAGACTTCCAGCCTGCTAGGCCAGTTCTTTACCAATTGAGCTGCCCACCCAACCCTCTTTCTTTACTTTTTTTTTGAAACAGGCTGTGGCTTGCCATTATGTTATACCAGACTTTTTCTTTTGGACCACTAACTAGCTACCAAATCATGACACAGAGATTTATTAGTTTTGAATGCTTGACTTAGTTTAGGCTCATTTCTGGCTAGCTCTTTTAACTTAAATTAACCCGTTTCTCTTCATCTACCTTTTGCCTCAAAGCCATTGCCCTTCTCACTTCTGCACACCTTACTACCTTACTTTCACTGCTTCTCTACATCTGCCGGCCATGTCCCTCATTCCCACCTCCTTCTTTTCTTGTTCTTCTTCCTCTTCTTCTTCTTCTTTTTTTTTTTTTTCGAAACAGGGTTTCTCTGTGGTTTTGGAGCCTGTTCTAGAACTAGCTCTTGTAGACCAGGCTGGTCTCGAACTCACAGAGATCCACCTGTCTCTGCCTCCCGAGTGCTGGGATTAAAGGCGTGCGCCACCACCTCCCAGCTTTCCTCTTCTTTGTGATCCGAGATTTTTCCTCCTATTTATTCTCTCCCTCTTTTATCCATATCTATCCTTTCTCTACCTATCTATTGGCCATTCAGCTCTTTATTGGACCTTAGGCAGGCACAGTAAAACAAATGCAATACATCTTTACATACTTACTACATATCCTTACATGGTAAAACAAAAGCAGCATAAACAAATGTAACACACCTTTATACAGTTAAAATAATATTATACAACATTATATAGACTTGGATGGTCTTGAACTTGCAATGATTCTCCAGTCTCTGCCTCTCTAGTACTGGGATATAAGCATGCACTATAAAGCCCAGTGTTCTCTCAAATATTCCTTTACAGTTTTTACGATAGTATTGTAGAATATTTAACTATTTGAAGATGTGTTATGGTTGTTTATGCTAAGGAATAATACTTAAACCATGTAAAGGTGTGTTACATTTGTTTATGCTGCATGTGTTTAATTATGTGAAGATGTGTTTCTGTTTCACCTTGCCTGCCTAAGGCACCTGATTGGTCTTATTAGAAAGCTGGTCTATTGATCTATTGAAAGCTGATTGGCCAATAGCTAGGAAGGAGAGGGATAAGTGGGGCTGTTGGGCAGAAAGAATAAATAGGAGGAGGACTCTAGGTTTGGGAGAGAGAAAAAATAAAATGAGAGAAAAAGAGAGGGACAGGGCTGAAGAGATGGCTCGGTGGTTAAGAGCATTGCCTGCTCTTCCAAAGGTCCTGAGTTCAATTCCTGGCAACCACATGGTGGCTCACAAACATCTGTAATGAGGTCTGGTGCCCTTTTTTGGCCTGCAGGCATATATACACAGACAAAATATTGTATAATAAATAAATAAATATTTTAAAAAAAAGAAGAAGAAGAAATAAATAAATAAATAAATATTTTAAAAAAAAGAAGAAGAAGAAAAAGAAAGGAACACACCAGAGGCCAGAAGCCAGGCAGTTGCCAGACAGACAGACACTGGAGGAAGTAACACACGCAGAAAGAAAAAGGTAAAAAGCCCTGCCGGGTGGTGGTGGCGCACGCCTTTAATCCCAGCACTTGGGAGACAGAGGCAGGCGGATCTCTGTGAGTTCGAG
>NW_026068140.1:661908-663650 GCF_014885135.2 Alexandromys fortis | reverse complement strand
AAAAAAAAAAAAAAAAAAAAAAAGCCTTGAGGCAAAAAGTAGCTAATGAGAAGCAGGTTAAGCTAAAAGAGCTAGCCAGAAATGAGCCTAAACTAGGCCAAGCATTCAAAACTAATAATAGCCTGATGGCGGCGGTGCACGCCTTTAATCCCAGCACTCGGGAGGCAGAGGCAGGCGGATCTCTGTGAGTTTGAGGGGATCTGATATCCTTCTCTGGCCACCACAGGCACTGGGCATGCAAATGGTGCACAGATATACTGTCTTAGTTAGGGTCACTATTGCTGCAGTGAAACACCATGACCAAAAGGCAAGTTGGGGAGGAAAGGGTTTATTTGACTTACACTTCCTCATCTATGGTCAGCAGGATGTTCAAGGGAAGTCAGGACAGGAACTCAAATAGGGCAAGATTCTGGAGGCAGGAACTGATGCAGAGGCCACAGAGGGGTACTGCTTTCTGTTTTGCTCAGCATGGCTTGCTCAGCCTACTTTCTTTTTTTCTTTTTCTTTTTTTTAAATATTTATTTATTTATTATGTATACAATATTCTGTCTGTGTGTCTGCCTGTAGGCCAGAAGAGAGCATCAAATTTCATTTCAGATGGTTGTGAGCCACCATGTGGTTGCTGGGAATTGAACTCAGGACCTTTGGAAGAGCAGGCAATGCTCTTAACCCCTGTGCCATCTCTCCAGCCCCTCAGCCTACTTTCTTATAGAACCCAGGACCACCAGCCCAAGGATGGTATCACCCACAGTGACCTGGTTCCTCTCTCTCTCTCTCTCTCTCTCTCTCTCTCTCTCTCTCTCTTCCTCCCTTCCTCCTTCCCTTCCCCCCTCTCATAAATTAACCCATTTATTGCAGGCTAGGCAACTCTGAAATGGTAGCACATGTACTGGTCCTTTAGTTCCTTCAGCTTGACTGTGACAGCAAGAGTTGAAGGTCCAAGCCCAACAGCACAGTTCCCGTGCAGGAACAGACAGATGCCAACGGCTCATCTCTTCATCTTGGTACTTGGCTTGCTGGCTGATCTCAATTTTCTTCACCATTTTTCTGAAGGGAATGATCAGAGTGGGCCCATATTTCCCAATGATCACGACTTTCTAGGTGCATTTTAGCCATGTTGCTGAAATTGGCAATTTCTCAATTTGCTGAGCTTCTCTCATTTTAGATAACTCTAGCTTATGTCAAGTTGACATAAGATGAGCATGCATTTAGGCAAAAATCCATATAATAACAATAATAATAATAGAACAAAAGAATAATAGTTGCTTTTTTTACTCCTTGAGGGCCTGCCACCAAGCTCCCAAATAAATACACAGAGACTTATTCTTACTTATGAATGCCTGGTATTAGCTTGGTTTGTTTCTAGCCAGCTTTTCTAACTTAAATTACCCTATTTTGTAGGCAGAGTTTCCATGATTCCCTTGAGCACTCCCCAGATAGTCATACAGAGACGTAATAATTATTATAAATGCTTGGCTGATAGCTTAGGCTTGCTTTTTAGCTAACTCTTCTAACTCAAATTAACCCATTTCTGTTCATCTATGAGCTGTCCCAAGGCTCATTTACCTCATGTATGTCCTTCCCATCCTGCCCAATCTGTGTCTCATGATGTCTCCTGTGCCCTGAAAACCCTGCCTAGCCACGGGCCAATCAGCTGTGTATTAACTATGAGAGCAGCACACTCACAGTGTGCAGAGGGATTATTCCACGGCACAGTTTCACACACTCACAGTGTGCAGAGG
>NW_026068140.1:653993-655114 GCF_014885135.2 Alexandromys fortis | reverse complement strand
CACACTCACAGTGTGCAGAGGGATTATTCCATGGCACAGTTTCACACACTCACAGTGTGCAGAGGGATTATTCCACGGCACAGTTTCACACACTCACAGTGTGCAGAGGGATTATTCCACGGCACAGTTTCACACACTCACAGTGTGCAGAGGGATTATTCCATGGCACAGTTTCACACACTCACAGTGTGCAGAAGGATTATTCCACGGCACAATTTCTCTTTAACTATGTTTTGCCTCTAGGCTTTTTACCATTATTGTATACATCTTTTTTTCCTAGTAGTAGTGATATTTCATTTGCATTTTAATAAATAAAGTTTGCCTGAAGATCAGAGACCAGGCAGTGGTGACACACACCTTTAATCCCAGTAGTCACACTAGTTTGCCGAAGAAACCAAGTGGTGCTTGCCTTTAATCCCAGGGGTGCAGCCTTTAATCCCTGCCCTAGAGAGGATTATAAAACGGGAGGAGACAGCTCACAGACACAGTCTCATTCTGAGGCTCCTGGAGACAGGATCATCATTTCAGACTGAGGTAGAGATAAGAGCCAGTAACTGGCTGTTTTGCTTTTCTGACCTTCAGGTTGAACCCAAACTTCTGTCTCTGGGTTTTTATTATTCGTACTACACCCCATGACTGACTGTGTGGCTGGGTGACTTGTTCCTGGCATCTTCCTGTCCCTCTTTTCTTGTTCCTCACCTGTCCCTCGATTTCTCCCATTTATTCTCTGTGCATGCCAGCCCCACCTATTTCTCTCTCCTGCCTACCTATTGACCATTCATCTCTATATTAGACAGCTCACGTATTTTAGGCAAAGAAAGTTACAAATGTAACATGAAAGGATGCAACACATCTTTGCCTCATTATACAAAGATCCCACAGCATAAATGAATCTAACACATTTTAAACTAACAATCCACACAGGCTAGTGTTCAGATTAGATAACTGTCCATCAGTAGAAAAAGCTAAACCTAGCTGAGTGTGAAGCTGTGATGACACACACCTGTAATCCCAACCCTTGGGCAGCAGAGGAAGGGGAAATTCTGTCAGTAAGGGCTACTTACTGAGACCCTATAAAAACCAAGTTGGTCATGGTGGCACATACTTTTAAAACCAACACT
>NW_026068140.1:617624-650938 GCF_014885135.2 Alexandromys fortis | reverse complement strand
GCCGGAGACTAGACTCCCTTCCTGGTTGTGCAGATGGCTGTTGTCTGGGACGGTGATCTGTAAGTTTTTTCCCCTTTAAATAAATAACACCCTATTAATCATAACTCCAAACTGGTGTGGCCTTGTTCGTGACTTACGCCTTCAGGGATGTTCCCCTGCTTTCTTTCCTGCCGGTGGGTCTCCAGAAAAGCAGTCAAAGTATCAAAGGTTGTTAGGCAGACTCCCTATATAAGCAGCTACAGCTCAGAGCTCAGGGCCCCTTGCTTTCTGCTCTCCCTATAACCAAGAGGCTCCAATAAAGTGTGATTTGAGAAGAATCCTCGTCTGGTGGCTGTTCCTTCCTGCTGGTCAGGGAGTTCGCCGCAATAAGGGGCTGGAGAGATGGCTCAGAGGTTAAGAGCATTGCCTGCCCTTCCAAAGGTCCTGAGTTCAATTCCCAGCAACCACATGGTGGCTTACAACCATCTGTAATGAGATCTGGTGCCCTCTTCTGTCCTGCAGGCAGAATATTGTATACACAATAAATAAATAAATATTAAAATAAATAAATAAATAAATAATAGAAAAAGAAAAAAGAAAAGCTCTGGTAAGTTTGCATGCACTTTTAGAAGTTTCTAAAGGAATATTTCAAAAAATAGTGGTTTTGGATTTTTCTAGGACTGGGAACTGAGGCATAGGAGAACCAAATTTCTGCAACTCCTTTTATTATGAAATCCCCATCATTCAAAAAACTTTTCGTATTTCTTATTTTGTAAGGGCTCTTCCCTACTGGAAAGCCACAGTCGTGCTCTCTCTCTGAGTGAGCACGCAAATCCATATACACCTGAGAACTGAACCCAGGGCCTCTGGAAGACCAGTCAGTGTTCTTAACCACTATCTCACTGTGTAGTTCTGTCTGGCCTGGAACTCTTTATGTAGATCTTCAAACTCATAAAGATCTGTCTGCCTCTGGCTCCCTAGTCCTGGGATTAAAGGTGGTGTCACCACGCCCAACTACAACCCCTCTCCTTTACCCTCTCAGAAGTTTTCATTCAGATCTCTTTCCTCCTTGGCCCTTATTCTTTCCATTCTCATTGGTCTCCAATTCCCTAATTTCTCATTTGGAAAAAAAATTAAGAGTAGCTGGGATTTTACATATAAGTGCAATCCCCTCCTCCACCTCCTGGCCGAAAGTGGGCGGCAGATTCTCTGGAGCTGAGCACTGAGTGGGACCTGGGTGCTGGGAAACAAACTCAGATCTTCTACAAGAGTATAAGCTCTTAACTACTGAGCCATTTTTCCAAGCCCCAGAAATTAATATATAGATGTATATATATATATATTAACACACATATATATTACATTAAAATATTTATTGGTTATGTGTACATGTGACACGGTGCACATCCAGATATAATTCTGGAGATCTTGGTTCGTCGAGTTTAATGGCTGGCTATAGCTGATTTTGCTCAGCGGTGAAGGTTGTTGGGATGACCCAAGGGATATCCCGCAGGACCTAAAGGAGGCGCTAAGAATCCGGGTTCGGGCGGGAAGGACTCTTCAGCAAGGCCGACGCTAAGGGCTAAAGAGCCATAGCGCCCCCTACAGCGAGTGCGGATGAGAGGCTGACGGGATCACGTTGCCGCCTCCTACCAATAGCAAAGTAACACTCGCTTCCTCCGTTCCCCATGGAAACAACGCCGCCCCAGTGCTCCCGCCTCTCCTGTGGTGAGGTTTTGGCCTTTCATTGACTACTCCAGGTGACAATCAGACACCCGCTCCTTCTGGCTGGACAGTTCGTGTCCGGGACACGAGCGACTACGCCGACTGGTCATGAAGCGAAGCCTGGTTCATCCTCACCCAATGCTGCTTTTCTGGGGCGGCCGCGTGAGTCTCAGAGCCAATCAGAGGCGACGTCGCTTGTGCGCCTCCACGTCGGCAGCAGCTGCGGTCAAGATGGAGGCACTGATTTTGGTAGGAGCTGGAGGGCCGGTGGCGCCGCCGCGCTGTCCAGAGGGTCCGGGAGGCGGGGTTTAGCAGTTGTGGCCGGGAGAGGGGAGTTCCGGGCAGGCCTCGAGGGCCGAAGCTCCCGCGGCCCGAGGAATGCGAGTGTGGCCTACTTGGGACCTAGAGCTGCGGTTCGGAGGAGGAAGCCTTGCCGGGAAGAGGGCAGAGTCGGTGCAAAGTTGGAGAGCAGGCGGGGTCCTAAGGACAGTTCTTAGTGTGCTGGATGTTCTCCCAGATGGTTAGCATTGTGAATCACACCTACTTGAATTTCCCTAAACCATCATATTCCCCTCAAGTTGCAACAAGAGAATAGAGATGTTTTCTTAGCCTCAGATACTCCTGGTGGTGGTCAGTATACGATAATTAACAATTCCGTGTCATCTTCCTCATGTTTTCTGCTTCTTGTTAATCCTTAGTATATAGCACTGCATCCAAGTTCTGGAATGCCTGTTAGAGCTAGTATTGATTTTGGAATATATTTTCTGACTCCTTATTCTGTCTCCTTTCCCCCCTCCTTTAGATTTTAGGAACTGTAGTACCTTCCTCTGGTTACATGAGAATTGTGGTGGCTCCAGGAATGCATTAGCTCCTTTGTCTGTTCCTTTCTGCTTGTTCAAATAGAACGCAACCCCTTTAAAATAGGATCAGACAGCATTTCTTTCACGTGCACTGGTGGGCAGTTTGGAGATGCCTGAGTCTGCCTGCCTGTGTCTGTGTGTTAGTGTAAGAATTTAACTTCCAGATTCTTTCATTGAGTTGAATTCCAGGATTGTTTCCATAGAGCCTTCCTTGGCTCCTCTTTTCCTTTAGATTCCTTGTGTGCATACATGTCAAACCCTGTCAGTAAAAGAAAACAAAACAAGTTTTACCTTCTTTCTTTTTTAAAAGAAAAAAAATTTGGTGTTTATTTTATTTTGTTTTATTTTGTGTGAGACAGGGTCTCTCTCTCACTCTCTCTCTCTCCCTCCCTGGAACCCCAGCTATTCTGGAACTTACTGTGTAGACCTCACTGGCCTCAAACTCACAGAGATTCACCCCCTCTACTTTCCAAGCACTGGGATTAAAGGTTGTGCCCACCGTGCCAGCGTGAGTGAGGGTTTCATATAGACCATACTGGGATCACCTTTGCCACACAACTAAGGCAGAGCACTTACCGCTGACCCATCTGCCTGTATTTTCTTACTTCCCTTCTTTCAAATGTCAAAGAAAATTTACTCTCATTATGTGAGTTAGGCAAGTCGAAGCAAAATGCTTACTGTCTTGAGTAGCTTCAAGTACTTACTATACCAGTCAGTTAATGAATTTTTTTAAAATATTTATTTGTTTATTATGTATACAATATTCTTTCTATGTGTATGCCTGCAGGCCAGAAGAGGGCACCAGACCTCATTACAGATGGTTGTGAGCCACCATGTGGTTGCCGGGAATTGAACTCAGGACCTTTGGACTCTTAGCTGCTGAGCCATCTCTCCAGCCCCAGTTAATGAATTTTTTTTTTTTTTCTTTTTCGAGACAGGGTTTCTCTGTGGTTTTGGAGCCTGTCCTGGAACTAGCTCTTGTAGACCAGGCTGGTCTCGAATTTACAGAGATCCGCGTGCCTCTGCCTCCCGAGTGCTGGGATTAAAGGCGTGTGCCACCACCGCCCGACTATTAATGAATTTTTTAAATCTGATAACAGATGTGGATAAAGTCTGTGGAATTGGTCTCTTTGGATGTTTTTAACCTTTTTAATCAGGTGTGTAGATCACACCTATAACCCCATCACTCAGGAGGCTGAGGCTGTATTGCTGCTAGTTTGAGGCCAGCCTGGGCTACAGAATAAGATCTTGTCTTATCAAACCAAAATTAGCCGGGTATTGGTGGCACACACCTTTAATTCAGGAGGTAGAAGCAGGAGGATCTCTGTGAGCTTGCGGTTAGCCTGGTCTACAGAGTGAGTTCTGGGGCAGCCAGTACTATTACACATAGAAACCCTGTTTCAAAAAACAAACAAAAACCAAGCACCAAAATTAATTTAGTAGAACTAGCTTAAAGAATAAAGAAGGTGCTGGGCGGTGATGGCACACACCTTTAACTCAGCACTTAGGAGGCAGAGGCAGGTGGATCTTAGAGTTTGAGACAGCCTGGTCTACATAGCGAATTCCAGGTCAGCTCGGTCAACACAGAAAAATCCTATCTTGAAAAAGAAGAACAAGCAAAGAGAGCAAGGAAGGTGATACTCGCGTTGGTTCTGTTGGGCTGGTGTAGTGCAATGGTAGAGCACACGATCTAGCTGGCTTTAAAAGGCCCTATATTTGGCCCCAGCACTGGGAGAGTTAAGTTATTCAGATAATCTCTGTCATTTCTCTTCCTTCTCTGCCCCTCTTATTCTGTGTGGTCTCAGCTTGCTTCTTTCTCATCCGTCCACTTTCATCGGAACTAAGCCCTACATGTAGTAACAGAGCCTAACTTGCTTGGATGCCCCTTACCTTTACTTTTTTGTTCTGTTTTTTTTTTTTTTTTTTTTTTTTTTGTCTGGGACAGGGTTTCTCTGTGTAACAGCCTTGGCTGTCCTGGAATTTGCTCAGTAGACCAGGCTGGCCTTGAACGCACAGCTCTGCCTGCCTCTGCCTAGGCGTGTGCCACGCCTGGTCCTTACCTTTACTTTGAAAACCATACTGAGGGGCTGGAGAGATGGCTCAGAGGTTAAGATCATTGCCTCCTCTTCCAAAGGTCCTGAGTTCAGTTCCCAGCAACCACGTGGTGGCTCACAACCATCTGTAGTTGGGTCTGGTGCCCTCTTCTGGCCTGCGGGCATACACACAGACAGAATATTGTATACATAATAAATAAATATTTTAAAAAAATACTTAAAAAAAAAAACAAAACCATACTGAGTCTTTGCCACTAGCGCACTTTCCAGTGCAGCCTGGTACAAAAGCTCCATTCTACTTTGGCTTCTTTGTTCTCCCAGAACAAATCTCTGGTTTTTTGTTTTGTTTTGTTTTTTCGAGACAGGGTTTCTCTGTGGTTTTGGAGCCTGTCCTGGAACTAGCTCTGTAGACCAGGCTGGTCTCGAACTCACAGAGATCCGCCTGCCTCTGCCTCCCGAGTGCTGGGATTAAAGGCGAAATCTCTGTTTTTTGAAACACTCTCATTATGTAGCCAGAGCTGGTCTTGGATTTGTAATCTCCTAGTTTCTCACCAAGTTTCTCTCTGATGTTTCTGTAGGTTCTTAGACTTCTTCATTGTGCAGAATTTCCTTTCAGTGATCAGTTGTATACAGTTTTTGTTGAGGATAAAATACCTACTGGTACTTGGGGAGTACCTATTTTAGGTCCAGTATTTGGGAGGCAAGCAGGTGGATCTCTGTGAGTTTGAGGCCATCCTGGTCTACACAGAGAAATCTTGTCTAAAAAACTAACCAAACAATAACCCCCAAACCTCCTGTGTATGTGTGTGTATACATCCATACATACATACACACCTTCTGTCTTTGGGCTTCAGGCATGCAGGTTATACACATATCGGCAGGCAAAACCAGCCATATACATAAAATAGATCTTTTAAGAGTCATTTCTGACTTAGCTCATGATCGAGTTTGTCTAATCTTCCTTCAGTCCTTGTCTCTCAGCTCCCAGCCTCTCCTGGCCTCAGCCTCCTCTGCTGCTGTCTCTGCCCTCTCTTCTCAGTGCTTGCCATTCTCCATTTATAATTTGGAATCTTAAAGTTAATAACTTATGCTTTCCTTCGGCCTTTGCTTTTTTTTCACCCTCAAAGCTGAATTACTGTAGTAGTTCAGATCCTTAAAACCTTTGTACATTGATTTTTTTTTTCTTCCTATTTCCAGGTTTTAATTTCAGCCCAGTGTTTTACAGATTAGACTTCAATTCTGTCCATTGTCTCTCCTTAATATTTTATCCTAAAACTGACAAAATTCTGATTTTCACGTCCCATTCAAGTATCAGGCCCTCTAGAGTGCACTGGGATGTGCCTGTGTCTGGAGGAGGGGCTGGGAACATCAACTCAGGTTGATGCCGGCTCGTGGCCCTTGCTTCCTGAATCATCTTAATGGGGCTTTTGTTAAATTCTTTTGGCACTAACAGAGATACTTGGCCTAAATGCCCCCTCCCCCTGCTTTGGGCAAAGGTATCAATTCCATTAAGCCCCCAAAGCACTCCCATCTGGTTCCTGGCAGTCCCCTGTGCCCTCTCCCAGCTGTGTCCTTGCTGGTGCTTGGCCCTCCATTTCGTTAGGAGAAGCAATCTCCTTGTTCCTGTGCTGTGGAGATATATTTCTCAGCCAGGGCTTGAGCAGTGCCAGCACTGCCCCCGGTGAGGTCCCTGGCAGCCATAAACATTTTTATTGTGATTATGCTGGTGTCAGGGTGTCCATCTGGGTTATTGCACACCTAGTTTAATTGATTGAAGTTTAATTTATTGACACTTCAAATTAAATGATCAGAATAAACTGTGCTGTTACTCTGGCCGGCTTGTTTTAATGGTTGATTGCTAGAAGCAGACCTTGGCTTGAACTAAAACCCCTAAAGAGTAATTGACGCTGCTTCTAACTCTCCCCAGGTCTTCCCTCCAAGAAGACCTCGTTATAGATTTCCGACATATTTATTTATATATATTTTTTCCCTCTCTGTCACAGTGGTGGGAAAGAGTTGGTCCCCGGCAAGGTATAAATTATATCAAAGGTCTAGGGGAACCATCACGTGGTCAGAAGGGGTGGAGGAGGCCTCTACATGAAGAAAAGCAGACCCTGGAAAGTCAGGTCCTGCCTGAGGGGCAGGTTATGAGTGTAGCTGCCCATCTATGTAAGGAAGCCTCAAGGCAGGTTAGGCTTCTCGTCTAGGTTCTTCCTGCTGTTTCTTATTCCGTTGGTATGACTTGGCTTGATATTGGCAGGGTATTGTCAGAAAAACTAGAGGAAGGAGGAGCAAGAGGGGACAATAAGGATGGAACAGGCATCATTGGTGCTTGTGCAAGCACTTATGTTAGAATAACAGAGGGAGTACAGCTCATGAACGTGCTCTGGGAGGCCAGATCTATGTGCACTGTGAGGGCCTCCAAATGGGCCTCTGTCACTGTCGTGTCTTCAGGAAATCCTTTTGTGGAACTTAATTCATGTGCTGCAGATCAAAGCTTATCTTGGTGCTAGGGATGTAGTTCAGTTGGCAGAGTTCACCTAGTGTCCTGAAATAGATGGCTGTACACACCTGTAATCTTAATTCTCTGTGGATAGGAACAGGAAGATTGGGAGAAAGTCAAGGTCATTCTCAGCTACATAGGAACTTGAAGGCAGTCTGGAATACATGAGACCCACCCTCACCCCAAAGAAAAGAAAGTCTGTCTCTTAGTGGCTTTTCCTTCCCTTCTTCCTCACAGTCGGTGTACATAATTCCATTTGTACCCAGTTGGTCTGAATAAGTTCTGTCAACCAGTTATCCTCCACTCTCTTGGTGTTATGTGTATGGTGGGGGCGCTGGGGGAGCAGGAGCTTCTGCGTGCAGGAGTTACGGGTATGTGCAACCAAACTTGGCTTCCATCTTTCTGTTGTGTTATACTGAAGAACTCAGGCTGCTCATCTAGTCTTTAGCTCTTTTTCTCAGAAGCAGTTGGAAGGGGGCAGCAGGATTAACCATGATATAAACCAAGGATGCATGAAAAATGGATTTGTAACTCCTGGCACAAAGCCCAAACAGAAGGACTCCTGACCCAGGTCTAAGAGTTTGCAGCCAGGCTGAAAGCTGTAGTAATGCCCTGCCTTGAAAACCAAGAAAAATTCACGTTAAGAAGTTAAGACTTGGCCAGGTGGTGGTGGTGCACTCCTTTAATCCCAGCACTCAGAAAGCAGAGGCAGGTGGATCTCTGAGAGTTTGAGGATAGCCTGATCTACCTAGAGAGTTCAGGACAGCCAGGATTGTTATACAGAGAAATCCTGTCTCAAGCAAAAAAGGAAGGAAGGAAAAGAAAAAGAGTTTAGGACTTTAGAGTCTCTTAAATTTAGATGTCCAGCCAGTCGTGAACACATACCCATTATTCTATTACTTGGGAGGCTTAGCTGGAGGATTGCAAAATTCAGGCTAGATTGGGCTATTCACTGAGACCCTGTCTCAAACTAAATATTCAAGGCCTAGGGATATAGTACAATGATGTAATACTTTCCTAACATATACTAGGGTTATAGTACAATGATGTAATACTTTCCTAACATATACTCAGCCTTGGGTTCCATCTATCCCTAACACTGGAAAGAAAACAAAAGATGTCTCATGCCCCATTTGATTATTTTTCTTTTGCTGAATAATATGTAAGTGTGGGCTTCTGAATTGCCCAATTCGGGTGGGAGGATGTTCTGATGTAGCCCTCAGGCCTGTTGCTCTGTTCAGCAGGACTACCTCATTTTTGTGACTCTTGCTTTGGTAATGGTGAAGAGTTAGGAACTGTGACTCCTGTGGAGGAAGTTTTGCAGCTGTTTCGAGCATTCAGATGATATCTGGAGTTCAGAGAGATGGCTTAGCACTTAAGAGCATGGTTGCTTTTATAGAGAACCTGTGTGATTCCCAGCACTGACAGTAGATCATAGCCTTCTCTAACAATGCTGGTTGCTCAGACATGTCAAATAAATCAGTCTTTTAGAAAAGCAAAGCAAAGGCCTGGTACCCTGCATTCCCAAAGAGCTTGAGGCTTGATTAACTTGCCCAATGTGGACACCGAAGCCGGCTATTGAAGCTATATAGTGCTGGTCCTTACTTATCCCCTGCAGGCTGAATGAGATCCTTGGTCTATTAACTTAGAAAGGCCCCCGTATTTTTATTGAAGTTGTTAACTGGCTGAAGGGAAATCACTCATTTTCTCAATTTTTCCTTTTCACAGTCTTTTTTCTTTCTTTTTTGGCTATGTAGCTATGGCTGGTCACTGTGTAGACCACGCTGTCTTCAAACTTGCAGAGATCAGCCTGCCTCTTCCACCTGAATATTGGGACTGAAGATGTATGCCACCAAACTAGACTCTTCACATAATCTTGTCTTCAGAGGAAAAAAACCATTTCGTTCTAAACCTAGTCTATGAACTTCTTGAAATCATAAACTGTGTGGCATGTTTTTACAGTGGGAACAAGGTCCATAGATTTTATCAGCTTATCACAAGGGTCTGTGTAATTAATGGAAAAAAGGCATTAACTTTAGCTGATCTAGGCCCAGCCTTTCACTTCTTTGAGGAAGTTGAGTCTTTTGAGGAAGGGAGGGAGAAACTCAGTTACTCTCACTCAGAGTTCAGACTTCGGCTCCTCTTCTTCACAGAAGTTTTGTCTCATGCCAGTGCTTCCTGTCTGTATGTGCTTGGGCTGAGGGGGAGAGCACGCACACAGATAGGAGGCCATTCCTCAGCAGCTGTCTACCTGGTTGTTATTGTTGTTGCTAACCTTTTTGGTTTGGCTAGGCTGGCTTGCTAGTGAACAGGGGATCCTCTCATCTTTGCCAGCCCTGTGCTTGGGTTTTTTTATACGACTCCTGGGGTCCTGGGGACCTTGTGTCCCCATGCTTGCATGACAAGTATTTTCACCAACTGAGCTATCACCCCAGGCCGCATATTTTGTTTTTATTTTAGTGTTTTCTTAGAGGCGTGTGACTTTGTTATAGCTGATAATCTTGAACTTGTGATCTTCCTACCTCTTGAGCAGCACTAGGATTACAGATGCGGTGCCCTGTCTTGTTTTATGTCATACTGGGGAGTGAACCAGGGCTTCATGTGTGCTAGGCAAGCACTACACTAAGCTATAGTCTCAGTTCCTAAAAAGATTCTTCTTCTGTCTGTTTGTTTGGTTTTGTTTTTGTTGTTGTTTTTTGAGACAGGATTTCTCTGTATAACATTTCTGGCTGCCCTAGAACTTGCTTTGTAGAGACAGGGTTTCTCTGTCCTGGATCTAACTCAGTAGACCAGACTGGTCTTGAACTCACAGAGATTGGCCTGCCTCTGCCTTTTGAGTGCTGAGACTGAAAGTATGCTCCACCATGGTCCAGCTTGGTTAGTTTTCAGCTGGTCAGATCCATTACTAAGCCAAGGCACTCCCCCCTTTTACCATGGCCCCAAGAATATCTTGGTTAAATAGGGAACATAGAATTTTCCGGGAATCGCAGCTAGATTTTGTTCTAAGTTTTATTTTACACGTGTAAATGTTTTGTCTTCATGCATATATGGACACCATGTGCATGCAGTAACCTTCAGAGGCCAGAAGAGGGTGTCAGAAACCCCTGGAACTGGGAGCTGAGACCTGAATCTGAGCCCTCTTGCAGGAGCAGCAAATGCTCGTAAACTCCGAGCCATTCCTTCTGATTCATCAAATAGTCATAATTCTAAAACATTCTGTTTCTCTGCCGAACATATTGTCCCTCCAAGATTTTCTGGTGTTAATACAATGATCTTATTCAAGTATTCCCTTACTATTACTGTATATATTTTCAATAGACTTAATTCCATAGTTCGTTGTTTTTGTACTTGTTTTGAGACAAGGTCATTTATCCCAGCCTGTCCTAGAATTTGCTAAGTAACCGTGGATGACCTTAAGCTTTTGCCCCTCCTGTCCCTAGCACCTGCGTTCTAGGGCTGCAGGAATGAGCCACTACTGTTAGTCAGCTTCCCATGTCTTCTTTTCTGAACCTATTTCTATTAATTTTATTTAAAATACAAAATACACACAAATAGAGTTTGGTGATGATTTTTTGTTTTGTTCCCCCCCCCCCACGTTTTTGCTTTGTTTTGATTTGTGTGTGAATTAAACACAAGATCTCTTGATTTGTGTGTGGCTAAACACAAGGTCTCACACCTTAGGCAAACTGCTGCCTTTCTAGCACTGTTTGCTCGGGCTATAATCCCGAGGAAGCTGCGAGTCAGCGAGAAGGCCCCCAGAGGGCAGCACTGGGAAGGCTCCTCTCGCCCTAGCCTTCCCTGTGTGGCTGTGGGGCTCGCAGACGTCATTTTCCATCAGGTTTCTGGAGCCCCTGATCGAGACCAGGGAGCTGTTTGCAGCAGCCTCGTTGCTTGTTGGTTGGCATTTCAGCTGTCCTGGGAGTTTTCCTTTTTTTTTTTTTTTTTTCTTCCATAGCAGTCAGTCTGGGAAGCAAGGTCCAAACATCGTCTTGACCCACTCTTCCCATTTATTTATTTATGTATTTATGTATTTATTTGGAGTTTTCTTGATAATAAAAGCGGATATGAAAATCTATCCTTGGTACTCCTCCAGTAAGTCAGTCTGCCCAGCCATCATTTGCAGGCACAATTAGCATTTGAGGTGAAGTTCTGTTATACACTCAGGCTGTGGCTCTGAAAGTCAGTGCATCACAGAACTTTGTCTCGAAAGCTTTCTAGCAGCTGCCCATTTGGGAAGTGAGAGGGAAGAATAGATCTTTTCAGCCCTTTGAATATGGTCCTAAAATTGTAGGGTCTTTTCCAGGAGTCAGCCTTTTTTAATGTATTACAAGGTCAAAGCCCAGTCCATGAGTAAGCTCATTTCTTCTTTCTTCTTTTTTTTTTTTTTAAGATTTTATTTATTTATTTATTATGTATATAGTGTTCTGCCTACATGTATGCCCACAGGCCAGAAGAGGGCACCAGATCTCATTGCAGATAGTTGTGATCCAACACGCAGTTGCTGGGAGTTGAACTCAGGACCTCTGGAGAGCAGTCAGTGCTCTTAACCTATAAACCATCTCTCCAGCCCAATGAAGCTCATTTTTAGTATCTGGGAGTTATTTATAAATGTGCCCTTTGCAAAACTTAGAGTGAAATTACATTATCAGCAATGGCTTCTGGCACCTTTGAACTGGCTGACTTTATGACATGAAGAGAACTGTCAGGCTTCCCACTTGTAGATAAAGGCCATAGGGTGAAGAGGGCCCAGCTAGAGTTAGGAGGTGGCAGGAGAAGTTAGGAGAGCTGGCATTCCTCCTGTGCATTCCTCCTGCCTAAGCCCTCAACTTTCCTTGTGACTTTTCTTTTGCAAATCTGCAATGGTCAGACCTTTGTCCTGCCTTCCCTCCCTTCCCAGAATGTTGGTGCCTGAAAGCTGGTCTCTCCTTTCTCCTTACCCTGTCTTTTATTGTGCCCAAGAAGACTCTGGGTTTCTGCTTTGAGGTTTCTTTGATCACATCTTCTAGGAAGCCAGTGACAAGAGCCGGGAGCAGAACCCTGGGCTGTTTCTCAGTTGTCAGCACGGCTGTTTAGGTGCTTAGACAGTGTTGGCCACAAGAACGTTGGCTCTCCCACTTGGCAGGTGGCCATTAGGGATTTTGGCGTGCGCTGGGGTGGGGGGTGTATGCTCCCATTTCTTCCTGAAATGCCAAACTCTGGCTGCAAGAACAGTCACCAATGCCAGATTAAGGTCCAGTTTCAACTTGTGGGCAGCTAGCTTTCTGTGGTTGCCGTGAGTGTGGATGGAGGGGCATAGCCATTTCCTTTTATTGGGACTTTTGTCCTTAGGAAACTCACCCCCATTGAGGGCTCAATTTTGGTGCTTGAGCTGCTAAGTTACTATAGCACAGAGCCTGCCCTGTGTGGTGCTTTTTCTGTGTAGAACTAGGAGTTAGAAGAGCAACTTCTGTTTGTGATGTCTCAGACTAGACTCAGAAGACTTCCCCTCTGCCAGGCAGCACAACTCCCCAGCTCAGAGGAGGTGTCCTGTCCATTACTCCAGAGGGCAGTATGTCTGGGGTGAGCAGTTTTAAGTGTGCCAGAGGGGATGAGTTGGTGATGGCACCCCAAATGGTCTCACTACAAAATCCACTTAGATGTAAAATCTGGTTCTAGTACATCATCACACCAAGAGATTTCTTTTTAAACTTTATTCTCAGTTTTGAACAAATTTTGAGGACTATGCCAGATATTGCTCTGGATACTTGAGAGGAACAACACAAGAATCAATGAATGCTTTGCTTTGTTTCTTTTTGCTTTTTGAGACAGGGCCTCATAAAAATTAGCCTCCTTAAGAGTTTAAATCAGGCCAGGCAGTGGTGGCCCACACCTTTAATCCAGGCCAGAGGCAGAGGCAGGCAAATCTCGAGTTCAAGGCCAGCCTGGTCTAGGAGTGAGTTCCAGGACAGCTCAGCCAGGACTGTTAACACAGAGAAACCCTGTCTCAAAAAAAAAAAAAAAAAAAAAAAAAAAAAAAAAAAAAAAAAAAAAAAAAAAAAAAAAAAAAAAAAAAAAAGTTAGGAAAACAAAGATTTCATTTCTTAGGTCATTTTCTTTCTTTTGATTTTTGAGATAGGGTTTCTTCTGAGTTCTTGGACTAAAGGTGTGTGTCACCACTGCCCAGTTCTTATCTCATTTTCTTTTTCTTTATAAGTTTATTTTGCATTAGTGTTTTGCCTGCGTGTAGGTCTGTGTGAGGGTGTTGGCTCTTGGAGTTACAAACAGTTGTGAACTTCCCTGTGGTTGCCAGAAGTTGAACCCTGATCCTCTAGAAGAATGGTTAGAGCTCCTAACCACTGAGCCATCTCTCCAGCCCTCTTACCCCATTTTCAAAAGATAAGGTCAGTGAGCTGGAGAGAGGACAGCAGTTAAGAGGCACTGGCTTCTGCTGGGCAGTGGTAGCACACATCTTCAATCCCAGCACTCCAGAGCAGAGGCAGGCGGGTCTCTGTGAGTTCAAGAGCTGCCTGGTCTGCAGAGTGAGTTCTAGGACAGCGAGAGCTACATAGTGAGGCACTGTCTCCAAAAAACAAATTAATTAACTAATTAATTAATTTTAAAAAGGCATTAACTTCCTTTCTAGAGGACCAGGGTTCAACTCCTAGCACCCACATGGCACCTGTAATCCCAATTTTAGGGCCTGTTCTGTCCTCCAAGGTCACCAGCCATATAGATAGTGCACAAACATACATATAAAATAATAAGTGATGGCACTTAGGAGGCAGAGGCGGATGGATCTTGTGGACTCGAGGGCAGCCTGGGCTATACATTGAGAGACCCTATCAATAATAATAATAATAAATAAAAGTTAGAAAAGCCTGGTTACTTCCCATTCTCTTAAAGCTAAGGTTGCCTCTCTCTGTGGCGCCCCACCCCTCCAGAGCCTCACTTTATCTCTGCAGGGCTGCTGTGTCTGAGTACTTCTTCTGCCTCGTGTCTAGATGACCAGGAAAGCAAAGCAGACAGTCTTGCCTTGGCACAAGAAGTAGCAGAAAGTAGTATTTATTGGTGAGATTGTCAAATAATGTGAGTGACAGAGGCCTTCTGTACACAGTGCTAGTTCCTCTTACTCTTTCATTCTGCAAGTTATGAGGACAGAGGAGAGAGCACCAGACTTTCATGTTTGCAGCTGAGAGAGGTGTGAAGTGTTGGCACAGCTGCGGCTGGGGTGTCTGCCGGAGCCAGTGTCAGCTGATTTTTGGAGGGGAGTGGCTGGGGATTAAACCCAGGTGTCCCTGCATACTAAACATTCTCTGTAGCGCTGAGCCACACCGCTAAGCCCTTAGTTCTATTCTCGGTAGTGAGAGAAAACTCCCCTCCTGTTAGCTACCTCCTGGACCCTGGACTTGTGAAATATTTTTCTGTTTACCACACTTAAGATTCAGGTTGATTTTATTATCCTAACAGATTAAGTGATAATGGTTCATACATAGCAGAGGAAAGGTTACATACGTGACTTTTTGGATGGTGTCTGTCTTGGAGACCTGGTGTGTGTATGTGTGTGCACGCATTCACATGTGTGTACAAAATGCTTTTCTCTGCTGTGTTTGGCTTGCTTTGAGACTGCAGTGACTAAGTACACAACCTTCTTTCGGATGAGCAGTGCTCATTCATTATCGTGGTCACATTCCATGCCCACCTGTGCCCAGGAGGCAAGGAGGAGGGTTATTTGGAAAGTGACTTGGCCTTAGGACCTGGAAATAACAGCGTAATCTTTCTTGATGAGAGCTTGCAAGTCTGAGCTGTCTGTGAGTCTGCTTTGGAGCCTCCTATTGACACCTTCCTCAGTTCAGTTGTCTACCTCCACTTGGTTATCCTCGGGGGCCGTAGGGGGCATAGACCCCAGTGGGACCAGGGAAGGAAGCTATTAGGCTTGCTAGTAGTAGTGGAGCCCTCAAAACTGAAGCTGTGCTCATATTTCCTCAGGAGCCCTCCCTGTACACTGTCAAGGCCGTCCTGATTCTGGACAATGATGGAGATCGACTCTTTGCTAAGGTGAGATTTCCTTTCAAGAGTATCATGATTTTGAAAATTCTTCTGTCTTACCTTGACCACTCCAGATAAATCCAAGTTGACAATTTTCTGTCCCTTGGAGTGCTTTCTTCCAGCTGTGCTCAGACCTTGACCTTCCTCTGTCATCCTCATCAGAGCAGGAAGAACTTGGTACCTTAGTTTCTAAAACACAACAGTTTCCTCAATGTTAGAAGCTGTCTGTCTATGTCCCGACTGTCCCTGTCTCTCTTACTTTGTCTTGCAACCTGACTTTTTCCCGGGAGTCTTCCAGTTTCTGACTTGTAGCCCTAGGTTTGTGGTGTCCTCACCACACTGCATGCCCCTGTGAGGCGTTGCTAACTTTGGATGGATTGAGAGGAGAAAGGACACCCCTCTCCTTCATTTTCCCCCTCCTGTAGAAATACCTTCTGTCCCTGGTGTATTAACTCTGGGCGAGCAGAGCATAAATCAATCAGCAGGTGGAGATTAGTTAGAATTCACCAGCTGTTCCTCCCTGTAATTGGATGTAACTGTGCAGGACACCTTTGGAAACAGTTATCCAGTTACTAAATGCCAGACCTGTCATAGTCTTCAGCTGACTGCGATGGATTAGCCCCGAAAGAGCAGGCGATTTAGCAGCCTGCATCTCCAGCCCCTTGCTAGGAGTGCTTGGGAGTGGGCTGTGTGAAGTGCTTAACTGCCCCCTTCTCTGAGCTGGCAGAAACAGCCAAGATGTGCAGGAGAACAGTGCATGGATTTGCCTTGCTGTGGAAGAGATTTGTATGGCCTTTCTCCACTACTCAGTAAAACAGTGGTTTCTCCAGACAGGTGGTGGTGGCACACACCTTTAATCTTAGCACTTGGGTACTCAGGAAACAGAGTCAGGTAGATCTTTGAGTTCAAACCCAGCCTGGTATACAAAGCTAGTTTCAGGACAGCCAGAGTTTCTACTCTGTCTGGAAAAACAAAACCATCTCCCCCTTATTCACCCCCAAAAGAAAGGACTGGTCTTGCTGCAGTGACTGGGAGTCTGAGGATGTACTCCTGTATCTAGTGTGCTTATTCCTAGCACTGCCCTGACCAGGGTAGCCCCTGGGAAGTATGTAGTGGGCGTGTCCTTAGGAGAGCTGCTAGGTCTTTGCCCTCGGTCTTAGAGATGGCATTAGGACAGTGGGACCGATTACAGGACAGTCCCCCACACATGTTTCTTTTGTGGGTGTGTGTGGTTACTAGAGAAAGTCAGAGAAGGGCTTTCAGGAGTTGGTTCTCTTCCTCTACCTGTGGGCTCTGGACATCAGACTCAGGTTGGAGCTTGGCAGCAAGCATTTTTCTTTTCTCTCCCTTCCTTTCTTCATTTCCCCCTCTCTCCCTTCTCTTTCCCTCCTCCCTCATTCCCTCCATCTCTCCCTCTTTTTCTTCCATCACCACTCCCATTCCCTGCCTCTGCAGACATTTCTTAGTATTCCTTTCCCACCCCGAGTAGAACAATCACTAATCATCTGGGCTCGCAGCTATGATGACCCAGCCCTGTCTCCTTTCCTCCCACTAGTACTATGACGACACCTATCCCAGTGTCAAGGAGCAAAAGGCCTTTGAGAAGAACATTTTCAACAAGACCCATCGGACAGATAGTAGGTCCTTCACTATTCTCTGTGTTGGGGGGAAACCATGGGAAAGGGGTGTCAGCAAGACTGTAGAAAAAGATAAAATGATGCGGCCTCCTCTCCTCTTTCTTTTCTCTTCTTCCCCTCATATAATAAACTCTTCAGAAATGTAATGGGGAGGTGAGTGTACCTCATGCGGGAATACCGTGCTAGAAGCTTGGCTGTTAGCTACCTGTCTAGTCCCTGGATTTATGAGCCTCACCTGACAAATTTAACTGCAGCTCTGCTTATTGTACCGCATCCATTAGGGCAGGGAAATGGAAGCCTGTAAAGGTGACCGCTCTGCATTTTCACCTCCGAAGGATCGCTGGTATCCTGCCTCATACACAGGGAGGAAAGTAGGTGCAGTGGGGGAGGGAGAGTTAGAGAACATGTATTTAGACTCCCCTGAGTTTCTGTGTCCCTTCTGCCAACCCCATAAACAATAGATAGCTTCAGTGCCTGGAGGTCATTACAGTTGACCTTTCCTTGGCCCACACAGCTGTCCCCAGGGATTCATGGGAACTCCTATTTTGTCTCCTCCCACCATTCAGTTTCTGCTTTCTTCCCAAGGTGAAATTGCTCTGTTGGAAGGGCTGACAGTGGTCTATAAAAGTAGCATCGATCTCTATTTCTATGTGATTGGCAGCTCCTATGAAAATGAGGTGAGAATCCCTGCCCATTTGCTACCTCTGATGTTGCTTCTGAAACCATAGAAAACTAATGGGACACAGCCATTAGTTTTGGACTTTGTAGAGCCACATTCCTCCGATGTCTGGCAAGGTCTTTTAGACCTTTTAAAAGACTTAAGTCTTTTAGAGGTCCCTGTCAGCATACAAAGTGACCCAGTCAAAGAGTTAGAAAGGAAGTTTTCCCAGTTTTTTTTTTTTTTTTTTTTTTTTTTTTTTTTTTTTTTTTTTTTTTTTTTTTTTAAGGAGCAGAATCTTACTGTATAACACAGGCTATTTTCAAGTCTGTTTCCAGGTGTTGGAATTATAGGTATGAGTCACCATGTCCAATTAGAATGTTTTTAGTATCCTTCCCTACACAGTGACTGTTTTAGATTTTGTTTGTTTGGTTTTGAGACACACATTGTAGTTCAGACTGACTTCAGACTCTCAGCAGTTCTCCCGTCTCAGCTCCAATGCTGAGATACAGGCGTGAGCCAGTAATGTCAAGTTCCCACAGTGTTGTTTAAGGTGTGGTCAAGGGTGTGTACTCTAGATGGGTGAAGCCGTGTTGGATGAAGTCTCACACTGTAAGAGGGACCGTGAGTGCAGTCCTGACCTTCCTGTGTGCAGGAAATCTGTTTATTTCAGGTGGGAGAGTAGGCAGGTAAGTAAGTCACTAGGTAATTTTCCATCATAGTTAAAGACTTTGGGAAACCAGGTCCTGCTGAGCTCTCTGGGCTATGCACAGACTCTGGGAAGTGTATTGTTTTAGCTTGGCAGCATTCTGGGGGTTGGAGGCATTACTATTTTTGTTTTACCAATGAGAAAAGCAAATCACAAAGAATCATAAAATTTCTTGTATTTGGCATTTGTCAAACTACAGAAGTAGCTGTTTTATGAGCTTAAACTCTGTTGGGTAACAAATGTAGAATCAGCTGAGATTCAAACCTAGTTCTGACTCAAGAGCCCAAGCTGAGGCTGGAGACGCAGCTTAGCAGTGAAATATGTGCTTAGCAAATTTGAAATCCTGAATTTGACCCCTAGTATCATTTTTAAAAAGGACCTTGGGCTGAGGTGGGAGGCTGGAGAGATGGCTCAGTACTTATGGCTGCTCTTCCAGAGATCCTGAGTTCAATTCCCAGCAACCACATAGTGGCTTACAACCATCTGTAATGAGGTCTGGTGCCCTCTTCTGGCCTGCAGGTGTATGTGCAAGGCACTCATACATAAAATATTAATAAATAAATAAGTTTTTTAAAAGGACGTTCTACCACCTTCCTCTGGCTTCAGCTTTTGCTGGATTTATGATTTCTCTCCTTACTGACCCATCGGGTAGCTTAGTAAAGACATAGAGGTAGGGGCAGGAGATGGCTCAATTGTTAAGAGCACTGGCTGTTCTTCCAGAGGTCTTGGGTTTGATTCCCAGCATCCACATGGTGACTCACCACTGCTTATGACTCCAATACCAGGGGATCCAGTGCCTTCTTCTAGCCTCTTTGGGCCCTGCACCTGTGTGATACACAGATACAGATGCAGACAAACATGAGCATCCATGCTTTCAACTAACAGAGACATAGAGGCAGAGAGGCATGACAGTGCACACACTTGGGAAGTATAGTCAGGTATTCAGGGTCGTCTCAGTTATATAGCTAGTTAAAGACCAGCTTAAGCAATGTGAGACACTACTACACAAAAAGAAAACACAGCTGGAGATATTGCTTACTGTTAGATTGCTTGCTGTTCTTTCAGAGAACTGAATTTGGTTTCTCTGTTGGGCAGCTCACAACCATCTGTAACTCCTGCTCAAGTGGAGTACAGTGCCCTCTTCTGGTCTTTGTGGGCACCTGTATATTTGTGGCACATACACACAAATAAAAATAAATCTTGCTGGGCACGCCTTTAATCCCAGGCAGAGGCAGGCGGATCTCTGTGAGTTCGAGGCCAGCCTGGTCTACAAGAGCTAGTTCCTAGACAGGCTCCAAAGCTACAGAGAAACCGTGTCTCATAAAACAAACACACACACAAAAAAAAACCCACTTTAATTAATAAAAAGCAAATACACAGAGAACTAAGATACATGAGGGCTATGTCAGCAAAGTTCTGTTTGAATTTCTGTCTTAAAGAAACCTTCACTTAACACAGTTGGTGCATATCTTTAAACCCAGCAGGCAGGCAGATCTCTGTGAGTTTGAGGCTGGCCTGGTCTACAGAGCTAGTTCAAGGACAGCCGAGGCTTTACAAAGAAACCCTGTCTCAAAGAAAGGGAGGGAGGGAGGGAAGGAAGGAAGGAAGGAAGGAAGGAAGGAAGGAAGGAAGGAAGGAAGGAAGGCAGGCAGGCAGGCAGGAAGGAAGCCTCCACTTGTGGAATTGTTTAGCAGAATTAACTTCTCTGAGAAACCAGAGGCTAATTCTGTTGTGTTTGCAACTCACATTATGTCTCTGGTCATTGTGAAAACCTGTGTGTGTTGCTAAGGAAGCAAGTGGAGGGGTTTGCTTTGGGGTAGCAGTTTTAGGGCCTTGAACCTTCTGTCTCCTTTCTCAACAGTTGATGCTTATGGCTGTTCTGAATTGCCTGTTTGACTCCTTGAGCCAGATGCTGAGGTGAGCAGTGGTTCTCAGTTTACACTGGGAAGAGAAAGTACCTCTCCCTCAGGGCCTGGAATTTGTGGGAAATGAGAGCCACACTGGGGAATTGGTTCTTTGTGAGCACGATTCTCCTATGGAATGAGAGGAGTCTCTGTCTCTCCTTTGGCTTCACTGATGATTGAACTTGGTAGGCAATGGTTCTACACTGAGCTACTCACCCAAACCTTTTATTGTGTTTTCTTTTAATTTAAGACAAGATTTTACTAAGTTGTCTTAGAACACTGTACCCCAGGCAGCTCTTGAACATGTAATTGCCTGCTTCAGTCTCCAGAGTAGTTGAGAGTACTTGCATGCACCATTGTGTCCTTGTCTACGCTTGACATGACCAGTGATTCTGACAGTGTTCTGAGCCCCTAGGTGTTTTCCTAGGCTTTGTCCTCTGCAATTGCTGGCGGGGAAGGACAAGGAAGGTGTCCCAGGTGAAAAATTGCCCGTCTCCATTAGTACCGCCTTTATAGTCTCCGTGACCATAGAATGGCCCCACTGTTCTCTTGGCCCTACTTACCTCCCCATGCACACAGCAAGAAAAAATGTAAGATACTTTCTCTGAAAACATTCAAGGTGCTGAACCTCATCCACAGCAGCTCCTAAGTGAAGGCATTTTAGAGATCCATCCGGAGGGGAACAGCAGGCGCTCTCAGCCCACAAACCAGCAGGCCAAAGGCTCAGGTTTCCTCAGGAAGGGGGATGATTTATTTCCCAGCCAGGTGGATGAATAGACTTAATTTCGGGTAATCTAGAGAAAAGAGTCGCACTGACGGATGTGACAGGCCACATGCACAAACCACCGGATCTGTGGCTGGTGGATGCAGCCCCTGGCTGTTCCTCACCCCTCTTTGGCCTTTGTTTTAGGGCTTGAACAGACCTGGGGGGAGGGGGAAGGCAGAGAGACTTCACAAGTTTGTCAGCACTTGAGTGCAGACAGGATTTGCATCCTACCCCTCCCACCTTCAGCACCCACTCCAGACTAAGCTGTACTCACCACCAGCAGCATTCTGGGTAGTCAGCCCAGGAGCCAGAAGTTGGCTGTTTGGAATCCCTTTCTTGATATTCAGACAGTGGCCCAGGATCCCTTTCACACACAGTCTGATTTTTCTCTTTTGGGGATTTAGGAAGAATGTAGAAAAGAGAGCTCTGCTGGAGAACATGGAGGGGCTCTTCTTGGCTGTGGATGAAATTGTAGACGGAGGGTGAGTTCTCTGCCCTGCCTGGATTTGGAGTGGGAAAGGGAAGTGGCTGCCCCTGTTCCAAGTCACGTGGGATGGCCAGCCAGTGATCCCTGCCTTTGGGACTGGACAAGCAAGCAGTGATCTTCTCTGTGTTTGTAGGGTGATCCTAGAGAGCGACCCCCAGCAAGTGGTGCACCGCGTGGCTTTGCGGGTAAGCAGGAATGTGCAACCCCTTCTCTCCACAGGTTCTCTCAAGCTAAGCTTACTGAGTGTAGCTGAGAGTGCAGCTCCGAAACATATCCTATCTTTTCCTATCCTTAAACTTGTGTGGATCCTTCTCCTGCCTTTCCACCCCAGTGCACCAGTAGCAAAGGAACTTGTTTGTTTTTCTAACATGGAACCTAGCATTTTATATGGTCTTGCACAAAATGGCCACTTTAATGTAAACATATCAATGAACATGAACAAAGTAAAAGAAGCATTAAAATTCATGGTTCTGAGCCGGGTGGTGGTGGCGCACGCCTTTAATCCCAGCACTTGGGAGGCAGAGGCAGGCGGATCTATGTGAGTTCGAGGCCAGCCTGGTCTACAAGAGCTAGTTCCGGGACAGGCTCCAAAGCCACAGAGAAACCCTGTCTCGAACAACAAAAACAAAAACAAAACAAACAAACAAACAAAAAATTCATGTTTCTGAAACTATAAAGGAGCATGAGGTTGGCTTTGAGAATGGATCCAGTCATCAAAGGCGTTGGAGTGTCTTTCCTGTCTTAGTCTGATGGAACCCCCAGGAAGTTCTTATTTGCCAGCACCTCAGCCCTCCTTGGCGCTCGTGATGGCAGAAAGGAATCTGGGGTACTGGCAGGAAGCTTCGTATCTGCTCAGGGAGATGATAGTGTGTGCACAGAGTCCACCTGGGAGATGATAGTGTGTGCACAGAGTCCACCTGGGAGACAATAGTGCGTGCACAGAGTCCACCTGGGAGACAATAGTGCGTGCAGAGTCCACCTGGGAGACGGTAGTGCGTGCAGAGTCCACCTAGGAGACAATAGTGCATGCACAGAGTCCACCTAGGAGACAATAGTGCATGCACAGAGTCCACCTGGGAGACGATAGTGCGTGCACAGAGTCCACCTGGGAGACGATAGTGCGTGCAGAGTCCACCTGGGAGACGATAGTGCATGCACAGAGTCCACCTGGGAGACGACAGTGCGTGCAGAGTCCACCTGGGAGACGATAGTGCATGCACAGAGTCCACCTGGGAGACGACAGTGCGTGCAGAGTCCACCTGGGAGACGGTAGTGCGTGCAGAGTCCACCTGGGAGACGACAGTGCGTGCACAGAGTCCACCTGGGAGACGGTAGTGCGTGCAGAGTCCACCTGGGAGACGACAGCGCGTGCAGAGTCCACCTGGGAACTGGTTCAGTGATGTCAGATCAGAGCAGCACTGCCAGTTCCCAGTGTCCCGGCCCTGACCGCCAGAGTGAAAGTTGCCAGTGCTGGGTAATGGGAAGGCTTCTCCCTTAACTGCCGTGGGCTCCATTTGCATAGTTTAATCTTCTCCTCTAACATATGTCTCTATGTGGCAAGAGAGGGGGTCCCACCCACTGGCTCCCCCTTCCCCTTCTCAGGCTGCTGTTGCAGCAGTTTATTTCTTCAAATTAACATGCCGTCGTTACCCATGAGGCCTTGCGGTATCCATTAAACTACCCCTGGCTCCCTTTATTCCCCCCTTGATATTGATATTCATGGAAGGTCTTCTCTGACTAGGGAATCAGGTCCTCATCCCAGAGTTGAGGGAGGTAAGGATCAGATATCCCGCTGATTACTTGGAATGAACTAACCCTTTTAAGAAGTTCCCTGCCTCTCAGTGGAGGGTGGATAAAATGACCCTTTGTGTTGACAGTCCCTCTGGCCAGTAAAAGTGTGGCTTGGTCTTTGGAAGAAGGGGCTGAGAAGTTTAGGGTATTTGCTTTTGCTTCAGACTCCAGTCTAAACACTTATCTCCATACAGGGTGAGGACGTCCCCCTTACAGAGCAGACCGTGTCTCAGGTATGACTCTTCCTCCCTCCTTTCCACATGTTATTACAGAGCCTAACAGCCAAGTCTGAATTGAGACCTCACATCAGTGAGGTGGCCTGGCTGCCTCAGCCATGCCCTCTTCTCTCACTGTGACCGTGACTGTCAGCCTTGCTCTCTGTACCCTTCAAACCTTCCCTGCCAGATACCTCAGGCGGTGATTTATTCCCCGGCAGAGACTTGCCTTAAGCAGATGGTCTGTGTGCCTATGAGCACACACTCCTCTTTCTCTTATTATTCAAATGAGGGCTGAGCTGGAAATGCATATTCTGAACTGTGCAGACTGCAGATCTGTCCTTCTGCCTTGACTGCAGATGACTGTCTACTGACCTGGGGCTGCAAGGGAGAGTTCTGAGTCTGCCCAGTAGGGATCCTCATCATCTGGCTGTGTAATCTCCTTTTTATAACTGTGTCCAATAACCCCCAGCTTTTCTTCTTTCCTCCCAGGTATACCTCTTCTCTCTTCATCCCCCCAGTGGATTTGAATTCGGGGGGACTTTCCCAAACTGACAATCCTCTAGGGCCTTAGAGAGCTTCCTCCTATCCTTCCACCCTTGGGATTTTCTATCCCCAGTTCTTCTAAGGAGAGGGAAGGCAAGTGTGGGGAAGGAGAGCCTCAGCCTGCTCACACCCGGGGGCTTGCAAGCCCTCCTCAGTGCTGCCTTTGTCTCTGCAGGTGCTACAGTCAGCAAAAGAACAGATCAAGTGGTCCCTCCTTCGATGAAGATGTTTCATGCCCAGTTCCTTGCGCCTCAAAACCCCACATCTGCTATGACTTCTTATCCAGGCCCCCAACAGATGCTCTTAGGGTCATGTTGGAGAATCACAATGGACCCTTGCATCTCTGTCCTTTCTAGGGTCCTTTGTCCCCCACTTCCTTCCCACTCAAGGGCAGATTTGAATGAGGCAGGGGAAACACCCTCTTCCTACTACACTGGTTCTCCCACCCCCACATTCTCTCCTGGCCCTTTTCTATGGCTGTACTTCAGATCAAAGCAGGAGAAAGAATGTGCTGCGTGTTTCCCTCCCTGTGCCCCAAGGGCCCTCATCCCACCATCCCTTATGTCCAGCAAAGGGAGGACTCCTTCCTTCAGTCCAAGTGGGTCTGGCGTGGCAGGGGCTGCACAGCTTCTCTCCTTCCTGCTGCCCTGTCCTCTGCCTTGAAGAGATTGGGAACAGAGCTGCAAAGGGACAGTGATTTAACTGCTGTCCGTGAGTGTGCAGGCAGTGCAGTCTCTGCTATAATCTGCCCTTCAGCCTCAAGGCTGCTGTGCCTACTCTAGGTCTGTACCACACCTCTCCCAGGTCTTTGCCTGGTGTGGCCTCTGGTAGCCTGGAGCAAAGCCAGACCTTGGAACTAAAACAGAGGTGGCTGCCAGAAGTTTGTACACAGAACCTGGAAGAAAGGGTCCTTCATGACTTGGTCTTGCCGTCTTCCTTCTCTGCTCTCGCGTTCCTACTCCTCTGCCGTGGTTCTGCAGTCTGCTCTTCAGCTCTCTCTCTCTGCCCCAGCCTTCCCCTCAGCCGAGGGGCTGGTGCCTGCCTTTCTTCTAAGGCTTGGATTCCCGTTCTTGGTTGAAATGTTGCCCCTTGACCCCACATCTCCGTGAAAATGTCTTAGAAAAACGTTCCCCTGCTTTGGCTGAAGTGGGCAGATTGGAGGTGGCCTCTGCAAGAAATGGAGTCAGGCGAAGTACAGTACGTTGCTATGCGTCAGAGGAATAAAGCGAATCTCTTCCAAACTGCCTTTGTGTGATGGTTCTGTTCCTCCGTTTTTTTGGCAGCTATTCCTGTTCCTCCAACCCCCCTCCACCTCTCCTTATAATATTTCTTCCTACCTCAGAGACTCCCCAGCACTCCCGCCCCTAATTTACGGGGCTGTTTGCCTCCTTGGCATCTCTCGGTCCCCTCGCCTGGAAATTGGCGCCAGGGGTGGGGTGGGGATGGTAATTTCTCAGTGGGAGACTTGGGGAACCGAGTTCTTCCCCACACACCCCCAAAGCCAGCTGCCTGCTCCCGCTTCAGCCATTAGTAACCCGGAGACGTGCACCTGCGTGGGGGCTCTCCTCCAGCCCCTACTCCCTTCCCGCACCTCCCATTCCTCTGAAAAGGCACTGTGCGGGTTATTTATCGGAGCCAGTGCTGCTCCAGAAGGTCAGGACGGTGGTGTAAATAACCTCTTCTCGCCATTTCCCCGTCCCTCCAGAGCCCGCTCCCCTCCCCCTTTTCCACCTTTATTCGCACAAATGAATGTGGCTGGGCTGGCGTAGAGCCTGGCCCTGCATCTTAATGGGGCGGTGAGCTCACAAGATGGATTTAGCTGGGGGTTTTATGGTTGCTGCGGCGACAGGAGAATGCTTTGGTTTTCTTTCTCCCGTCCTCTGCAGGATTTTAAGGAGGGGCAGTGTAGGGACTCTTCCTCGCCACTGAGATTTGAAGGGTCTCCTCAGTCACCTCGACTGTTCTGACATGGGCCTGCAAACCTGGACCGTGGAGGCTAAGGGAAGGAGGAAGGAGGCAGAATGGGAAGACCCTCTCTGCAGGGCAAGAAGCCAGTGGTTTGAACATTCCTTTCTCCTCTAGGAAAACCTGGAACTTGGGCTCTGCATCTGTGAAGTACCTGAGCCCAAGATGCTCCTAAGCAGACAGAAAGTGATGTACTGGACCGTCCCTGTGTGGTCCCTGAACTGGAAGGTAGAGAGCCGCAGGGGAAGAGCTGTGATGCCTCTGCCTACAGTCCTCCGGCCAGCAACTTCCTTTTGGGGCTCTACAAACCCGTCCTTAGTTAGCACTGACTAAAACAGACACAGCAGGGGCCTGGACTGTCTGGTTTGCCTCCCCCTCCTGTTTGTGAACCTTTCCCCCTTCCCCAGGGAATTCTAGGAGGCCCTCCTCCCTTTTCCCCCTTTGGCTGGGAAAGAGACTACAGTCTGAACAGTGCCAGACACCTGCCTGCCAGATGTGGCGGTTCCCCACACTGCCCCCACCCCACCGAGCCCAGGCAGAGGGAGCCCCCCACAGGGTGATTTACTGCCACAGTCTCCTCCTCAAGTGCCCCCTTCAGGCTTCTCAGGCCTGGTGCCCATGCTCCCCTCTTCCCACCAAGGCCAGGAAGCCTCCTCCCACTAGGACTGCAGGGCCCTGGGCTGGGGGAGCTCTGGCTCCCTCTCTGCCTGAAAAAGGAATGGGTCGGTAAAGGGTGACACCCTTGCTACACCCCTGGGAAAGAAATCAGCAGCAGGACTGAGGAGTGTGTCAGCCAGAGCTGATGTCATTCTCAGCAGGGAGGACGGGGACGGAGTAGGCTAACAAAATGGAGCCTGTATTCCAGAACTAGATGCAGTGGGCTGAGATAGACCAAAGACCATGCCTGGGGCTGGGTTGTGGACTTTGAAGTTCCACATCTCTGGTTGGGTCTCTAGGCCTCATGTCTCCATCTGTGTTTCATATAAGCCCACAGGTCCGCCTTCTTTCTTTGGTGTTTCCCTTTTGGTGTCCTCTTCCTATGTCTTCCTGGGTCTCAGCTCTCCTCCTTCTCTCTGCTTACCTCCCAGGCACCCTGGCTCTACCACTTCCTGGCCAGAGTAGAGCCCGCTAGCATCCACTAAAGCTGGGACCCATGTAGTCTGTTTTCCTTGTCTATCCTTGTAACCTGACACCCAAAGTTCTCTGCAGGGTTGCAACAGGGTTCATGGTGGAACTGAGGATGGCAGTGTCTGTCGGGGCTGGAAAGGGGAAGAAGGACATAAGTGGGAAAAAGAAGCAGTGAAGGCAGAGGCAGAAGCGGAGAGAAGTGAAAGCGGTAATCTGGGAGAGAAATCTGTACAAAGAAGGCAAACAGGGCTAGAGCAGAGAAAGAACGGAGGTGGAGACAGAAGACAGCTCAAAAAGGCTGCTGGGGAGGGGCCAGAAGAAGGCAAGCTGGCTCTCCTGGGCTGCTTTATGCTGGCAGGTCATAAATCATGTGTGTGCACATGACACATGTATGTGGGGGCCCGAGGTCCTGAAAAGGATGGTGTCCACAATATTATCCTTTCGGCAGCCTCTTTGAGGCTCCTCACACCATGTCCCAGTATTCTTGATGCTCCAGAGACCATTCTGAAGGTACTTCCATGTCTTCTCAGGAACCCGGACTTTCTCACTTAGAATACAATCCTGCTGGAATGTTCAGGACCCACAGAACAATCAAAAGGTCCCATCCCCTCACTGCACACTCCATGGCTGCCCACCAGCCGCTCCTGTCCATCTCCTCTTCCCACTCTTCTTGTCTGTCCCCTCCTCTGCAGCAACCCCTCCCCCAGACTCTGGAGCCTGGGTCAAAGGGGAGACAAAGACAGGATTTATTACCAGTGTAGAGAAGCAGTCAGAGCAGGGCTGAAGGCAAGGACTGACCTCCCTACCATGGGAGGGGACACTGGGCTGTTAGAAAAGGCTGGAAGCCTGGGCTTTTCTGGCTCCTGCCCATAACCCCTAGTGTTCAACTCAACCTTGCTGCTTCCTTTTCTCTGAAAACAGAGAATATGCCCCTGAGGCATTTTTGGCCTCTAAATGAAATTTTGAGAGGGAAACAGATGAGACTCCTGTCACAGGGTCATCCTCTTATGGGTATTGAGTAGGACTGGAAACCAGAGGCAACCGGGCCTCTAGTTGTTTCTTAGGTTAGGAAAATCAGGGATGTGGTACAGAGGACTGCTTTCTAATTTACAGAGGGCCCTCACATAGCAGGCCAGTCAGGTCACCAGCAGGAAGGGAAGTAGGGGTCTTGAAGGACAGGAGGCATGGTTCCAGCTGAAGATAAGGCAGCAGGGCTGCTCACAGTTTACCATCTCTGCCTCCTGGGGATCCTCCCTTTCAGGGCACACAGAAAAAGCTGCCTTTGGCATCAGTTGGC
Organism: Alexandromys fortis; assembly: GCF_014885135.2. Taxonomy (NCBI): domain Eukaryota; kingdom Metazoa; phylum Chordata; class Mammalia; order Rodentia; family Cricetidae; genus Alexandromys; species Alexandromys fortis. Next base: position 622,689 of record NW_026068140.1, on the reverse strand, counting down.
CTTGGATTGTCTCCTCAGCAGACAGGATGTCTGGAGGATAGGTAGCGTGATGAGGGGTTCTGAGAATCCAGACTGCTGATCTTCTGTGGGTGGACTCTTAACTTTCCCCATGGAGACCCCTCCAAAATCTTGGTACTCCTGGAATCCAACACCCTGCTTCCTGCCTAACAGACGCTAGAGAGCAAAGTGGAAGAGCACTGAGCCTTCCCCTCAGTCCCAGCAACCCATTTCTACCCAGAGCGGATGAGGGAAAACTTGAGATCCGTTCCCCAGCTCCTCCATACGGAGCAATCATTGTCTCTATTTCTGAGGAAAAGCTAGAAGTTGGAAATTTTACTGGAAAGGGTAATGGAATGGGAGAAAACAAAAGAATTGGGAGGGGGCAGGAAAAAGGAGAGGAGATCCTGTCTTTTTTCTTACCCCCCCCCCACTTCCCTCCATCGAGGAGGCAGATTTACAACCTTGGTGTTGGGGGGAGGAGAGCATAAGGAAGACAGATCTGCAGTTTTGCCCTCGGAGTGTCTGGGTACTTAGCTTTAACTCCCCCATTAGCATCAATCCCCATCTTGCTGCCCATCCGTCTTCTGACATCAGCTCCTTCCTCTCTCTGCAGGCCAGGTTTTCTGACCCTAAGTGGCTCTTAAAGGGCCAGTCTAGACCCTTCTCCTCTTTCCCCCATCTCACTGCGGGAAGGCGGGGGTATATATATACATACATACTGTGGCCATTCTTGCTGAGGCCAGTGTCACCCGGGTCATGGGTGGGGACAGGGTGACTTCCCCAATTCTCTGTAGACCCCCCCTTATGTCATGGCCCCTATCCTTTGTCTGCTACCTCCCCACGCCTAGAGCCAAGACGCTGCTGGCCAGGGGTTGAGAACTGGAGAAAGCACGTGGATCCTTAGGCAGATACCCCACCCCACCCCACCCCCCTGCCCATTTCCTGGAGGCCCAGGGCGAGGAGTGTTTTTAATTCTCAGCTAGCAATGGGGGTGGATAGGTTGGGGACGGAGGCTCCTAGGAGATGCATTGGGCGCCACATTCCTAGCCTTCTTTCCCAAGGATCCAGGATGTGGGCTCGGTGGGAGATTTTAAATCCCTTTTCTGTGAGGGAGATGTCTACCCCGAGAAACCTGCTTGCTAGCGCCTCTCCCCCATTCATTCCTCGGCAACTGAGTTTAGAGGTTAAGTAAAGGCAGATTTCTCCCAGTCTTCTGTAGAAAGGCTGTAATTGCCCACCAGGGCTTTCAAGAACGACAGTATGCTCACAAAGTTCCTCCCTGATCTGCCTTCCATCCTATAAGTTGCAAAACTCAGCAGGCATCGGCGGGGGCTCTCAAGGGCCGAACCATTCTAACTCTTTTGCAGGTATCGAAAGCCCACCACCCACAGCCCCGGAGCTCCCTCTGGCTTGAGATTAGAGGGAGCCGCTGATGGGGTCCTTGGCTGATGGGGGCCGTGTCCGAAATAGGAGCCCCCATCGCATCCCAGCGGCCCCTTATTTATCACCCTCCAAACCTCACTCCCAAAGAAACATAAATATTCTTAATTCCTGAAGGCCGAGTCTAAACTCGTAAATCTAGGAGGTGGGTGGGAGGGGTCCCGCGCAACAAACGCGACAGAGCTCCCAGGGCTGCGCGCCGCCGACCTCGGGCCCGCCGGTCTTCCGAAGCGGCGCGGCGGGCACGCGCGGCGGGCACGCGAGGACGCGGGGGAGGGGCGCGCGGCCTCGCTCCCAGGCGCGCCCCACCCCCCTCGGCGCCCACCAAGCTGTAAATCAGGGCCGAGGCCGCTGGGCCAATGGCAACGCGACTCGTAAATCGACCTGTCAAGAACAGCCAATGAGAGGTGGCGTTAAATCAAGAGCTGTCAGCGCTCGGCCAATGAGAGTCTCCGGGCTGACCATAAATCTGCCTGCGAGAGACAGGGAAGGAGAGAGAGTGTGTGCGCGCGAGCGAGAGCAGGCGGGCGGGGCCGTGGGGGAGGCGCGAGGCGGGGACGGGCGGGCGCGGGCGGGCCTGAGACTGCAGTCTGTCCGAGAGACGCCCAGATGGAGAGGGACAAAGAGAGGCCACGACAGCGCGAGGCTTTGCGCGGGAGGTTGACAGATAGAAGTGGGGGGGGGGGGACCAGGCACTGACTTCTCATCCGAAGAGTGCCCCAAGAGAAAACCCTCAGGAAAGCCTTGTTTTCTGTTCTCTTTCTCCTAATCCAGCCTTTATTGAAATTAGGAAGGGAGGGGATGATCGCAGAGGGCCCCCCAAGGGTGAAACAGCTGCTAGTTTCCCTGGTCTTCAGACTCTGAGTCCTCTAAATCTTCCCCTCCCCCAGCCCCCAGCAATCGAAGATTAGGAAGTCACTCTGATGTCTAAGAGCAGTCTCTGTGGTCGCTCTCTTCTACTTTGAGGAAGCTTTTGAATTGAATGTGAAAAAGTGAACCCTTTTACAAGCCTCAGAGAGTTGTCAACCTTCAGAATCTTGGTTGTTGTTTTGTTTTTTTTTCAAGACAAGGTTTCTCAGTAGCTTTGAAGCCTGTCCTGGAACTAGCCCTTGTAGACCATACCTTCAGAATCTGGAAGGGCTGAGCAGGAAGAACTTTTAGAGTTTGCTTGGTCCCTGGAACAAGGCAGCTGTTTTGTAGTGCTAGGCAGCTGTTCTGTAGTGGTTAGTCTTTAATGCTGGCAACAGCTCTGGTTACACTTTGCCCTCAAACCACAGTTTGTCACTTACTAGCCCTTTGACTTTGAACAAATTAACCTGTTGGTGTTTGTTTTCCCCTTTGTAAGAAAGTATAATAGATCTCGTCATGGGAATTTCATGCGTCCATGAAATATCTTTGCATGGTTTAGCACTACACAGAGAGTATCCCTACTCTCAGTTTTCCACAGATCATGAAACCCGAAGCCTAGAGCGACCCAAGGTCTCAAGTTCATGAAGCTGCCACTCAGGTCCTTGGCCAGGTCTCAGCTCCACAATCCCAGGCACCTGTCTGCACCCTGTCTCAGTAGACTGTGGAGAACATCTAGAAACACAGGCTCTGGATTAGTCCCTCGGGGGGGGGGGGGGGTATCTTTCTATTCTTATTTCAACACTTAAAATTTCTCTTGTCTCAAAACAGGCATTTAGAGATAGAAAAGGGCCCTGTGGAGGGTCATCTTGTCAACCCCACCCACATTCCATCCCCAGCGCTCTCCTGGTGCTCACCCAGTACCTTACTCTGTCCCACCTTAGAGGAGGATGAAGGCTCTAGGAGTTGAGCATAGTGACTGACACATGAAATTCCCTCCTTCCAGAGTCTGAGGCAGGAGGATCAGGTATTCAAGGTCAGCCTCGGCCACTTAGCAACACCACGTTTCAAAAGAAAGAAAAGAAAAACAATGATCTCAGCAAGGATTCCATGCCTTTAATAGTTAGCACTCTAGGGCTGGAGAGATGGCTCAGTGGTTAAGAGCACCGCCTGCTCTTCCAAAGGTCCTGAGTTCAATTCCCAGCAACCACATGGTGGCTCACAACCATCTGTAATAAGATCTGTGCCCTCTTCTGGCCTGTAGGCAGAGTACTGAGAATACTGTATATATAATAAATAAATAAATAAATCTTAAAAAAATAGCACTCTAAAACGAAAATGAAATGGTTACATGGTGAGACCCTTTATCAAAAAGCAAAACCGAGCTGGCAGCACACGCCTTTAATCCCAGCACTTTGGAGGCAGAGTCAGGTAGGTCTCTGAGTTTGAAGTCAACCTGTGAGTTCCAGGACAGCCAGAAAAACCCTGTCTTGAAAAAACAAAACAAAACAAAAACCAAAAAAATCCTCATTTTTCATTTTCCTTGCCAAGTTTGGTGGCGGTGGTGGTGGTAGTGGTGGTGTGTGTAGATGCAAATCCTGTTCCTCCACCCTTGGTCAGTGATCTTGCTGGCACTTTCAATACTCAACCGGAAGTCAGAAAGGAAGCACAGAGATCCAGCGCCATCTGGTGGACATTGTGTTTCCAGGCGGTTTACAGAATGGAAGATGCTTGGGGAAGATGTTCCCTCAAGCCTTTTCTGCAGACTTTCTTCAGCATGGACGGGAAGATCAGAGAAAGAGAGCCTCCCTTGTACAGCTGCCACCACTAAGCTCGGTTCCATTTTCCCAGAGCACAATCTCCACCTTGACTGTCTCCTTGCTTGGGACACAATGAACAGGATTCATTGCAGGGATGTAACCTGCAGTGTTGAATAAACCTCCTGGCCTGGGTGGGTATCCTGGCTGCAGTGATGAGCGGTACGGGCAGTTCTATTAATGAAAGAAACGCACACCTATAATTGTGCTGTGTTTAATGCAGGACTGTCTCGAGTTTGAGGGCAACTTGGGTTACATAAACATTCCTGGGCGTTAAAAGCGTGCAATGTGCAGCTAGAGCAGTGGGCTGGGAAGTGGGGACTACTATACAAACATGGGGACCTGGGTTTGGATCTCTAGCACACTTGTAAAAGCTGGGCATGGATATGCATGTCTACCTGGAGTGTGCTGGATCACCAATCCAGCCAAATTTCTGAGCTGCAGGTTCAGTGAGAAACATTGTTGTAAAAATTAAGCCGGGTAAACATTCAACGCAATACCCATCAAAATCTCAGCAAAATTCGTCAAAGACCTCGAAAGAACTATACTCAATTTCATACAGAAAAGCAAAAAACCCAGGATAACCAAAGCAATCCTGTACAATAAAACAACTTCTGGAGGCATCACAATTCCTGACTTCAAACTCTACTACAGAGCTACAGTATTGAAAACAGCCCAGTACTGGTATAAGAACAGACAGGAGGACCAATGGAACTGAATAGAAGACCCGGATATTAATCCACACATCGTCGAACACCCGATCTTTGATAAAGAAGCAACAAATATCAAATGGAAAAAAGAAAGCATATTTAACAAGTGGTGCTGGCATAACTGGATATCAACATGTAGAAGAATGAAAATAGACCCATATCTATCACCATACACAAAACTCAAGTCCAGATGGATCAAAGACCTCAACATAAAGCCAGCCACACTGAACCTTATAGAAGAGAAAGTGGGAA
>NW_026068140.1:605113-611280 GCF_014885135.2 Alexandromys fortis | reverse complement strand
GGGGACCTTGGGGTAGGGTTGAAGTGGGGAGGGGAGAGGCAGGGAGGGGAGCAGAGAAAAATGCAGAGCTCAATAACTATTAATTTAAAAAAAAAAAACTAAGTTGGGCGGTGATGTTGCACGCCTGCCTTTAATCTCAGCACTCTGGAGGCAGGTGCAGGCTGATCTGTGTGAGTTCAAGGTCAGCCTGGTCTACAGAGCTAGTGCCAGGACAGACTCCAAAGCTACAGAGAAACTTTGCCTTGAAAAAAAAGGTGGAGGTGGCTGGAGAGATGGCTCAGAGGAATAGTGCACTGGCTGCTCTTCCAGAGGTCCTGAGTTCAATTCCCAGCAACCACATGGTGGCTCACAACCATCTGTAATAAGATCTGGTGTCCTCTTCTGTACTGCAGGATACACGAAAGAAGAAACCTATATACATAATAAATAAAAATCTTTAAAAACAAAAGGTGGAAAGAGACCAGGAAAGACACCACACGCACACACACAAACACACAAACATGTGCAGAGTGGGGAAGCGTGATGCATTTATTAATAATTGACCTTGGGTGACGCAGGACTGACACATTGATTCCTGGATGGAAAGGGGTGTGCCCAAACACCAATGAGGTTGTCTGTAAAAATGTCCAAGGATCAAAGGGCTCCTATCCTGCGGACCACGCTCGATGCTGGGCTGGCCTGATGAATGAACTACCAGCTCTAACGGAACCGACGGAAACTCTGTGGCCCGCGTTTCAGGATGAAGCCATATGCGTGGCGGAACTGGCGGTTCATGGCTGCGTAGAGTACCGGGTTGATGCAGCTGTTGAGCCAAGTGAGGTTGGCAGCCACCATGTGTACTAACCGCGGAGCGCGGCCCCTGGCGTCCAAAATGTTGACCAGCAAGAAGGGGATGTAGCTGAGGACGAAGCAGAGGAACACCGCGAAGCACATGCGCGTCACCTTTCCGAATTCCGATGGGGCATCCGGGGCTCTGCGCTCTCCTGCAGTTTCCCGGACCCTATGATGAGCTTCAGGAAGGCCTCTCTCTACAATATGCTGGGTTGTCTTTCTGGTGCCCTGGTCCCCTGCTTCTGACGGGTCACCTTCCAAGGTCTGCGTGGTCGAAGCACTGACTGACACAGATGAAATCCCCTCACTGGGTCCTTTTGAGGCAAGCCCGCTGTCTAGCTCCTGGAAGTGGCCAGGCATGGCCTCATCTGTCCCAGCCACCTGGTGAGAGCGGATGCTGTCCCTCTGCAGCCTGTAGTGGTCTAGCGCTCGAGCAGCACGCTTCACTTGGCGGTGGATGAGGCAGTAGAAGACGCCCACACTGCTGAGCCCAAGCACAAAGAAGATGCCCATGAGGATGGTGGTGTAAGGCCGGCCTCGCACGCGGTCAAAGCTGCAGGTGCAGACCAGTGGCACCAGGACAAACACATGCCAGAGTGGGGCAAAGCTTGCCACCCCCACAATCCAGCTGCCCACCAACGCCAGAACGATCCCCCTGGCGCTGAAAACTTGGGGAAAGAGCTTAGGATGGGCGATAAGGAGGTAGCGTCCTAGAGCAATGAGACAGAGGGTGAGAATGGAGACAGAATTGGAAGTAAAGAGGAGGAGCCCGAATATTCTGCAGAAGATGTCGCCAGTGCGCCAATGGAGGTGGAGGTATGTGTCTACGGAGAAAGGCTGCAGGAGCGTGCAGTAGAGTAGATCAGCCAGGGTGAGGTTGGCAATGAGTAGGTTGAAGCGGGTTCGGAGCTTAGGACGAATGGCCAATGCCAGCAGGGTGAGCACATTGCCCACGGTGCCTGTGACAGCCACTACCACGCCCCAGATAACAGCAAAGTAACGATAGCCCAGCACGGACTGGTGGTAACAGGAGAAGTTGGTATCCGAGGCGTTCCACATGGTGGAGGCTGAAGGGAGATGAGGGGGAGACGGAATGAGAACTTGGTGTTTGTCTTGCCTTGAATGAACAGCTTTGTCCCTCACACCCATTCTGCTCCTAGAATTCACTAGAATTCACGGTTCTGGAAAGCCTTTCCCATGCCACCTCAGCTCAAAGTTCCCAGCTCTCTCCTTAGGCTCTCTCTGACCTTTCTTTCACATTCTTAGACTTCTTTCCTAAATTCTTTTTTGTTGTTGTTGTTGTTGTTTTGTTTTGTTTTTGTTTTTTCGAGACAGGGTTTCTCTGTGGCTTTGGAACCTGTCCTGGAACTAGCTCTGTAGACCAGGCTGGTCTCAAATTCACAGAGATCTGCCTGCCTCTGCCTCCCGAGTGCTGGGATTAAAGACGTGCACCACCATCTCTTTTGGACACCTGTTAATTCTCTGTTTCTCTCAACCCCAGACCCCTCCAGGATGTGTGGAATTCTTCCCACTCTGCCCATAATTCCTTCTCCCTTCCTGAAGATCAATCAGGAGTCCCTTGTCCTCTGCTCCTCCTTCTGCACAAGTGAGCATTCATCTTTCTTTTTGTTCTTTGATTGTATTGTTATGTAGCTCAGGCTGCCTCAACTCACAGTGGTTCTCTGGCCTCAGGTCTGTACCAGTATTCTCCTGACCTCAAATGTTCTGATTGTAACTACCTGGAAAATGAGAGAACTAAGTAAGACTGTTTAACACACACACACACACACACACACACACACACACACACACACACGACATGCTCACCTGAGATTCCTGGTGTTCACACTTGTCTTCAGTAAACAAAGTCCAGCTCACTTAAAGTGCAGGCCTTCCTTGGGGCAGTCAGACTTCCAGTCTTAATGGGAAATAACCAGGCTTCCAACTGGACATATAATGCTTCTACCATGTTAGGCCGAAAGAGTAAGAAACTCCCTAATTACCCAACCGTAGCCACTTCCTCCCCCACCTCCAGCCAGTCCTAGTAATTTTATCTTGGCTACTGAAGTCCGAGCTTCTCTGCTGAAATCCCCTGCAGCCTCCTCCAGAGTTATTTCATTCTTCCCTTTGTGCTTCCGGAACCCAAACGATGTTTCCTTCCGCTCTGTGTGGCAGGTCCTCTATAAGGTCATTGCTGAGAACTGTTGATCAGGGAGACAATGTCAGATCCTCCAGGCCACTTCTTTTTTTGTTTGAGACAGGGTCTGACTCATTATCCCAGTCTGCCCTAGAACTCATAGAAATGCCCCTGCTTCAGCCACTTGAGCACTGTGAGTATAGGCATGAGCTACCACACCTGACTGGACCACTTCTCTAGAGGTCAGAAGCCAAGAGCATGTTCTAGAAGCAATGGTAGAAACACTGAGTTTAAAACCCAGAGAGCTAAGGTTTGTTTGCAATAGCACGTCCTTTCTTCTCTTCATGGTCTGGAGATGGTTTACATCAGCACATCTGAGAAGTGGAGTCAGATAAAAAGATGTGGGTTTAGGACTGGAAAGGGGGCTCAGCCCGTAAAGCCGTGCCATGGCCTGAGTTGTGTTCCAGGACCTATATGACAGAAATAGAGAATCAGCTCCTGCAAATTGTTCTCCAAGTTCCATACAAGTTCTGTGGGGTGTGTGCATCTACAAACACACACACACATAAATTATGTAGCCTGGCTGACCCGGAGCTCACCATATAGATCAGGCTGTCTTGGAACTCACAGATATCCACTTGCTTCTGCCTCCCAAGTGCTGGGATTACAGGTGGGAACAGGAGCTGGTGGTGCAGGCTAACACTCACTGTTTCTCAAGAGGATCTCAAAACATGCCAGAGTTACACAGTGAGTTCTAGGCCAGTCTTGGTAATTTTAGTGAATGAGAATTTATCTCCAAATAAAAAGTAAATTTAGAGGGCTAGAGAGATGGCACAGTGGTTAAGAGCACTGTTTGATCTTCCAGAGGTCCTGAGTTCAATCCCCAGCAAGCATATGGTGACTCACAACGATCTATAATGAGATCTGGTATTCTTTTCTGGCAGGCAGGTAGAATACTGTATACATAATAAATAAATCTTTAAAAAAATAAAGTAAGTTTCCTTTTTTTTTATTTTTTGAGACAGGGTTTCTCTGTACCTTGGGAGCCTGTCCTGGAACTAGCTCTTATAGACCAGGCTGGCCTCGAACTCACAGAGATTCGCCTGCCTCTGCCTCCTGAGTGCTGGGATTAAAGGCGTGCGCCACCATCACCTGGCTTCCTTGATACTTTAAAATAAAAAGCAAATTTGACTGGTTGTTGTTGGTACAAATCTTTAATCCCAGCACTTGGGAGGCATAGGCAAATGGATCTCAGTGAGTTTGAGGCCAGGCTGATCTACAAACTGAGTTCTGGGTCAGCCAGAGATGTTACATAGAGAAACCCTGCTCAAACAAACAAATAAAAACCTTACCACCACCACCAGAACATAAACTAATCAATTAATTAAATTTGGCTGAGGATATAAGTACAGCATTTGCCCAGAATGTACAAGGTCCCAGGTTCTAGTCCCAGAGCTGTTTAATCCAAGTACATACCTGTAATCCCAACACTCAGGAGGCAGAGGTAGGTGGATCAAGGATAGCCTGGTCTATGTAATGAGTTTCAGGACAGCCAGGTCTACATAGAGAAACCCTGTCTCATAAAGCCATACCAAAACAAAATAAAACCATAGTTGCTTAAGTAGAACCAGGTTGTTGATTCCTGCTTGCAATCCCAGGTCTAATGAGTTAGAAGCAGTAGGCTTCCTGGCATTTTGAGGTCAGGAAGGGAACAGAGACTTTGTTTCAAACACAATGATGACTTCTGTTTTGTGTTGTTTGGTGGGGCTCTTAATCATTGAGACTGGAGAGCTAGGGTGTGGCTCAACAGTACAATACCTAGGGTTCAGGTCCTAGCACCAAAAGGAAAGAGTATGGAAGGAGGACCAGGCTTAGGGAGAGGGGTGCATGATAGATTTCGTTTTGAAACACCAAGTTTGGGGCATATCAGTTTCCCATCCTCTCCAGCTCATCTCTCTGATCCCTCCCTGTCAGCCTCCTCACACCGGGCCCAGCTACTGTTTTCCACCCATTTAATTTTTTTCGTTTGTAAAGTCTGTTTATTTATTCTGTGTGTGTATGGCAGGAGAGTGAGGAACCTGCATGCCACAGTGTAGATGGATCACTTGGGGGAGCATCAAGAACGAAAGTCCTTAGAGTTGTAATAAGTTCCCTTACTGAGTGCCTCCTTCCTCCATTTCTTCCTCTAAAGGGCCACCTTTGCCCTCTTCCCTCACAACCTTTCATGTCTGTTTCTAACAGAATTATTTACGTGTATGGGTGTTTTGTCTGCACGTCTGTGCACTATGTGCATGCCTGGTACCCTGGGAGGCCAGAAGAGGGTTTCAGGTACTTAATTGCCATGTGGGTGTTGGACATTGAACACAGATTCTCTGAAAGAGAAGCAAGTGCTCTTAACCACTGAGTCATTTCTGTAACCCTGGTCTCTTCTGCCTTTTTTGAGTTGCAAAGTAGAAAAACCTATTTGATGTACTGGGGCTCTACTTTGGTTGATAAACCCAGGGGGCCTATTCCTGTCTCCTTCCTCTTTCAACCACATCCTACCCTCCCTCCTGTCTTCTGCAAGACTGGGAAGTGGGGAGAGAAGTGAGAAATCCGGGGCCCAGTGCAGACTCTGGGTTTGAGTTTGGCTTTTGTTTTGGTTTACTAGTCCACCACCCTCTAGAGCCGGAAGGCATGAGGGGATGGGGTGGAGAGGTGTGTCAGTTACAGTGTTGGGGCTGGATTCTGCGGTTGAAGAGGTACCTTCCAAGACACCAAGTGCCCCAAGACACAGGCCACTTGGGTCCTGACGAGAGAGTACGGTAGCAGATCTGTAGATGGCACAGCCTCAGCCTCGGTGGGCTTGGATACAGGAGGTTTCAAAGGATCCTGCTTGCTGGTAAAAAACTCAGGTTCATACAGGACAGAGATCCGGAGTCAGTATATGAAGCCCATCCCTGCTTCCTCTGTCTGTTTTGTTGGTGTGGGTTCCTAATATGGTCAGAAAAGCCTGGGTTCTTTCCTTAGTCTGGGTATAGACCCCGCTCCCTAGAATCGCGAGAAACACGAACGGAATGGAAGACTCTTTTTCTGCGTTCTTAGCGCCGCCTTGTGGAGTTGCAGCGAATTCTCAACAGCCTCAGCTGCAGTCCCCGAGTGGAACTCGAAAGGATTTCCTCTGGCCAAGTTTACACTAACTAGGTTAGGACTGAGACTC
>NW_026068140.1:545315-604955 GCF_014885135.2 Alexandromys fortis | reverse complement strand
CCCCCCCCTTTCTCCTGGCTTTACACAACCACTTCCCAATCTCGTTTTCCCGTCCCCCTTCTAGGGTGTTGGGCTTTCTCACCCTAAGACACACCTTCCAAGCGATTTGCACCCAAAACAAGTACAGTCTGAGAACTGGGCGCAGAGGGCAAAACGAATCCAGACTTTATTTTCAAGTAGAAGGAAAAGGGGAGGGTGGAGGTGGAGTGGGCGCGGGGTTGCTACATTGTCAAGCAGAAAGAGTCCATAGGGAGGGGAGGGCCAGTGGGGGCCAGTCCCCATCCCAGGTCGGCGCTGGAAGGGCTGACCACACAGAAACCACAGAAGGGACAGGTTGGGGGTCACGCCCCCGCCCGAGTTGTGCAGAGGAAGTGTCACGGGAGGTGGCAGCCATGAGGTCTAGGGATTGGGATCAGGGAGGCTACAGACGGCAAATCCTGCGGAAAGGGGTGGGGCGAGGCGGGGGCGAGGCTTCTATTGCTTTTTGCTCACAGTTTTGCGGAAGGCGAGGCGAGGGTGGGCTTGGACTGGACACCCCTTGCCCCCCTTGATACCCCTTGGGCGATGGGTGCTGGTGAAAAGAATGGAACCCGGACTGGGAAGTAAGAAGGTGAGGGGAAGGGTCTGTGAGGGCATCTCCTTGGTCCCACCCAAGTGCCTGAGACGCCCCCAAGTGCTTGCTGCCCCTGCTATGGGCCCGACTGGACCTGGGATGGGGCATGGTGCGGGGCGGGCACAGTGAGGTTGCAGGCGGTAAAACCAAAGTGCTTATGAGGGACCCAGGATCCCGCCTGCTCCCCTCCCCCTGCGGAGGAAGCGCTTTAGTTGGGGTGGGGGCCGGAGTCCCAGAGTCCGCTTATTGCCAAGAAAATCCATGTTCTCCCCCCGGGCCCGACCATGGCTTGTGAACCCCGTTTTGTGCTAGGTTTGGAGGGGAAGGGTTGGATGAACATGGCTTTTGGGAGGGGGTGTCTCCGAGGGGGCTCGGGGGTGAGACGGACCCCCTCTTTTCTAGGGGAGAGGGAAGGACAGGGGGCGGGGTTCCCTGAGATCTGGGGTGTTCCCCCCCTTCTTAAGCCCCCCTCCCCCGCTACCCCTCCCCTTTCCTGGAACCCCGTACCTCGGGGTGGGGGGAAGGACAGACCATTCAGGGAGCGCCAGGAGGAGGGGCGGGCTGGGAGCCCGAAGGCCTGGGTCCCGGCTGGAGGTGGGGGAATTCAATGGGAGTGGTTCAGGGTTGAGGTCAGTAAGGGGAGAAGAGGATGGGTCCGTGCGCAGTTCGGATGGGTCCCGGGGCCGGGTGGAGTAGAGGATGTGTGATCGGTGGTCCCTGCAGAAGAGGTGCGGCCGGAGCTGGACGCAGGGACAGCGGGGAGCCTGCTGCAGCGGCCATCACAGCAGCCACCGCCAGGGGGCTGGGGAGCAGGCCACCGGCCAGGGACTTCGGCAGCTCCTTGGAGAAAGTCAGCGTGCCCTGCAGCAGGCAGAGAGGGAGACAGAGGTCGGGTCAGTGGTCCGGCAAGCCCAACCTCTGCTGGCTTGCCCAGGTCCCTTTCCAACTCTTATGGGTCCCCCAACTCCCCAGTATCCAGGCCTCACCGCCAGCTCCGCAGCGCCCCTAGGCTTCTTGTGACGGCTCAGTAGAGGGTTGGGCTTCCCGGCCACGCCGTCTCGGTGCCTCCTGCTGGAGATGTGCTGCGATGCAGTGGGTAGTGGGGCTATGAGCTTTTAGCCAAGAGTAACCCCCACAGGCAGGGCCACAGCTAAGGCCATATTTCCTTCTGAGTGGCCCTTACCCAAGCTCCCTTCCCTTTAGTGGGTCAAATTCTTCAGACATCCTGGGATGGGTGTAGGACTCACTTGTTTCAGCTGGACCTCCGAATTGACCTTGACGTTGCAAATCTCACAGTGGAAGGTTCGGTCCTGGGAAGGAGCCTCTGGTTCCCCAGGAGTGGGAGGCCCCAGCCGAGGGTAAGCTTTGATGGGCCCCAGTCCACTTCGGGCCTCCAAAATTGTCTTGTGCTTAGTACCTGGTCCACAGCGGCAGGAGACGAGGGCAGATGTAAATTTTTCCGCGTCTACCAAGCCTCTACTGCCCACCTTCCCAGTCATAATGTGCGAGTGCAAATGAATGGGGCAAGTGTGGGATTTATTTGGAGCCCTTTGGACCCCTCCCAAGCACAAGGGGGTCTGGGAGAAGGTGAAGGTGAATGTAAGGAACAGGGGAGACTGCGGGAAAGGAGTCAGGCTGTAGGTCTTAGAGGACCCAGACGCTAGAAGGCAGGGAAGGTAGGGTGGGCTGTGGACAGGAGATGGCTGTAGGTCTTAGAGGACCCTTACCTTTGTTATGTGCCTCAAGCTGAGAGAGGGAGTTCACAGCCACCTTGCACAGTGCACAGTAGAGTAGACGCTTAGCCTTCTCCTCCTCTTCCTTGCTACCCCCAGGCAGGGAAGCTGGGGCTGGAGTTCCCCCTTCAGCCTTGGTTACACCCTGTCCAGACTCTGGAACACTGGGAGGGGATGGGGAGCCAGGCTGTTTCTCTGGGGATCCTGGAGCTGGACCCAGGCCATTCTCCATGGAAACTGTTGGGGAAGAAACATGGGGTCATCCCAAATGGCTCTTCATGTGCAGATCCACCCCCATTTCCTCAAGGGTAAGGGCCCAGAAGTCAGTCCCCACCCTGTTACCACATGCATGTCCTCATGCCCTGAGCCCCAGCCAAATTCCATTCAGCTGCCACTGGCTGGGTTGTGATCGCAATGCCTGGCTAACTCCCCACTGGTTACCTTTAGTTACCCTAAAGTTTTCCCAGCCAGGGGGAAGTGCAGAGACTGATGATTCATCCCACCATGGCCTGCTGGCCAGCCTGGGATTCCTGTCAGGGCAACCCCTTCCCAAGCCCCTCTCCAACACTCAAGGAGAACACCGAGGAGCAACAGGAAGGTGCAGAGCTAGGAGGAGGGAAAGCCAGGAGAGACAGATGTAAGCAGAGCAGGGGAAACAGAAACAAGACCCGAGCGGGAAGACGCAGGGATCTAGGCTGCTCTATAATTCATGGCTGATCAGAGATGCGCAGCCTGGGCCTCTGCGCTTCAGGGGAAACTCTAGCACTCCCGCTCCTGCTCCAACAGTGATCCATTTTCCGGGTCATGGGGAGGCTGTGGTGAGAGTAAGAGAAGGTGGAAGAGTTCCAAACCCTGTAGGTGTGTGCTTGTCCATCCTATGACCCATCCTTTGTGTCTCCTGCTCATTCAGCTCCTGTGTTCATTCCAAACCAGACAGCACATCCTTATCCCAAACTGGACAGGACATCATGTTTATGAAGGCAGTATGCATACAATGTCTACCCCATGTCCTCGGGGAGGGTGCCGGGACTCAGTGAGGTGATGTGTAAAGCATCTACAACAGCAGCGGTCAGGAAGTGTTGGCTGTCGCTGTCACCAGCTCTTTCCATCCTTATCCCTATTTTATAAAGGTGTTAATACACTAACCCAAGATGGTCAGACTCAGAAGCAGCCAGAGCACAGTTAGAAATTAGGCCTGCTCCCTACATCTTTGAATGAGAGAGGGTGTGCGCGTGTGTGTGAGTGTGTGTGTGACGTGCATGTGTGCGCGTGCATATATATGCGTGGCTACAGTGGAGACCTGGATCCCAAGCTGGTGATATAGAGGCCTGTTTCTCATTATTTTTAGGGCGGGGCAACAAGGACAGGCCAGAATAAGAGGAAATGAGGACAAGGGGAATGTTAGGTCTTTCTGGAGTTGGCTGTAACTGATATCTGTGGTAATCCCAGGGTGGGGGTGGCTGATATCTCTCTGTCCCTGTATTTCCTCAGTCCCAGTTCTTTGAAATTATGGTTGACCAGCCATGAGGGGAAAGATATGCGGAAATGCTTCTGGTAAAGTTGAAAAAGACCTTAAAGATTTTCAAGTTTTTCTTTCTTAACTTGGCTCCAAGAAGTCCACACGTCCATCCAAAATCATTTTGGGAGTCTCAGAGCACACGGCCTCAGTCTCCAGGTAGGGCTCTGATGTCCCTATTCCCTTTGGCCAGCACAGAGGGGCTTCATCAGGAGTAGACGGGTGGCTCTCTGTTCCTGGGGATACTTGCCAGGCAGCCTCACCCTAGGCCTGTGCTGAGCCACTGGGCAGTGGAGAGGACAGACAGTAGGGGCTTTGTTGAAAAGAGCTGAGGCAGGGGTGGGTGGGATGAGAGGACAGAATTTGACATCACTTTGCCTGGCTCCAGGACTCACCTTGGGTGTCAGTGGGAGTGGGGATTGAGGGAGGAGAGGAGCAGAGGGGGAGTTCTGGGAATTGGGAAAGAGCAGAATGACAGATCAGTTGAGAAGTGTGAAGTGTTCAGACACACCTGGACGAGGGGCTACACCATCCCCACTTGGGGGGGTGTTGCCTGCTGGAGCTGAGTCTGCTGATTCCCGGACACTAGGCTCCTTGCCGCGGGTCTTGGCAGCCTCGATGCCTTTGACTCTTCGGGCATGGCGATTACCCTTGTAGTGTGCTTCAGCCTGGCTCTTCAAGGATGGAGGAAGAGCATGGAGTCTGAGATCACCGTTCATCTGCTACATCCTACAGAGCTCCTTCAGGTCCCAGGGTGGCCTCAGCAGGCTACAGTAGGCTTTGCCTACACCCCTGCTGAGTGGAGCCCACACTGACATATCTGATTACTGCTGTGGTTCAAGCTGAGTCCCTGGGAATACCGACCCCGACCTGGTCTAGCTACACTCTCCACTACACCCAGAACCTGGCTGATTAGTCCTGAGTCGCGGGAGGAGACCCTGAAGCCTTCACGGGAACGGTGAACTGTGAAAGTGAAACACTCAGCTAGCTGGCATCCCAGACACCAGGCCTAGAAGCCTGAGTTCTTCTGGACCCTGCTCTGCTGATTTTACTAGCTCTGTCCTGATAGTCCTCCTAGGCCTCATTTTCCCTGGAGCTCCGTGGACACCTTGGAGGACCCTGGACTGAAGCCCAGCTCTGGAGACAGCAGCAGAGACAGCTGTCAAAACAGAGACACTTTATGGGGGAGGGGACGGGGGAGCAAAAAGAAGGGAGAGCTGCCCATTATTGGCTTTCTATCCCTCCAGTCTTATTCCCTCCACTGGTAAATGGAGTCAGGGTTGGGACAGAGGATGCCTGGAGTCTAAGCAATGAGGCCCAGTTTGGTTCTGGCTCTGCCCACCCACTGTCTGCCCATCCCCTCCTCTCCCATTTGTGCTAGCTAAGAATGTATAGCCCTGGGGTAAAAAGGTCACCTGAACAGGGGTGGAAATAAAGGTGTGGATGAACAGGAGAACAAAATCGACAGACTGGGCCTAGCAGCGCGGTGCCTGTGGTCGTGTGTGCCGCACAGAGAAACAGTGTTTTCTTTTCCCTACTCAGCAGAATAAGGCTGTTTTTCTCCTAAAACTTTTAGGGCTTGCACCCTATAAAGTCTGGACCCAAACAGAAATCCCGATGAAGCTTTAGAAGGAGGAAATCTCGGCAGATTCTCCTCATGGGCAAAGTCTAGGATGGTGTGGAGACTGACTTTCAGGGTGATTTGGAGGGAAGATAGAAAGGAGGTGTGTGGGAGGTTGGAGAGAAGCGAGAAAGGCGGTTCAGCAGATGCCAAAGAGGACTGAGGCTCTGTGGAGAGCCAAAGAGACCAAACTCAGCACCTAAGGATGGAAGGCCAGAGGCCGCATGCCTTCCGTGGTTCTTAGTTTCCGGCATTCTGAGTAGAGAATGCTCCAGCGTCAGGGACAAAGGGGCCAGCCAGTCTTAGAGGATTTTCCTGCTTTCTGCCAGAACACACAGCAATGTCCAGGTCTGGTGGCACAGGTTTATAATCACAGCTACTTCTGAGGCTGAGATAGAGGATTGAGAGCTCAAGGCCAGGATAAACTAGAGGCCAGCCTGGGCAACTTTTTTTTTTTTTTTTTTTTTTTTTCAGGGTTTCTCTGTAGCTTTGGAGCCTGTCCTGGACTCTGGAAATTAAAAATATAAAAAGGAGTCAGAAGCTGGTCTGGGTGTAGTGGTGGCATTTGCTAGTGAGTTCCAAGACAATCAGGACTATGTAGAGTGACCCTGTCTCAAAAAAAAAAAAAAAAAAAGGCAGCCAGGTGGTGGCACAGGCCTTTAATCCCAGTATTTGGGAAGCAGAGACAGGTAGATCTCTGTGAGTTTGAGGCCAGCCTGGTCTACAGAGCAAGTTCTAAGAATGCACAAAGGAACCTTGTATTAAAAAAAAAAAGGAGGGGGGTTGAGGACACAGTTCAGTGGTATAGCACTTGCCTACTATGTGTGAGGCCCTAAATTCAATCCCTATCACCACACACACACACACACACACACCAAGGGGGCTGGAGAGTCTGCTCAGTGGTTAAGAGGACTAACTGCTTTTCTAAAGCACCCACATGGCAGCTCACAACTCCAGTTCCAGGGGATCTGTTACCCTCACACAGACATGCATGCAGGCAAAACACCAGTGCACGTAAAATAAAAATAAACTTTTTTTTTTTTTTTTAAAAAAAAGCAACCGAAACATAGCAACCTATTGTCTTAAGTGTCTTCCACCACAGGGTCCCCATTCTTCCTTCTTTCTCAAGGCTCCCTTAGTCACTGCCCCTCCCTCAAGTTCCCATGGCTGCCCCGCCCTACTCACCTGAGAATTGAATCGGATTTGACAGACATTACAGGAAATGACTGGCCTCTTGGTCTTGAGCAAGGGTCCTCCAAACGTGTGTGAGAGCACAGCCTTCTGTACAGGGTCCATCTGTGGATGTTGGGCAGAGTGACTAGGGACCAGAGCAAACTCATCTACCATCTCCCTTCCCCACACCACTGAGCCCTCCTCCTCAGGCCTCAACATGCTTAAGGCTCGGAGCCTCAGTTTTCTGGTTCTTTCCAGACCAATCTTCATAGCCTTGGAAGGGACCTGAAGGCCATGCTGGCCATACTGCTCCCATCTCACAAGAAGTAGAAGTGGTCTGTCCAAGGCACATCATGGAAGTTAGACTCTCACTCTTGTTCACTATACCATCAAGAAAGCTCACCTGTTACCTTGGCCTATCTCCTTCAATGAGGTCAACTGTCAAAAGCCACTTACAGGCAGTCCCAAAGCATCAGAGGTTCTAGGGTTCCTGAGTCCTTTTGGCCTCACTCTGGGTACAACTGTCTGCCAATTTCAGCTTTTGGTCCCAAGAGATGGATGTTCTCAGTTTCCTGTCTCTGGACCCCACTTCACCCTAACACCCCCAGTTTTTCTTTTTTCCTTTTATGGTTTCTCAAGACAGGGTTTCTCTTAGTACCTCTGGTTATCCTGGAGCTTGCTCTGTAGACCAGACTGACCTCCAACCCAGAGATCCTCCTGCCTCTGCCTCCCAAGTGCTGGGATTAAAGGTGTGCACCACCTCCACCTGGTGGATCTCTGGATTTCTAATTTAGCAGCTTCTAACAGGAATACAAGAACTCGGGAGGATTGGTGGTTCTGCTGGTGGAGAACAGGGAAGAGAATAGGAAGCGGTCTGGTCTGCGTGTGCTCAAGACCTCTGAGCCCTTTTCTCCCTGTTAGCATCTGCAGGGCTTCAGGGCAGAGCTGATGGCTTGTAGGATTGGGAACCCTGTCTGCTCACCCTGCCTTCCAGAGTGGCAGTCTCCAGCCAAGAGGACAGGAGTGCCTCTGAGCTGTCCTCTCTCTTCACCCTGATGGCCGGGGAGGGAGGGGAGACACTGGAATGCAGCCAGGGCTGAAGAGATTAGGAATTGCTGGGAACTCTCAGAATTTTCCAAGGGGAGGGCATTAAGACGTAGTTGCTGGCTGGGTGGTGGTGGCGCACGCCTTTAATCCCAGCACTCGGGAGGCAGAGGCAGGCGGATCTCTGTGAGTTCGAGACCAGCCTGGTCTACAGAGGTAGTTCCAGGACAGGCTCCAAAGCCACAGAGAAACCCTGTCTCGAAAAACCAAAAAAAAAAAAAAAAAAAAAAAAGACATAGTTGCTGGTGACTCAGGGGTCCTTAGCAATTCACTTGAGTCTCTCTGTGCTTGGGTTTTAGGGTTTTCCGTGAGACAATGTGAGGGATAGAACAGGAATCTTCTCTCTGCCTCTCCCAGGAGTCTCTATAGCTGCTTGGAGTTACTATCAGGAAGGGGGCTTCAGGGTCCTAGTGAAATGAGTGCTGACCTGTATCTGTTCCATTTTGGTAATAGTGGATGCTGGAGCCATAACTGAGTTCACATAACCAGTGTGACAATTGTCAGTCTCTTGGCCTACTCTTGACCAGAAGCAGACCCTCTTAGCAGCTGTCTTCACCTTCCACAAACTTCTTGAAAGCCCCAGTCACATACAGGGAAAAAATCAAAGAGCGCATCGTGTGTACATGCATTACATGCACGAGCATTAGACAGGCTTCGACCAGTTTGCGCATGTGCGGGGTGTGATGCGTGCCACGCACCGTGTGTATCTTGTGAAGAGCAGCAGCTCTGCACTGGGGGCCTTGCCGACACCGTGGACGGTCGGCTTGTGTGATCTTTAGCTGTGTGTTTATCTGTACAAATGTATGATATGTTTGGCAGAAAGAAAGACCAAATTGGAGGCAGGCTTTAATCAGAAAGGGGAGACAGAGTGCTGCTCCCCGCTTCTAGTCTCCACGCCTCAGTCCTTCCTTTTCAGAGACACCCCCACCCAGCTCTGCCCCAGGGTTCTCATGAGCCCTGGGCTTCCTCACATGCTGGGTGGGGAATGGGAATTCTGCCCAAACAGAAACCTAATCCATGCCAGGAAACCTAAGTCGTATAACAACAGTGGGAAGAGAACAGGATGGAGAGGCGAGAGGAGTCGGCCCCTGCTTCTGTCTGTACCATCATCCCAGTCAGCTCCCAGGAAGGTCTGGGGCCCAGGACCCCAAGGATGAGGTGTTACTGACTATCCCAGTCCCCTTCTCCTAACAGTCTAGGTTCCGAGGAGGGGAACCCGGGCAGCCTGCCCCACCCTCTCTTCTAGGGACTGAGGAGACAGCTGGCTGAAGGTGAAGGCTCAGGGCCCAATCCCCAAGAAGGTGGAATGTGAACCACTGAGGTGCTCCTCTAGACCAAGGTCAGGAGGCCCCGTGACCTAGATGACGGCTCCCACGGCTCCCTATGGGAGGGTGGAGGCCAGCATCTCCCAAAGCCCATTTCATCCCAGAGACCCTTCTCTAGGATGCTGGCCTAGACACAGCCTGGCAGACTCTCCCACCTGTCCTCCAACAGTGGTGAAGGGGACTGGCTCCCTGAAGCTGGGGCAAAACGAATCAGGCAAGAAGGGAAGGGCAAGGAGGAGGGAAACCAGATCAGGAGCAGGAGGGGCCTACTACGATTAGGTTTCCTCTCACTGCTCTTTATCGGATGGAACCCACTACCCCTTGTTCAACCACCCACTTCCCTACCCCACCCACCCCTCAAAATAAGACGACAAGGGAAAGGGGTGGGACGGCAGGGATGGAAAGACCTGAGCAGACAGGGTTGACACGGGAAAGAGGGAGCTGAGGGTGTCCGAAGAGCAGGTGGGGAAGGGCTGCTGGAAGAGGGCAAGGCTGGAGAAGAGAGGGCTGGGCAGCGTAGTGATCCGAGGGTAGGTGCAGGACCAGAGGCAAGTCTGCGATTTGGGGGATTCCAAGGACCTGGGAAGCAGAGGTTAGCGTGTCCAGCAAGGTGGCAGTAGTCGGGGGCGCCAGTTGGGCTCCAGAGATCGGTGAGGGCCGCGCCGCGTGGGGGATGGGCGACAGCGGAGGACTGGGCGAGAGAAGAGGTGGCCGGCCCCTCGGGGCGGGCGGGGATGGGGGGGCGCTGCGGCAGCCGCGGAGGCGAGGAGGGAGGGGCCGGGTGGCTTACCCTGCGGGGCCCTGGCGGCCGCGACTCCATGGCCCGGGTCAGCAGACCCAGGCGGGGGCCGAGCCTGGCCGGCCGGGCGGCCCGGGGACGCGGCGCTCGTTGCCCGGGCGGCTCGGGGCTGTGAGGCCCGGCTGGTTAGGAGGAGGGGAGGCGGCGCCGGGCGGTCCGGAGCCCGCCCCGGGGGCGGGGCTGAGGGCGGTCCGGGATCGGGGGCGGGGACAGGGCACCGGCGAAGGCGGCCAGGGGGCTCCGGCGGAGAAAGCTGGGGACCGCGGCCAGACACTGCTTCCAGGGAAGGCCTTGTTCCGGCTAGGGGGCCTCTCGGTCAAGCGGCAGGGGCATTGACCCGATGACCTCGGCTACCAGCACTTGGGTTCCTTCCTGGGTCCCCAGGGGCCGCCCCAGTCCTGGGCATGACCGTGTTGTCTAGTTCAGACATCTCTCTGTCCTTTCTTTCAACCCTTCCTCCCTGCTCCGTGCTCCTCTGCTGACAGACAGCTTTTTCTAAACAACCCTTTCCCAGTTTTCTCGGCGCACAGCCCCTGCGACCCCGCCCTTAACAAGTCGCTTCTCTCACATGGGTTGGAAACCAAGCCCGGGTACCCAAGATTCTTAGCGACTTCTCTGGTTGGTGCAGTCGCTGCCTGAGCAGAAGCACCCTCAGGGTTGTGAACGTCGCCACTTAACCTCTTCCAACCTCATCTGGGTTCTTCACCTGCCCTAGCACCAGGTTCTCAGAGCTGCGCTTCGTGCAGTTGCTGCCCTCTGGTGGCCAAGTGCGACAGCACCGAGAAGGCCAAAGAATCCCCACAGCCAGGACATCTCATTTTTCCTTGGACAAGGCCTCTGTCGCTGGGTCTCTTAGCTCCTACCTCACCCAGAACAGAGCCCAGTGCAGCCACCAGACCAGAGAGATAAGTGAAGCTGGGTGCTGATTTGAGAAGGGTCGACTTTGGGAGACAGTGACGGATGTCCAGTAGCAAAGGCAAACAGTGTATTGAACAGAGAGAGAATGAGGGAAGACAATAATGCAAAATATCTGAAAGGCAGAAACTACCCGTGCAGGAGAGAGAAAGGGAGGGAGGTACTAATACACACACACACACACACAGAGAGAGAGAGAGAGAGAGAGAGAGAGGCTCTGCCATAATTCCACCTACTGTCGACTGAGCCCTTGGAACGTGTCAGCTCCGCACTGGGCTCTTTGCTTGGCTCATCTCATTTAATCACCACAACGGCGATTTGAAGTGCGTACTATTATTATCTTTACTGTGTAGGTGAAGGAACTGAGGTTTAGAGAGGTTAGGTAATTTGCCCAAGGTCATAAGTTAGTAAGTGGCTGAACTGGGGTTTGAATTTAAACCTGGGCAGCCTGACTGCAAAGCCACGGACTTAGCTGCTACACAGTCCTTCCCAAGGCCGGTGAGCAACCTTTCCGCAGTCCTCATTCCCCATGCAGCAGCCTGCCATTCCCCAGACCTCTAAGGCCAGAGTCACCTTCCCAGCCCTCCAGGGCTGGCTCCTGTCTCTCCCTCCTGTTCCCACTACCCAATTCAGCTTATTTTCTAAGGGCTGTGGCCTTGGTCTTCCTATCTTCCCTTTCTTTCCCTTAAATACCAGTAGCAGTAAGTAGCAACCAGGCAGCAAAACTTTGATCAAACATTAAATCTGTGCTAGGCACCCCGATTTTGTGATAGAATGTATATGCAGCCTTGTAGATTTAGCTCTGTTCTGCTCCCCACGCATGCGTATTTGTTGGGCTATCTGACTGTTCTGAAATCTGTCCTTGAACTTGTGAGCTCCCTTAGGTAGACCTACCGGTCTGGCCTCAAACTCACAGAGATCCACCTGCCTATGTCTCCCTAGTGCTGGAATTAAAGGCTTGCGCCACCACCGCCTGTTGCCATGCCTCACCAGTATCTCCTTTATAGCTGGTAAATTTAAGGTTCAGGGCGGTTAAATGACTTGCCTAAGTGTGTACAGTGCAACATTAATTTATACCCTGGAAGTCAGGTGCTAAGATGGTGCTGTCTGCTACCTGCTGCACTCCCAGGTCTATTCATGCTCGTGGCTTTATTAACTATAATTTATTTACTCATTCCTCCTGAGTATTGGGGCTGGGACTCATGATCTCACACATATCAGTGTGCTACCACTGAACTATATCCTCAGACTTCTCTCTTTCTGTGTTTATGATAAAGTTTTACTTTAGTTCAGGCTGGCCTGGAACTCCCACCGTAGCCCAGGATGGCTTGAAATTCATGGTACTCCTTTCGCCTCAGCATCCTGAGTGTTGAACACCACATCTGGCTCCAAATCTGTCTTGACTAGTTTTCTATTCTGCACTTGAAAAGTGTGTGTGCTCTCATTGGGTAAACGCCCTGGCTGCTGAGCCTGAGGACCTGAGTTCAGTTCCCAGGACCTACAGCAGAGGGAGAACTCAGTGGAAGGAAGAGAACTAATTCCCACGTGCATGCATGGTGTGTACACACACATCCCACCCCACAATAAAAAATAGATAAATAAATAAAATGTAAGCCTAGTGTGGTAGTGTACACTTTCAATCCTCGTACTCAGGAGGGAGAGACAGGTGCTCTCTGTGTGTGACGCCAACCTGGTCTACACACTGAGTTAGTTCTATATAGTGAGATCTGTCTAGACAGATAAAGTGATAGACAGATGGATAATTTAATAAAAAGAAGGCTTGCTGTTCATACCTGGAATCCCAGCACTCAGAAGCCTGAAGCGTAAGGATCTTTGTGAGTTGGAGGCCAGTCTAGGCTACATAGTAGAACTTGTCTCAAAAAACAAAAACAAAACACCTCCAAAACCTGGCCATGATGATTCAGATTATGTGAGAGGTAGAGACATGAGGATCAGTACAAATTTGAGGCTAGCTTGATGGACAGTAGTAAATTCCAGGCTAGCCATTAGCCAGGACTATAGAGAGACACTGTCTCAAAAAACCAAAACATCCAGGTGGTTGCACATGTCTTTAATCTCAGCACTTCGGAGGCAGAGGCAGGTTGATCTCTGTGAGTTCAAAGCCAGTCTGGTCTACAGAGTGAGTTCCAGGGCAGCCAGGGCTGTTACACAGAGAAACCCTGTCTCAAAAAACAAAGGAAAGCAAAACAAAACCCCTAAAAATGAAGGGATGGGGGTGGGGAGCGGGGAGGGTGAGAGACAATGAGCAGCTTAGATATGAGCGTTTGTTATGCAAGTCTGAGGATCTGAGTTCAGTCCACGGAAGAAGAAGGAGAAACCCATTTCCAGGAGCTGGACCCCGGCCTCCTCCACATGCTGTAGTATGTGTACGCATGCACGCAATAATAATACATTTTAAACAGTATGCATCAACAATATAAGCTTGATAAAAACAAAAACATTCAAAATACAGAAGAGAATAAAGTTGGCTCTCCATATTTTGAAGTCTAAGCCTGTGGATTCAATTGATGGTATGCTGAAAATATTTGAAAAAATCATGCCTGTATTGAACATGTACAAATTTTTCCCTTAATAGTTTTTAAATTTTATTTATTCTTCTCATATGTTACATCCTGACGACAGACTTTAGTAAAATACTAAATATTTTACATTTACATTAAATAATAACTATATTACATGTATTTATTTGTGTGTATGGGAGACCTCTTATGCATACATTCATGCCATAGTGTGCTTGGGAGGGTCACAGGGCAACCTGCAAGAATCAGTTCTCTTTTATTACATGGTCCTGAGAGGTAAGACCCAAGTCCTCAGACTTGGCAGTAAGCACCTTCACCCGTGGAGCCATCATGTTATCCCCAGACTTTTTTTCCTTGTCATTATTACCTAAACTATACAATTGTAATGTATGCTATAAGTAATCAGATCAATTCAGTGTGTAGCAGATAGGTAGGTTATCTGCAGATACTGGATTACTTTACACAAGGGGCTTGCACATCTACACACAGACTTAGCACTCAAGGAGTCCTGGATCCAGTGCTCATGAATGACAAAAGGTGATTATATAAGGGGTATATCTAGGGTGCGGGGCATTGGTTACACATACTTTTAATCCTAGCACTCAGGAAGCAGAGGCAGGTGGATTTCTGTGAATTCTGGGCCAGCCTGATCTGTATAATGAATTCCAGGCCAGTCAGAGCTACGTAGTTAGACCTTGTCTCAAACAAACAAAACAAAATAGAAGCAACACAAAAACAACCCTACATCTCAGTCTGGAGAGAAGACCCAGCAGTTAGAGGACGTATGTAGGGCTCTTCCAGAGTACCTGAGGGCTGGTCCCAGCACCTACTTCCTGTGGGTCACAACAGTTTAACACCAGTTCCCAGAGGCTCTGATGCCTCTGGCATCCTCAGGCACCTACACTCAAGTACAGATACTGGCACATATATAAACATAATTTAAAATAATAAAAATAAGTCTTTTAAAACTCATATCTGTGTTCCTAACTGTGATTCCTCCTTCCTCCACAGAGTGCATCATTTGTAACCCTGGGGTGTCCATCCTGTGAACACCCTAGCACTTAGATAGAAATGCCCGTGTTTACTATTTTATAACTTGTTCTTTTCTTTCTTTTTTTTAAATATTATTTATTTATTATGTATACAATATTCTGTCTGTGTGTGTCTGCAGGCCAGAAGAGGGCACCAAACCTCATTACAGATGGTTGTGAGCCACCATGTGGTTGCTGGGAATTGAACTCATGACCTTTGGAAGAGCAAGCAATGCTCTTAACCACTGAGCCATCTCTCCAGCCCCTGTTCTTTTCTTTTTTAAATTATGTTTTAATTTGCATTATCTATGGATGTGTGTGTGTGTGTACTGGAATCAGTCTCCTTCCACACGTGGATTCCTGGGGTAGAACTCAGGTCATAGGCTTCATGGAAGGCAGCTTCACCCACTAAGCCACCTTGCTCCTCCCATTGCCCCTCACTTTCTCTCAACAGAGTCTCACTCTATAGCCCAGGTTGGCCTTGAACTTGTGACCCTTCTTAGTTTTTTGTTGTTTGTTTAATGACTCCAGTCTCATGTCTCAGCTTCTTGAACAGCTGGCATAAGCCAGTGCTACCACCAGGCCTGGCTTTAAGTTTTCATTTTATTACCATACATGGGGAGGAAGGTATAATTAGTTCCCTCCTTCCACCTTTATGTAGATTCTAGGGATTGAACCCAGATCCCCATGTTTGCATGGCAAGTGCCTCAGACCCACTGAGCAGTCTCCCCCCATTCTGTCAGCTTTTCTTTGAGATTGTCTTGCTAGGTAGCTCAGGTATGAGTGGAACAGAGGCCCTCCTGCTTCTGTCTGCTGGGTTCTACAGTTACAGGTGGAACCACCATGCCCAATTCATTGATTATTATTCAGTTTCTTTTTAATGTAGTGCTAAGGGTTGGACCCAGGATCTCATACATCAGAGACAGACGCTCTACCTCTGAGGGACCTGGAGAGATAGTTTAGCAGTTAAGAGTACCTGATGCTTTTCCAGACACCCCACCTGAGTTCCACTCCCATCACCCGTGTGAGATAGTCTCCACAGACACCTGCCTGCGTGCACACATACCCACTGTGCGCACACACACATAACTAAAGAGAAGACATTTGTAAAGAGTTCTCCTTCTGAGCTACAGCCTCAGCTTGCTATGCCACAGCCTTCACTGTCTCCTCTGGAAGCAGAGGCACCATGGAACTGTTAGGAATCAGAAATTCCATTGTAGATGGCCAAATGGCCGAGTGAATGAAAGGCCTTGCCTTTTAAGTCCAACAAGCTGAGTTCGAGCCCAGAACCCACAGCGGAGGGAGGACATTGCCTCCTGAAAGTTGTTCTCTGCCCTTCTCACACGTGCACAAATGTGTCAGCACACACAGACATAAATACATCAAAGAGAAAGAAACCCCAGGCTATAGCTGGATGGAATCTCAACCAGAAAGGCAGAGGCAAAAACCCAAAGGACAAACAAGACAACAAAAAAATGTACACGAATAGATTAAGATGAGTCTCAGGTGAGCATTTAACCCGTGTGTTTCTTCATCTATGGGTACTTCATGCATGGGGACAGTACTAGGGCTGCTGAGACTGAGAAGAACGAAGGGTTAGAGAGATCCGCATTCCCTGCCCTTCAGCTGTGGTGACGTCAGCCCACGTGTGCTTTCCCAAATGTTGTTTTCTAGCTCTTGTTCATGTCTTTTGATTCAATCCAGAATGTTCTCTATAGCTACCTCCTTCATTTTCTCTTACTTCATTCTATTTTATGTGTAGGAAGTGTTTTCCTGGGGATATTCTATTTTTGTTGTTGTTTTGTTTTGTGAGACAGAGTCTCTCTGTATCTCTGGCTGTCCTAGAACTTGCTCTAGAGACCAGGCTGGCTTTGAACTCACAGAGATCTTGCCCCTGGATGTAAGGTCACTAAGATATACCTGTCTTCGGTGTAATCTGTTAGTGTGGGTCTAGGTCAATGCCATTCTTACAGTCAGTGCTCGCTTCCCTCATCTGTAAGATGAGACTGATAACAGCAGCTACCCCACAGGATTCTGGAAAGGTTAAGATGTTTCAAACACTTTGTAAAAGTCAGTGCAATGGCAAGTGCTGGTTTGGGTTTCTGGAAGGAGTTTGGGGGTTGCAGCTATGGGCTAAAGAGAACGCTCTCTCTCTTTCTATCTCTGTCTCCTTTTTAAAGACAGGGTCTCATGTATGCCAGGCTGAGGATGATCTTGAATTTCTAAGCCTCCTGGGTGCAGGTGTGCCCCACCATGCCTCATTTATGCAGTATTAAGCTTCAAATTCAGGGCTTGCCTCAACCACATTTTGGGCACATACTGTGATAACCAATGTCTGTCAGTTACTAAACTCTTCTGAGCCTCAGCTTCTACCACCCCATTTGTCAAACAGAAATATTAGTGTCTACCTTGCTAGGCTGTCTCTGACAGGGTGATTTCCTCCTTCCACTCACAGAGGCCTGAGCCCTGGACTCATCCTTAGCTTCCCCTTCCTCCTCTTCCTATTCCCTCAGCACCACTCGGTTACCACGGTGGGTCAAGATTTCCTTGAAAACACCCCACCAGTCTTTCCTTCCTCTCTTTCCCATTCTTACTGTCCATTTAGGCTTGTGAGGCCAGACAGCCTCCTCCAGGTTTTGTTCCCCTTGTTGGCTACCACAGTCATCTTTCTCAACCACAACTCTTACTGAGGCATGTCCCTGCTGGAGAATGGGCAGATACTCTCTGTCGCTTTTCCTATTGATTATTGAAGACTTTTGTCACCCTCTACAACGAACTGATCCTACCCACCTGGCTATGTGCTCGAGAGTAAACGAGAGGCTGTGTAAGCCTATGGCCTGAGTTCGATCCCCAGGACCTGCATCCCCAACCCCAGCACTCCTCTGGTGAGACACGGGAAGTAGAGGGGAACATGGTGGAAGCTCACGGGCCAGCTAGCTTGGAGCCAACACTGTCTTCCACACGTGCAATTGCGTGTGTTGTGTGCACCTGCACACAGGCATACAAACATACCGGACATGCACACACACAGAGGAAAAGTTCCACAGCTGTGCTAGCCTTCTCGCCCCTTCTTTCTTCCCCAACCTCAACACGTTTACTGCTTCGGCTTCCTTATTCTCTGGATGGCTGAGCACCTTGCGGAGGCCTGGGTGTTACAGGGCAGTGTCTGGGTGACAGGGAGAGCCCAGCAAATACTCTGTTGTTATTACAGTTACTATAGCACCACAGAGCCAGCAAATGCTTGCCATCCAGTGGCTGGACATGAGGAATATAGGCTCACAGGAGTGAGGCTGAGTTAGGCCTAGGAGAAAAGTGCAGTGGTAGACTGGAAGTGAAGGGTACAGGCCAAGGGGCAGGGGAGAGGCAAACGGACGGTACTCACTGTGCTGTAGTTGCTGAAGAGGCCCAGAGTTGGGGCTGGCTCCAGTGGAAAGGGCAGGATCTGCTTGAGGTCCATCGGGGGCTGCATGATGGGGGGCTGCCGGAGCAGAGGGAGGGGCCCTGCCCGGCTCAGGCTGCCTGAAGGGCAGAGAAAACATTCTGTGGGGTAGGGAGACCGAAGCTTGGAAGCGTCACCCAAATTCATAGCACTACTCCCTAGATGAGGTTCCTGTATTCGGAACTGTGCAGAGTGGGAGCCATACACATACTTCCCCTGCTGCTCAAGCGGATCCACTGTGGGCCTGGGGACACAAGCTGGTCTTTCCTTATGGGTGGTTTTCACTTCCCCGTTCTGCAGCCTCTTTCTCCAAGCCCTTCAGGCTTTTTACAGACAGTGAGAAGCTTAGACCTGCTCTGCAGACAGCCTGCCCCTGGACCCAATCCCCAGCTCCACGCTCTGGTCTGCAGTTTCCTGGGTATCTAGAGGTTTGTTGCATCCCCAGAGCAGATTCAAGTGGGTGACTTATCCCACTGTCCAGAGGGGGACTCTGAAAAGGCTGCTGCATCTGGCTCCCAAGGTTATGGTGCTGTTCAGGTCATAATTCTTGAGTAATTTTCACCATCTTTGGGGCCATTTGCTCTAAGCCCTTCTGTAGCCCCTCAGTCCAATCAGATTCCGTAGTCTCACCCGGCAGGCAAAGCAGTTCCAGCTCTGCAGGAGGAACCTCAGCCAAAGCCTCTGGGAGAGGAGGGCCTGCACGTGACCCCAAGGGGAAATGAAACCTTCTCTTTCCCCCTGGAGTCCTGAAGGACCCAGCTCAAAGGCCCTCAGGACCCTCTCTGGCTTTCTGCTGGCCCAGCTTCCCTCTGAAGAGACTTCTGTCCACCAGCTGGGCAGTTCCTGCCACCCTCCAATACTCCAGCGCCCTCTGCCAGCAGCAGGGGTTTCTGGAACAAAGGCCAGACCGAGAGACTTGCATGGCTGGCCCTGGACCTCCCTTGACCTTCCTAGGGTAATGGGTCCCCAGGATCCTTTCCTGTTCCCTCCAAAGAGACACCCTGTCATACCTTCAGTAGCTGGTACTTGCTGCCCCCCAGGCAGTGGCCTGGCCCTGGCCCCCTAGGGGCCTGGGCCTGACAGTGTCCCCTTCCCTTGCTTCTGCCCTCTGCCCCCTTCCTTTATCATCCCCCCTCCCCCAGCCCAGTCAGAATCAGCCAATCAGAGTCCTGGAAAAGTGGGGCAGAGGGGAGGGCGGGGGAGCAGGGATTAGGGGAATCTGAAGCGAGAGGGAGGGGGTGGGGAGGGCTCAGGCACAGCTGGGGGTGGAGAATGAGGTCCAGAAAGGTCTGGAGGGGTCTGTCTCTTCCACCCAGTGCCAAGACTGGAGGCCAGTGTGCCTGAGGCAGACACAGGTCAAGGCTGCTGGTAGCTTAGTTTCCAAATTCTAAGTCTGAAGGAGATGATAGGATGTTTGCCTTTGGCCTTTGACTGTTGGGGGTCTGAACGCCTCCTGTCCATTTCCTCTTTTGATACTTTACACTTGGAATGCTGTGCGTGTGTGCATACGTGTGTGCGTGCACGCGTGTGCGCGTCTGTGTAGGGGGAGAGAGAGAATATACATGAGAAAGCATGGCAGAAGCAGGAGTGACTGACTAGAAAAGGGACAGACACAGAAAGGCTAAGGGTGGAAAGTGGGAAGGGTTTAAACAGCAGGACACCGTTAACAGGCAGGACGGAGAGCTAGGTGAGGACAGGAAGACCCCGGGGCAGAGAACAGAAGGGAAGACAGGAACAGACGGGCTGATTATCTCCTCTTCCTGGTCCCCTGTGCCCCACCCCACCTCACTGCCTGGCACACCGGAGCAGCTGTAATGAGCCTCAGGAATGGTGAGAGAAATCCGAGTGCTTGCGGTGTCCCCTGCTCCCTCTCTCAGCAGCTGGTTTGGGGCTGGCACTTCCACACCAGGGCACCGGCTACTTACTACAGCTTGGCGCCTTGACCTTGTCGCTGGCTGTCAACTGTCTAGGATCCCACTCCCAAAATCCAATTTAATGGAGAGTTCCAGAAACAGTCATAGAAAAACGTTCAAGGAACCATGAGGAACCAGGCATGAACAGGAGTCTCAGCACATGTCAGCTTGGAGACAGCAGTCTGGGAGCTGGTTGTGATCCATGAAGTAGCCACTATTATTTCTCCCATTCGGCACGGGAGAAGACTGGGACTCAGAGAGGTTAAAAAGCTTGGCTGATGTCACACAGCCTTAAGTATCAGGGCTGAGAGTCAAATCAAGATCTGTCACACTCTAGCAAATCCTTCCTCTGCTACACGGCTCCCAGAGGGCTCTCATTTGATGCTGAGCTGGAGAGCTGAGCACGGGCTTGCATCTGTTTTAAGCAGAGAATGAGGAAAGCAATTCCTTGCTTTTCCTGGGTGTGGAGTCCTCATTTAGCTTTAGAGAGATGGAGGAGAGCACACAGAAGCCATTCAACTCCCCGGAGCCTGGAACTGATGGGGAGCAGGGCTGGGGTGAGAAGGGAGAGAGGTGGCCACTAGCGTGGGGCTGTCCCCCGACTCTGAAATCTGAGGTGGAGAGGTGCAGATGGCATCTTAAGAATTGGATGAGCAGAACAGGGCTCTTTGGGGCCTAGGCTCAGGGATAGAGCACTTGCCTCGCATGTGGGAGGCTCTGGGTTCAGTTTCTGGCACCTCACTGCCCTCCCACGCTAAAAGAGCTCCAGGGTTCTTGGTTTAGAGCCTCAGGCACATCCGCCCTTTTCTGAGAAAAATAGTTGTCACTTTTTCAGCTTATTTTTTCTTTTTCTTTTCTTTTCTTTTTTTTAAAATACTATCCTGGCTGTCCACTATGCAGACATACAAACCAGGTTGGTCTCAAACTCACAAGAGATCTGCCCGCCTCTGCCTTCCCAGTGCTGGGATTTAAGGTGTACACTACCACAACTGGCAATTTAAAAATTACTTATTTTTATTATTTTTATGTGTATGAGTGTTTTGCCTGCAGGTATCAAAGTGTACTGTGTGTACCTCGTACCCTGCCCCCAGAAGTCAGAAGAGGGTGCTGGATCCCCTGGAACTGGAGTTAACTGTTGGTTGTGAGCCACCATACAGGTACTGAAACTGCTGAGCCATTTCTCCAGCCTCTGCGGCTTATTCATTGACTGGACTTTATCTACACAATGTCCCATGAGATGGTTTCACTGTGCTAACTGGATGAGTAGAGCTGGTCTCTGACTGGCTCACTCTCATTTCTCATCTGTCAAACTAGAGCAGCAGTCCCTGCCTCCGGGAGCTGATGACAAGATTGAACAAGTCTGTCTAAAGTGCTGGCGCGACACACCGAGGGCTCCATAAATGTTTGCTGAATAAATGAATTCTTTTATGATAAATGATGACAGTTGGTTCAGATAGGGGGCGTTAGTAGACCAAGGTCACACAGCAAGTATAGAATTTGAAGGGGTCTTGCTCCTGAGTAAGGTTTTCAAAACATCATGCTTTTCTGGGTAGACTGGAGAAGAAAAGGAAGACAAGAAAGAAGAGGAGGAAGGGCAGGGGGAAAAGGAACAAATCCAAGGCTTTTGTCATGTGGGAGGTGAGGGCTGCAGGAAACTTGGAGGAAGAGAAGGAGAGCAAGTTGTGCGCTTGTGTACGTGTGTGTGTGTGTGTGTGTGTGTGTGTGTGTGTGTGTGGCACCAGGTTAGGCAGGGTTGGGAGGAGTTAGGGTCGGGCTAGGGCAGGCCACTCTAGAGGGAAGCTCATTAGTGTAATTACTGCCAGCAGACAGAGCCCCACCCTGCTCCACAGGGGATTGTTACACGTTCTATACAAGACAGTTTCTAAGACACTCGACAGGGGTGAGCTTACAGACCCCTGGGCGGCATCATCTTGTCCATCCCCAAACCCTGTTTAGCCCTGGGTACTTTGCTTGCATTCTGTATCTCACAGTCAAGCCATACCTAGCTTTCTGCATCTCAGTGAGGGCAGCTCTTTTCCTTCCTCCCCTAAAAGGTCTGACCAGGTCCTGAGCCATGGCTTCTGGGTCGTCTTGGGTGGGCTGGGCAGGTCTGGTGTAGAGAATGGGAGCAATCCCAGCAAGTCTGCCTTGAACTGAGCTGTCTCCAGGAGCAGCCCATCTGGGCAGGGCTGTGATTTAGTGACTGTTTCACGAGGGTGACACGGAAATCAGAGAGGTTTTGGAGTTAGGGCTGTGGGTGAATTAAGGTCCCTCGTGGAGAAAGGCACACCATGGGGCTAAGATGGGAACAGGTTCTGAGGCCAAACAAGAGATTGAGATTTCATCTTTAACCACCTCTTTTCTTCTTTAGGCTTTTTAGCTTCTTTCCCGGAAATGTCTAACATCAGGGTCAGACTGGTGGGGGAAGCATTGAACTCCTGTGTCTTATGCTTTTGGTCCAGTCCAATGAATCTGTCCCCTCTGCCTCAATTCCTTCATCCTGGCAGAAGACAGGCTGAGGGCTGGAAAGGCTTTGAAGTCAAAGATGAAAGAGACAAGTGGATGATTGTGCACAACTAAAAACACCAACCCTAATAACCTCGGGGTATCTGTGGCTGGGGGTGGGGCCTTGAGGGAGGTGGGGCCTAGGATGGGAGGAGCTGACTGCAGACCTGAGCAGAAGGGCCTCCCTCTCACTAAACCAGGAACTTAGCTGCAAAGGACTAAGGCAGCCTAGGGAATGTGAACTCAAAACTGCCATCTTGAAACTTGAGGCCCTGATTCTTTCTTTCCTTTTTAATTTTTTTTTTTTTTTAACTTTTTTGAGACAGGGTTTCTCTGTGTAGCTCTGGCTGTCCTGGAACTAACTCTGAAGACCAGGTTGTCCTCGAACTAACAGAGATCCACCTGCCTCCTCCACCCCCAGTGCTGGAATTAAAGGTATGTGCCACCAGGGACCTGCTGAGGCCCTCATTCTTGTGTGTTTTAATTTTGTTTTGAGGCGAGTTCTCACTCTATAGGCCATGCTGGCCTTGAACTCACTTTGTAGGCAGACTGGCCTCAACTTCCAATAACCTCTCTCCTCCCTTAGACTGCTGAGATTATAGGCCTAAGCGCCCACATTCAGCTGAGCTAGGTAGGATTGCCTTGGAAAAGCATCAAGGACCTTAGCATTCAGACCCGAATACCCTCCTATGCTTTTAAAGGTAGGTCTTGGGTCCTGGCAAGCAGGCCACCCGCTTCTTCTTCTTAAAGAGGGTTGGGATATGGGGGGGGGGGTGCTCCCAACCCTCTATGGACTTGGCACAGGAAGGAGTTATTTATAGTGTCCTCCAGGGAGATGGTAGAGGCCAGTTGGTGGCAGGGTCCAATATCAGAGAATTTGGATTCAGTCTTCTTGTGGCTGGGTGTTGGCAGGGCTCTACCAGGTCTCTGACACTTAGTTATCTGGGGCCTTCTGACTGGGACCATAAGGTTTAGCCTTGCCTGCTCTGGGCAAGCACGATGTGGACTCTTCACCTGGCTCAAGGTACAGTTAGAACACAGGAATCACACAGGCTGGCAGAATGTGGAGCCTATGTGTTGGAGTCCTGAGTCTGAACTGTATTGGGGTGTCCCCTGGAGTTGGAGCAGTAGTCATAGAAGGGCAGATCACCTGCTAGAGACAGGTGGGTGACAGACATTCATGCCTTGATTCTCTCATTCATTTAAGTAGCTGGATGGCCAGCTGGAGGTAAGGCATCAAAGTCACAGAGAGGCGGAGACCACACCGTAGCTAGATGGAGGGAGGAGGGCCGAGTGGGAAAGACCCTAGTAGAGTTAGTGGGACACACAGTCAATGGAAAGAGGGATGAGAGCCAGGCATAGCCTATCAGCGTAGAGCCAGGTGTCCTCCGTGGGGGCAGGGAGACCACAGGTGTCTGAGAGTGTTGGGGGCTCCACCATAAACAGGGTCCTGGAACCGGCCTAGCCAGGGTGGAGGTCAGAGGTCATAGCAGGCTTTTCACTGCTGTGGCGGCAGGGTTGTGGGCAGGGGCTGCTGCAGAGCCGGGAGTACAGCTAGGCCCTCTCCTCCCCCATCCCTGGGGCTCCCTTTCCGATGTAGGTCATGAAGATGGGGTGGCCAAGGCTGACGGGCTGGCTGTCAGAGCCCAGCGGGACTTCCCTTCCCCCACTCCGACTTTCCTTCGTCCCTCGGTCTCCTGTAGTCCCCGACCCAGGTCTGGGGTGGAAGGGAAGGAGAAAGAGGGGAAGAAGGGCCCAGGCAGCCGGCGCAGGGAGAGAGGGGCAGGTCCTGGCGTGTCGGGGCAGGATGGCTGCGGAGACAGGTTCTAAGCCGCAAGAGACGGAGATGGACAGTTTCCCACCCGCTCTTTTACCCAGCCCCCTTATCTTCACCGGTCAGGTTCCTACCTCCCACCACACTCACCTCGAAGCTACACCCAACATCTTCTCCCTCCGGTCCCCACTTCCTCCTTTCCTTCTTATCCTGGGCCCAGAAGGCTGTCAGAGTGCCAAAGCCAAGGGTGGGGGAAGGCGCTGGGGGTGACGGGTCAGAACCTTTACCTCAACTCCACCAGGCCAGGACCAGCCCCCTTCCCCAGTCTCTCATACACTTATAATATTCATGAGCCTCATGAATACGCAATACTCTCATTATGGGGCGGGGGGTCTCACTCTCTCGGCCTTCCTTTTGCCCCTCCCTAAGATTACCAGGAGAAGCCGCAGCTAGCGAAGGAGGGGAAGAGGGGACCCCAGATGTGCATCCAGATGAGGGGGGAGGGGGAACGGGTGGCAGACAGGCGGCCGCAGTCACCGCGGTGCCGAGGTGGAGGCGGGGGAGGTGACCCAGTGAGAGGGAACTAGATACCCGGAGCCCAGAGCCGCGGAGACCACTCACCGAGGATCATGCTGAGGACCCAGGCGCCCGGGGTTCTGCGTCGTTCTGTCCCGGGGGCCGTTCTGGCCGGACTGGGGGTACGGGAGGGAGGAGTCGGGAAGGAGCAGGGCGGGCCGAGGCGGAGCGGGGGCGGGGCCCACAGCAGGTGAAGACCGGAGGGGGCACCCTGGCACCCAGGGCTCGGCGAGAAGGCGAGAAGGCGTCCTGGCCGCCTCCCACTTCCTTCAACCTTTCGGTTGCCGCCCCCAATCTCTGGGCTTTACGATGTCGCTTTAGCTGGTGCTGGGGATCAAGATGTGTGAGGCGATGGAGGAGGCTGGAAACTAAAATGCTTAGGTTCCCGAGGGGTTCAGTATGAGGGCAGGAAGACGCATTCTCGGCAGATAGGGGGCCGGGATTCTAAATGCTCCGGGAGGGGTCAGAGGCCGGGTTGAGTGGAATAGTGATGTCCCACTGTGTCCAGGGAATGCAGTGAGGATGCCTGGCTCCTAGTTTGTTCTTCCGCTTCGGAGCAGGATGTCGGGACTGGGTATCAGAGGTGAGTTTGGGGTCTGAAGAGGGATCCGAGGTGGATCTCCGAGGGAAGAGACTGAAATCAGTGGCCCTGGTCCTGAGGAAGTAGAAATAAATAGGCGCTTGCAGTGGCGATCGCTAGGGCATTTGAAAAACGACAGAAAGTCAGAATCAGCAAGAAACAACCTTCTAGAGATGTCCTGGACTGAGTTGGGGAGGAGGAGTATCTATCTCGAGTTTAGATGCAGGACATTCTCCACCAAGGAGAGCTGTGAGTCAGGTAGCAGGGGTGTAAATGACTGGGGAGAACGTCTTAGGATCGGGTGTTCTTAAGTCAAGTAGGAGGAGGCTGGAGTGTGAGAGTCAAGGAGGTATCTGGGGAAGATGTAGCTGCTGCAGCCTGAACCTGTCTGTACCTGCCACAAGAGGGAGGGCAGCCGGCCAAGTTCCCAGAAGGCCAAGCAGCCAGCTTTAGGCCAACCCTAGCCAGAGGGAAAGGGGATGAGACTGGGAATTGGAACACTGGGGGGTGGGGGGTTAGGGATGGTGGAGGCAAGGGTGGAGACCGGGGTCAAGGGTGGTAGGATTGGATCCAGAAACCTTCAGGAAAGGAGGGCATTTCTAGCTTCTGGAGGGAAGTTGGGGCTTGATGGCCAACTAGGGTGCCGAAAGTTTGGGTTCCTATCGCGAGCTCCAGCAATGTCTGCTTTCCTTGTGTGAAAAGCTGTTTGCAACTGTCCGGATGCTCCAGCTCAAGGCTGAGTGGATGATGGATGCCGACACTTTGGTCTTTGGGTCCTGTGGTCCTGGTTTGAAGACCTGGGTGGGACCTCTGTGTCCTCCAGAGGCAATCTTCTTGCTTTTAATCTAACCTGTCAGGATCCCACTGCACTTCTATAACAGAAATCTGGCTTCTTAGATTCAGTCCCTCCTCTTTCAGGTCCACCCCCAGGGAAGAGACAAAGTAGACAAGGGCCAGCACTGGTCTTGGATGATCTGAGAGAACCTTTGCCCTTCAGGCCTCATCCACCTGCCCACAGTGTCTCTAGGCTCTCTGAGTTAGGCAGAACTCAAAGGAGGGGTTGCTTAGCTTACTAAGGGAGGCAGCTGGCTGGAGGGTGGGGTGACCTTGCAAGCAGCTGGGAGGGGGAGCATTGTGTGGGGGGTGAATTCATTATTGATGAGCCCTGCACCCCAGGCTACTAATGAGTCCAGGCCGACTGCCTTAATTGATGTTAAGAAACTTGAGACCCCCAGATCATCTTCCCGCCTGCCAGCTGCCTCTTTTGAGCCCCTTCCCCCTCCCACATCTCCAGCTGCTCTGTTCACTTCCTTCTCCCCTCTTTTCCACCTCCACCAACGCAGACAAGGAGAGGGTTCAGGCGGCGATCTCCAGCCTACCTGCTCCTCTGGGTTGCTCAGACTCCAGAGTGTGAGGCATGTGTCTGCAGGGTAGGGAGACGAGGACAGGCAGCTCAGCTCAGGAAAGAGGAAAGAAGTTTGCTCAGGGATGCTGCTGGTGCTAGATCATATCTGTGGCATGCCTGAGCCCAAGGAACTCCGTAAGCCACCCTCAGAAGCAAAGGCACCATACACCGACACACCTATGACACCAAGTCCCAGCCCACTTCCCTTCTTCATTTCCTCCTCATTACAACGGGAGACATTTCAGATCCAGTCCCTAGAGTTGGTGTCAGCCTTCCCCAGTAGGATCTCCCTTGAAAATTCCTGCTGTCCTTGGTGTGTCTCTGCTACCTCAACCTCACTCCTTTTCCTTGTGGGTTCTGGAAAGACACTTAGTCTGGAGTGTGGTTCACGTAGCTAACCTGGAGGACTATTTGAAGGTGTCCTAAGGGTATGAGTTAATAATAACAGCCCTGCTGAGGGGAGTTGGGTCTCACACCGCTCTGCCAGATTCCCAGAAATTTGTGGTTATCCTGCCCTCTGGTGGTAAGATTCTGGTCTAGCAAGACATAACCAGCTTTGCCCTTTTCAGCTCTGTGCACTTCAGGACAGACCTTGAGAAAGAGGCTTTCACGGTGCCGGTTCCCTCTTTGGAAAACTTGAGTTCTCCAGTGTTTGGCACATTGGTTAAGAATAGGGAGTGTCACAGTCCGGTACTACGTGAGCAGACTACTGGTTTTGCTTTGCAGTGTGACCTTGGGCAAGTTACATAAGCTCCAGGACATCACAGGGTTGTATGAGCTTAGATGCAAGCCTGACAACTTGGGTTCAGATCCCCAGAACTCACATAAAAGGTTGACTTGTATAATTGCATGTGTCTGAGATCTCATTGCACCCACCCCAGGCCGGCTAGTCTGTGGTCTTCGGCAGTAAACAAGAGATGCTGCCTTAAGCAAGGTGGAAGACTAGGGCCAACGTTCAAGTTCAAGGTTGTCTTCTGACAAGGACACACACGTGCACACGTGAAGTATTTAATACCCCTCACCTCACCCTTGCACACAACAGTAACTCCAATACAAAACTCCACAGCAGACTGGGGATTAAAGGTTGTTGTCATCAAGTTTGAAGACCTGAGTTTGATTCTTTTTTTTTTTTTCAAGACAGGGTTTCTCGATGTAGCTATGAAGCCTGTTGAACTTGAACTTGCTCTGTAGATCAGGCTGGCCTCGAACTCAGAGATCCCCCTGTCTCTACCTCCCAAGTGCTGGGATTAAAATGGGGGGGGGGAGTCACCACTGCCAGGCCTGACTTTGACTCTTAAACTCATGTGGAAGAAGACTAAGTCCTGTAGATTGTCTCTGAACCTCTGTTATTTGTGTGTGGCATGTATTCACACAAAATATGCAAGGCAAACAGAAAAAAACTAATGGGCTTTCTTTTCATCTTATTTTTTTGACTTAAGGGAAACCCTGGTGAGTGCTTTGTATAATCTTTCCTCACCTCTCAATGGGACCTCTCTGCATTCTTCCATAACCCTCAACCCTCAAAGAGAAGAGATTTCCTTCTTTGCTCCTTGGTGGTAGGGAAGCCCAGATCTGGTGGGGGCTGGATGAGGAACAACAGAGATAAGCTCCCCCCTTTTTTTTTAAGACAGCGTTTCTCTGTGTAGTCCTGGCTGTTCTAGAACTCACTCTGTAGACCAGACTAGCCTCTGTTTCAGAGATTGCCTGCCTCTGTCTCTTGAGGACCGGGATTAAAGGAGTGCACCACCACTACAGGGCTCCTTTCTTCCCTTCTATTTTTTTTTAAAGATTTATTATATATAGTGTTCTGCCTGAAGGCCAGAAGTGGGCACCAGATCTTATTATAGATGGTTGTGAGCTACCAAGTGATTGCTAGGAATTGACTCTTAACCTCTGAGCCTTCTTTTCAGGCCTTCCCTCCTACAGGTTCTCTCCCTGACCTTGAACTGACCCTCCGGCCTCTCCCTCTAGAATTCTGGGATTGAAAGCAGGTGCTAGGCTAACATACCTAGTTCCTAGTGGGAACAGGCCCATGGGAGACAGATATTTCTCTTTTGCCCTGCTTTCTGGGTCTAGGATGGGTCTGGAGAGTTAGGATAGAAGGACAGACAGCAACTTTGGTCAGTGGGGGCAGTGGGTGGGGTTTATTGCACTTGCAACAGAGTTTAAATAAGTTGGGAGTGGGTTCTGGAGCAGAGGAGAGGGTGGGGAGGGAGGAAGGGGCAGCATCAGTGCAGCTGGGGGGCAGAACCCAGGTCCGCAGGCCTGGGGCTCCCCGTTTTCTGGGGAATGAGTGAGCCTGTGTCTGGACAGGCTGAGGTTCCAGATCTGTTGCCACTGTGACCTGGTTAGGGTCCTGGGAAATTCCTGACTTGTCCTAAGTCAGGGATGAATCTGCAGCTAACCCAAATGCCATCCTGTGAGCGCAGGTTCTTAAAATCTGAGACTGGGCTCCAGACCGACCCCAGGCCCCAGCCTAGGTCTGGTTCCGTTCTCGTGACTTCCCAGACCTGGGTACGGGATTTGTCCTGAGCTGGCCCTGCGGCACCGTCCATGGTTAGTGTTCTTTATTGGCCCTCCAGGATGGGGTCTACCGGAGCTGCCAGGTCTCACTACCCTAAGTCTCAGACTCTTAGCTGCAGGCTGGAACCAGACAAGAAGTCCTGGCGGTATGTCTGGCCCAGGGAACCACTGCTGGATCTCCTATTATGGCTCCAAGTAGCTTTCATAAGTCTCCAAAACGCAAGGCTGAAGGAAGGCTGAGGCTTCTGTCCCTGGCCCTGAGGCCCCCATCCATGAGAGGGCATGTGTAAACGAGGGTCCTTCACAGTGCATGGGGGACACATCTCCAGCTTCTCGTCCCCCATCTCTGGCCCTTCAAGTATGTCTTTGGGCTAAGGAGAACAGAGTCTCCCCAGCTCTCAGCACCTTCAGGAAGTGCCTGGTCCCTCCCTGTTGGCAGGTAGGGGACTGGCTCTTCAGGATCAGGAGTCTGGGATCAGGAGGACTCAGGCATCTGAGGTGGCTGGAGGCTTGAGCTGAGCTTTTTCCATGGCTGTGCCGTATGGGAGGGAGCGTTTGAAGAAGCCAAGCTGAAGAGAAAGGAGGCACAATGAGAGGCCACATTCACTCAACGCGGGACCCAGGGGATGAGGACCGTCCCGCCTCTGGCTTCCCCATCCTGCAAAAGTGGCTTCTGAATACCCGCGTTTGGATGTGGGAGGTCTAAAATCAGGGATTTATTATGGGGCAATCTTTTTATCAGAGTTTTAAAAATTCTAGCAGTTAAGTCAGAAGGGGTAAACAGGTTCAACTCAAGCGCTACGTCTGATTGCCTAGCGGTGGCGGCCACCTGCAGACTATGATCATTTGTTGTTAGCTGCCACAGAGCTGTCGAGGAAACAAAAGCACAAATGCCGTCACTGTTTGCCATCTGCAGTTCTGCAATATTGGCAAACTTATTCTGAGACAGGAGGCTTCTTTCTAAATTGGGGGCTGCAGACTGAAAAGAGGGGTCCAATAGTAAAAGACAGGATGGGTATAAGTAGCCAGGGCAGAGATGGGGCCTGTGCTGGAAAACAGATCTGAGGGTGGCTTCTTGGATTCTACTGTGTAAAAGGCAGGGCCTGGTAGGAGGGTAGCCAGGCCGGGGCAGGGTGTGGCTGACCTTGTAGAGGACGTAGATGAGTAGACCTAGGAGCAGGAGCCCAAAAAGGATGGCTAGGACAATGATCCACAAGGGGACGCCATTGCTGCCTTCTGCCTTGGTCCACTGCACGGCTGTGGCCACCTGGGGATAAGTCAAGTGACACTGAGAATCCATAAACTCTTTCCGCTCTATTCCTGGCTACTAACGGCTGTTGGATCTGGATCTAACTCTCATTTTTAGCTAACAACATTCTGAACTTAAAGATAGAAGAGTCTTAAGTTCACAGTGTCTTTTTTTGTTTTTGTTTTTTGAGAGACATGGTTTCTTGGTGTAGCTTTGGCTGTCCTGGAACTCACTGTGTAGACCAGGCTGGCCTTGAACTCAGAGAGATCCGCCTGCCTCTGCTTCCTGAGTGCTGGGGTTAAAGGCGTGCACCAAGTCTCTTGTTTTTGTGCTTTTGCGTCTACTGTTCGCTCCACCAGAATCTTCCTTTCCGGAACAGTCAGCCTGTTTAGTTTCTTCAGGCCTCAGCTTGTACACCACTCCTTCCAGGAACTCTTTCCTGACTCTGAGACTGGGTTCAGGTATTTCTATGTGTTTCCACTCACTGTCAGGCTTGTGAGTCACACTGATGTCCCTGCCCTCCAGGGTGTGAACTACAAAGACACCATGTTAATCTGGCTGATCTCAACCTACAACGGGAGGAAATACCCTCGTCTTCACCCTGCTGCTGACTTTCTTGAGCCTTCTTCTCTGTCCCAGACCTCTGACCTTGAACTCACCTGAAGTTTCTTCTGTGGCAGCTGTTGAGGCAGGATTTGGTAGGGCATCTTCAGGGCTTCATACACAGCCTCACACTGCAGGCTAAATGGCTGGTGTTCGCGCTGTGGGTGGAGAAAGGCGGTCAGGGCAGCCCCTGCGGGATCTAGAGAACACGGGCCTCCCCAGCTTGTCTGGGATGTGAGCTTTCCGATTATGAACTCACTCACTCTGATTCTCTTAATGTTTTTATGAGAAATAATAATCGTCAAGTTGAGTAACTATAACTGAATAATGCATAATTAGATGTCTTCAATATATATTTTAATGGTTGATATGGGTTAACATGGTTCATAATGTGTGTTCAGTAAATGTTTTTTTTCCCTCTTCCTGCTTCTCCTTGTCTGTTTGCTATGGATTCATCTTGCCTTCTACTGTCTTAAATTTTTTTTAAAGATTTATTTTCTTATGTATTTTAAGTATATGAGTGCTCTACTTGTATTTATGCCTACA
This sequence comes from Alexandromys fortis, assembly GCF_014885135.2. NCBI lineage: Eukaryota > Metazoa > Chordata > Mammalia > Rodentia > Cricetidae > Alexandromys > Alexandromys fortis. The sequence continues at coordinate 573,472 of NW_026068140.1, read as the reverse complement.
TGACAGAAGACGGCATCAGACAGAAGAGGCCATTAGATCCCATTACAGATGGCTGTGAGCCACCATGTGGTTGCTGGCAATTGAACTCAGGTCCTCTGGAAAAGCAGCCAGTGCTCTTAACCACTGAGTCATCTCTCCAGCCCTCTTAAAATTGTTTTTCAAAAATTACAGTTATTTATGTGCCTGTGTGTTCTCTGTGTGTGCATGTGTGTATGCATGTACATATGCCAGCACACATGTTCCACGACACACATGTAGAATCAAAGGATAACTTCACAAGGTAGTTTTCTCCTTCTAGTTTTTTGAGGCTGGTCTCTCTTGTTTCTGTCACTGTGCTATATATCCCAGGCTGGCTGACCCACCAAACTCAGCTTTTTCCTTGGGTTCCAAGAATCGAGCCCAAGTGGTCAGGCTTGAACATATAGTTCGCTTACTCACTGAGCCATCTCCCCAATCCTCTTTTCTTTTTCTTTTCTAAACATTTGTTTATTTATTTGTGTGTGGTTGGGCATGCACATCCCAAGGCTTACCTATGGAGGACAAAGGGAATCAGTTCTCTCTTTCTGTAATGTGGGTTCTGGAGATCAAACTCAGATGTTAGGCTTGGAGGCAGGCACCTCTGCCCACTCCCCAGGCCATCTCACAGGCCTCCTTCCCTTCCCGTGGGTGGTGTATGTGAGTGAACATGAGGTGGGCTCAGAGGCTGAAGTCTCATCCATTGAGACGTGTTCTCTCTCATGTGCATGCGTGTGTATGGTGTGTGGATACATGTATGGGTGGATCAGAGACTGATGTCAGATTTCTCATACAATGAGTCGGATTCTCTCATCAAACCCAGAGCCCCGAGATCACCAGTTTGCCTCAACTGTCTGGTCAGCCAACTGTGGGGATTCCGTTTTTGCCTCCTGTGTGCTGGGACTACATATAGGTGGCTGCCACACTGGCTAGGCATTCTTTTATGTGAATGCCGAGGTTTTGAACTCTGGTCCTCATTCTTGCATGTAAGTGCTCCCCAGCCCCAGCTCTGGTGTTTAAAGCCACGGATTGGGAACGCACTATCACTGACATGTGTTCCCATCCCCTCTACTGCTTTGCTTTTCCTTTTAGTTCTTTGAGACATGGTTTCTCTCCTCCTGAGTGCTGGTTTGAAGGTGAGCCTGTCCTATCATGCTCACCATGCTGGGCTCTTCTTTTTTCTATCAGAACCAGAAAGGGAAACAGTTGCTCTTTCTGTGCCCACAAGGTGGCGCTAAGGACGCACAACTGGCCTAAACCAGGGTGAGGGAGAATTGTAGTTTGTGTAGTTTGTAGGGTTACCAAAGCAGAGGTGGAAGGGCAGAAAGCAGAGAAAGAGCAGGTCACCCCAACTAGGTGCAAAGGTTGAGGTCCGGGCTCCCTCACCCGCAGGAAGGTCTTGGCCCAGACTCGGAAATGCAGCTGCAGACTCCGGCTCTCTTGGCGGTGCAGTGGCCCAAATTCACAACGCAACCTGAAGCACTTGGCTTCAGGACATTTCTGTAAAGGAAGAAGGCCTCTGAGCCCAGACTGCTCTGGTGATCCTCAGAACTCAAATGGGTGTCCAGTGCTAGGGACAAACTTCATTCCCTGCAATGACTTACCAGGACTTGTGGCCCAGAGGCGGTAGAACTCCTGCCTGGAGCCTCTCGTTTCTGCAGGTGGTGTGGGGAACTCTCCAGATCCAACTGGAAGAAGAGAAATGTCCCTCCTGACTCATTGCACCTAGATCAGCCTGAACCTGAGTTCCAGAGCAGGGGCCTTGCTTCTGTCTCTGTCCCTGTGTTCAGCCAACCCACCCACTGCCAAGAACAAGGCCTCCACCTTGTTCTGCACGAAACAGGAGTGTAAAGAATCACTAAGTCCTTCCTGCGTCGGGGCCTTTGTACTGGCTGTTTCCTCCGTTGGGAATGTCCTCAGCCTTGTCTTTCAGGCTTCATTAGAATCATGACTTGATTTGTTGATTTAGCAATGCTGGGATTGAACCTAGAGTCTTGGACTAGCATGTCCAAGTGTCCTACCCGGCTAAGGCTACCTCTTCTAGAGGTCCACTTATCTGTTTTCTTTCTTTCCTTCAAGAGTTCTCAATATGTGGCCTTGGCTGTCCTGGAACTCACTATGTAGACTGGACTGGCCTTAAATTTGTGGTTATCCTGCTCCAGCCTCCTCTAAGTGCTGGTGATTAAGATTATAGGTGTGCTGAAATGACAGGCATGCCCACCATACCTGCGTAGTTTTTTCCTTTTTTCTTTTTGGTTTTTCGAGACAGGGTTTCTCTGTAGCTTTGGTGCCTGTCCTGGAACTAGCTCTTGTAGACCAGGCTGGCCTCAAACTCACAGAGATCTGCTTACCTCTGCCTCCTGAATGCTGGAATTAAAAGTGTGCGCCACCACCGCCCGGCTAGCTTTTTTCATTTTTTAAATTATTTTCTGTCCATCTTCTTTTTTCTCTCAGGGCCTCAGGCATACAGCTGAGGATAACCCTGAATGCCTGAGCCTCCTGCCTCGCCTCCCAAGTGCTGGGACTACCATGCCAGGTTTCATCACTTCTTATCAGCCAATTATTTTTCTTTTTATGTCTTATTGTTTACCAAGTCTTCGTTAGATGCAAGCTCCAGGAGTGAGAGGACCTTGTGACTTTCATTTGGTGTGGGGGTTTTCCTAGGTCTAACAGTGTTCACTGTAACCCTTACTTCATTAAGGGTTGTTGACAAGTAAACACAGTCTCAGAGGGCCAGAGGACAGGTCTGAAGCCTCACAGAAGGTCAAGGTGGCACAGATCTGGGAGCACACCAGGAGAGAGTGGAGGCTATTTCAGGACAAAGGACAGAAATGCAGTGGATACAGGCCTTTTTTTCCCTTCCAGATCTCCCCACCACTTCCAGTAGCCTCCAGGCAGCCTTTCTCACCCCAGTCCACCACCCCATAAGTCCAGGTTCTTACCTCCAGGCCTTGTGAGTTGGGGGAATAGTTGGAGGTACAGTTGCTGAGTCCTGTCACCCTGGTCACATAGAGGAGCTGCTGGCCTTCCAGAGCCTGGGGACAGCTAAGCTCCAGTACGCCCTGGCTGATGGAGCTGGGGCCCTGGTTGATGAGCTGAGAGAGAACAATACAACTCTATTATTTGTTATCTTTGAACTTTTTGACTGTGAAGGAGCTAAGTATAGAGAGACATTTTATTATACAGGCTGCTAAGCAAAACCAGCATGTATATTATAAAGGTATCATGACTTTAAAATTTGAGTCTAAGGCTATGTTGCTTTTGAAAAGAGGTTCTTCTCTTGTTTCCACAGAAGATGAGAACCTGTGGGTTGCTTCCAGACCAATATGGTTTGATAAACAGCAGGAAAAAAAGCTAATGGGTCAAGCAGTGACTTTTGTTTGTTTTTTTTGAGATAGGGTTTCTCTGTAGCTTTGGAGCCTGTCCTGGAACTAGCTCTTGTAGACCAGGCTACTCACAGAGATCCGCCTGCCTCTGCCTCTTGAGTGTAAAGCAGTGATTTAATTAATACAGGTTCTGTGTGGTTATTTAGGGTCTAAGCTAGTCGGGCTACAGGGACAAACAAGTGGCCCCTCCTCCAATACAATTCTCTGAAGGGAAGGCTGGCTCGATATGCAGGCCTGGGTCACAACCCATACACACTGCATCAGGACTGAGAACTGAAGGGACATCTGAAGGCAGCTATAAAGCCTACTTTTGAGACAAGGTCTTACTCTGTACCCAGGCTGGCCTGGAACTCACAGAAATCCCCATGTGACCTCTTGTAAGTCTGTGACTGGTGTGTTCCTCTTCTGGCCATCTGTCAGAAGCTCTCCATACTCACCAGGCTGTCCCCTCTTCTCCACTGACCCAGGTCCTAGCTGCTGTCACTTATAGTGGTCCTCTTTTGTCCCCTCATGTGGTTTGACCACCAGCTTGTCTCCTGACCTCCTCACCTCATAGACATGGTGGACAGCAGGGCCCAAGTCTCCCTCCTTCTGAGGCTGGTCTTGGGGGTCCCAGTCGCTAACCGGGAAGATCACAGCTTCAGGCTTGGAGACACTGAGGAGGAACATGGTTTAGAACAGGCAAGAGGAATCCAAGTGTCCTTCTGTAGAAATCCACCCCCTTTCCTCTAAAGGCCCCATTCTGCTTGGGCACTGACCCATTAAGGGAGACCTGGGCTTGAGCCTCCACGGAGAGTGGGAAGGAGACCACATTGCTTTGTGAATTGTTCAGGTTCTTGCTGTGGGATGGAGGCAAGAGTGAAGTCTTTTGATGAGAATCCCCAGGCACCAGGGTCTGCCACCTGTCCCCACTCTCCCTTCTTTCCCTCTGAACTCAGTCCCAGCTCCACTCCAGTCCCTCCTTACCTGAGAATCTGGAAGTCGAACTGGATGGTTTTCTTTGTGTCTTGAAGATGAGGAACAGTGAACCGAAGGCCACCCCAAAGCTGTGAAACAGGGAGAAAAAAGGACAGTTAGATGGGGTGCTCAGCTGTATGCTGGGGCAGTAGGACCCCATCCTGGGCTTGCTCCCACCCTTCCTCTTCTATTCCTGACTTACACTGGCGCCTGCCTTCATGGGGTTGCCCAGGTCACACACCAGCTGGCGGCTCTGGTTCACAGCAAAGTAGTCACAGCTCAGGCTGGAAAAGTTCTGGGGATAGGTGGGCACAGGCCACTCAGGCTTTGGCACCCCTCTGGAGGGGATCACCACTGCACCCAACTTGAGAGTCCCTTCTCACCCCTGGGTGTCTGACAAGTCCTGAGTACTCGGCCTCCAGAGGGGCTGTGACCCAAAGCTCAGCCTCATAGGCGCCACCCTCACCCAGATTCTGGGCATGGAATGTCAGGTTCAGCGAGTTCTTGTCACCCAGGTACACTTGTTTCTTCTCCCTGGAGGGACACAGGGTAAGGACACTGAAGAATGAATCCACGAATCAAGGCAGTCAGGCATGGTAGCACACAGCCGGAGTGGCCCTGCTGACTGAGCCCTCGCTCTGGTGAGCATGAGGAGCTGCACGTATGGCATTGCGCTTACTCTGTCTAGAGTCAGAGAAACGGACAGAGCTGACAGCCAGAGATGCTCGCAGACTCCCAGCTAGGCTGTCCCCGACCCTTGGTCACGTGACAGTCCCACTCACCCATACACAGCCAGCTGCAGGTCAGGCACACAGATGTTGTCCTCACCGCAGTCCAGCAAGATCTGGGCCTGGGGAGCAGGACAGCTTTGAGAAGGGTCCTACGACCCTTTTCCCAGGGCCCTGCCTCAGGCGCCAGGCCTGTCCTCCCAAGTTCCTTCCTTACCTTGTCCTCTATCCGACTCTTGCTCTGGTAGTGTAGGACTGGCCGCAGGCCATGGCTGTCCATGGGGGCTTTGGGGTCCAAGGAGAAGTTGAGGGCAATGTGAATTGGGGAGAGTTTGTCTCGGAATTCTGACTCGTTCTAGGACCAGGGTAGAGAGTACACGAGATCAGGGACTCTGAGGCTTCAGTGGCCCTGTTTCTTTGTCTTGCTTCTTTTTTTAATCTTCTCAAGACCCATATCTGACAATCCCCATTGCTCTGTAGGTCCAGGCACCAACTGCACTCTCAGCCCATACCCTGAGGTAGATCTTCATCTCCCTGCAGTCTTCCCGAGCCCCATTCTGGATAAGCAGGGTCTGGGTAAGGGTGGCCTGCTTGGAGGCCAGGAAGAGCGCCCGTCGGATCCCTCCCTTCTGCTTCTGCCAGTCCAGCTGGAGTTCAACCTCGAAACCTGTGGCCGGGAAACGCGGTGTGAGTCTGTCCCTCCTACCTGCCGGACTCAGCCCTCGCACCCCACCCCACGGTCTGTCTTCCTCACCTATAGAGTTGGGGACGTGTTTTCCAGAGGCGTTGAGGCAGAAGCTAAGGTTGATGCTGGAGAACGACAGAAGAGAAAACACTGAGTGTAACTGGAATTGGACCCTCCTGACTAGGTCACCCCCATTTGTTCTTTCCTGAGGCAGACATGGCCCCCTGCCCACTAACAGGGTTCTGGCTCAGCTCACCAGGACACAGGGTTTCCTTCCAGGCTGCAACTGCGCTCCTCTGGGTTGAACATGGAGGGAAAGATGGTGAGAGATGAGCTGACAGACACGATAGGCCGCCCCCTGCAGAGAGTGGATGTGTGTTAAACAGAGTTAAGACTCCTCTGAGGTGCTGGGCAGTGGTGGCGCACGCCTTTAACCCCAGCATTGGCGGGGGGGGGGGAGGCAAAGGCAGGCGGATCTCTGTGAGTTCAAGGCCAGCCTGGTCTACAGAGCTAGTTCCAGGACAGGCTCCAAAGCTACAGAGAAATCCTGTCTCAAAAAAACAAACAAACAAACAAACAAACAAAAAACTCCTCTGAGGGCTGGCACCGGCCCCAGGACACCAGTTGCCTCTGCACTCACGTTCCCAGTCCTTGTTCTAAAGGGGCATTTCCAGTTCCCCAGGCTGCCTCAGTCTCCCTGAGTCCATACCTGTACACCAGAGCCTTGTCCACACCGAATGACCCAACGATTAGATCTGCAAAAAGCCAACATACAACCCTTCACAGCAAGCCCCAAATTAGGACCCTTTTTTCCTAAACTTTCTAATTTCATGACTCAAGGAAGCCTGAGCTAGGGGACTGCACCATCTAGTGGCAGCTGCCTAGAAATGCACCTTCTAAGACGAAGGGGCAGTGGCTACAACTTACCAGGGTATCCATTGCCGTCCAGATCCTGGCCTCCTCGAAGGGCGGAACCAAAGAAGTCTGGCGTATGGTCAGCTGCCCACAGGGGCTGCAGAACCTGGGAAGGCCTAGTGCTCAGTCCGCCTGGGCCTCCGGGGAATATAAACACGACTCCCTGCAGGGTCTCCCCACCAAATGGTGCTCCAATGGCGACATCTGCAAGACATAACACACATTTGTCGTCAAGTCAGGAGGTCAGGGCTCCAAATCCTTACCACAAAACCTCCGGATATCACTCCCCACACACCTACCCGTCAATTCCTGTTCTAAATCTCTTTAAACCCCAATACCCGTGGGAAGTCAAGGGGGCCTGGGTAGTTAGTTTAGTTGACAGAAACCCTCCCCCTAAGTTCCTGATCAGCCCACTCCCCCATCCTCCACCCCCCACTCCCCGCCTCAGCCCCCTGGGCCATGATGCTTACCATTGTAGCCATCTTGGTCCAGGTCCCCCAGAGGTGTCAAGGAGCTTCCAAATCGGCCGAACTCATCTTGGCCAGTGAGGGTGAGGGTGGGTGTGGGCTCTATGCCAGCTGGGTGCTGCAGGTAGATGTAAACCCTGCCCACCTCCTGAGGCCTCCCGTCAGCTGTCCGTTCCATGAGCAAGGGTGCCCCTACCAGCAGGTCATCTAGCCTGAGGAAAAGGGCAGACCCAAGCATCTTGATAACCTTGTCCTGCCACCATTTACTGCCCCATCCAGGAAATCCCAGGCATTCTGGATCCCCAGGCTCCCCTCTGTGAATAGAAAACACTTCCAAGGAGCACTCTGCCTGCACTGCCCTCTCCCAGCACTCACCCATCCCCATTGGTATCAGTGGCAGCCACAGCGTAGCCGAAATAGGAGGCCATCTGTGGGGACAAAGAACAAGGTTCAGTCGGTAAAAGGATAACGAGGACCTATGAGCGGACGTTCAGGAGCTCCAGAGAGGTGGAGAGTTTGACACTATTGGTCCACAACCTGGTGGAGGCTAGGGTGTCCTCACCTGTTCTCCTGAGACATTGTAGAGGGAGTGGATATCTGAGCCATTAAGGACGGTGACCTGAAGGTGAAGAGAAAGGGCCTGAATGCCCCACAGTCGAAGATCTGGGACACATGGGACAGGCATTCCTTAGCGCTTCTGACTCCTTCCTAGTTTGCCCTCCCTCCACCTACAGGTTTTCTCTACCCCCTTGCTGTTTTGCCTTTTTTTTTTTTTTAAGATTTATTTATTATTATGTATACAGTGTTATAATGTATACAGCATTCTGCCTGCAGGCCAGAAGAGGCCACCAGATGGTTATGAGCTACCATGTGCTTCCTGGGAATTGAACTCAGGACCTCTGGAGAAGCAGCCAAGTCATCTCTCCAGCCCCCGCTGATTTGCCTTTTCCCTTTATATCTCTTATGGATTTTCATCTCTACCCAGTAGATTCTAGTCACTATAATGTAAGATCAGTGGAACCAGGAGCATTGTTTGGGTTTTTGCCTCCCAGAGACTAAAGAAGAACTTGGCAAGCAGCAGGTGAACAGTAGCTGATACCAAAAACACACTGGGGTTTTAAACCCAACAGATTCAAGACTTCAGCCACCTACCAGTAGACCTACCAGTGTCTACTAGCCACTCCATCTGTCTCCTCTGAGCACTGGCCCCGCAGAACTCCAAGTCTCTTGGATCCTGCTTTCTGCCCTGTTGCTTGGCTGAGAGCCAGTATGAGCCTCTGTGCCTTGGGTTTCCCCACTGGCAGAGATGCCAGTCACTCCCACCTATGCACGCTCCGTGGCCACTGTCGGTCTGTCTAGTGGCTGGTCCTCCAAATCTCTGGTGTTTGCTCCCACTGCCTGTGCTTGTCCAATCCACCTTTCTCTTCTCACCCTCTTTTAGCTTGTGAGGCTACAAACTCACTCCAATTTCCTACTCTGTGTTCTTCATGCCTGTGCCTGGCACTCCCTCTTGTCCCATGTGTACAGAGCCCTCACAGAGCCTTCTCTGAAAGGAGGGTACTGCTATCCTAAAATGTGTTAGGTTACCTCAATTGCTTTTCAGGAACTTCCCATTCAGAAGGAGTGTGGAATTGGGAGTATGGTAGCTATTAAATATTTATTCCGCTGCCCCTAAGCAACACGCTTGGTATCCTAGGACCATAGTTTTTGTGGAGACTGTCAAGGCTGTGCTCCGCCATCGTGAATGGCTAGTGCCTGGGACATTGAAAGGCTCATGGACGGTGGATATCAATATGACAGCTGCGTGTCTCATCCCATGTACTCGACTAGAAGCACCTGATGAGATGGGATAAGATACCTTTGTCTCATCCCTCATCTTTCCTTAATAAATGCTATTAATCAAACAGCCGTGTGTGGCACTCATCTGTCTGGGCTCTCATGGTGGTCTAATGATAGCAACTGGCTGTCCAACACCACCTACCAGTTCGCAAGTGCCTGATGAGGTCAGAACTATTATTACCCCATTGTACATGGAAGAAGCAGCTTAGAGAGGTTAAGCAGGGGACAGTGTAGCAATAAAAGAACAGACGAACTTACCCAGAGTCAGTGCCAGAATCTAAACCCAAGTCTGACTTCACAGCTTCCTTTCCTTGAACTAGACTTCTGAAATCCTATCTCTTTTCCCCAGAGCCTATGTTCTGATCTATTTTTTTTTTTTTGAGGCCCCCACACATTGCTATGCAAGGCTCTGCACTGAGCCAGGGTGAGAGGCAGGAGATGGTAGGCGGGGTCTTACATAGCCATAGGTGAGGTTTCCTTTGGGCACACCAGCAACAAAGTCTGCAAAGAGAAGAGAAACTGGTGGGCTGAGGGAAGGACGGGGCAGACTCTGACTGCTGTGTTTGGAGCTTTCTCTAGCTCCCCTTTAGGCCTAATGTGGGCACTCACTCACCTTCAGTGTCATCACCGCTGAATTCACCCACGGCCACAGAGTACCCTGGGGACAGAGTGGGAGGATGTTAGCATCGCCTCCTCTGAGACCCCTGTTCTCTAACCCTCAGCTGGGAGAAGCAGAGGAGGGCTGAGCGAGGCAGAAGGCCCTGAACTCCCCACCCATTCTCTCCCTACGGGCTCGCCTACCCAAGTAGCTGTCATCATATATGGAGCTGGCCTGGCGGGTCTGTAGCTGCCCCTGTACCGGGTTGATGAGGTATTCTGGGTAATAGGACTCTGAGATCTGCTCTTGAGTGGCGGACAGGATCTGGCCTGGAAGGGGAGCAGGGTGATAGGCAGGGGGAGGGCTTTAGGGCTTTAGGGGAACTGAGTAGGATTTTGTGAGTTTGGATCAAGAAAACGGACTATGTGGAGGATGGAGTAGAAGGGGGTCTGGAAGTGGAACTGGAAGTTGAGGAGTGGAGAAGGGAAGGATTAGTGATTCAGACCTAGAGTGGGGAAAGAATGCGGTGCCAAGGCCTGAAGAGGGCAGAGGAAGGGCTTACCTTGCCAGAAGTAGCTCCCAGGACCACCCAGGACCACATGGCCGGTCTATGGGGAGGTGAGAGGAAGAGGGGATGAGTGCACCATTTGGGGCTGATCCTGGATCCTCATCCACTGCCCTCCCTCCCCAATCACCTCTCACCTTGGTGAACTCAGCACTGAAGCCCCCTTGGCAGTAGCCCTGCCCTGCCGCGCTGCCGAAATCTATGAGGGAAGAAGATGGTGAGATGAGTGAGCCGTGCAGAGACGTGCTGGCAGGGAGAGCAGCCTTGAAAACGTCGATCTGATGCTTGGTGGCCACGAGGAGAGACACCGAGCACCTGACACCCTCTCATGAAGAAGGCGCAGTGGCTCGTGTCACTTGGCCCCTACCTGAGCGGCAAGGTGCATACTCCAGAACCCGGGTGAAATTGTCTGTGGAGAGGTAGCAGGTGCCCACGGGGTCGTGCTGAGGCTCCTTTTCTGTGCGCCAGCTGTACAGTGGAGCACATGCCTGAGAGGGCCCAGAGGGGGTTCAGGTTTAGACCAGGCCTGGCTTTCTCCACCACGGCTCAGCTCTTAGCCACCAAGGACCCATTGGTGCCTCACCAAGATAGAGGAGCCATGGGCTCGAACCGTTGCCCCGAACCACTGCAAGGACTTGTACTCCACAGGCTCCTCTCCCGTGGCACTGGATAGTGAGGGCTCCAGGATCCGGGAACCTTGGGGAGGTTGAAAGGAGGCCATCACCCCGGCTCTCAGAAAGGTGACCCTCAGTCTTGACCCAGGATGCTCAGTGTTTCTAGACCCTGAACCCTGAGCCCTTGCCAAGTTGTCTCTTTGGTTTCTCTGGTTTCCTTTTAGCTGTAGCAGAAATTTGCACTGTGGTGCTGGGGAAGACTGGCAGAGTCCCATGGCTAACTTCTGTCTGTACACCAGCCCTGTCTCTGCCTCCAACAGCCTCTTCCCACGTCCAAACGCCGCCCTCTGGACCGCTGCCTTCCGAGCATTGTTTACTCTCCACCTGTCTCTCAGGCTTTTTATTTCTTTATTTGTTTTAAGACAGTGTCTCAGTATGTAGCCCAGGCTGGCCTTGAACTTTTGGCAATCTTCCTACCTTAGTCTCCTGAGCTCTCTTAGGCTTCTAAAAGCCAGCCTGCTCAGAACAGAGGCTGTAACCCAGTGGTACGGCATATGGGTAGTGTGCATAAGACTTCGGTTCAGTACCTAGCACCCTTTCAGAAACCAGCTGGCCTCAAACATTATTTATTTATTTATTTTTCAAGACAGGGTTTCTCTGTGTAGCTCTGGCTATTCTAGAACTCGCTTTGTAGATCAGGGTAGCCTCAAACTCAGAGATTCAAATGCCTCTGCCCAAACCCAGTGCTGGGATTAAAGCTGTGCTTTATCATGCCTGGCTTGGCCTCCACATTTTTATGCTTACTTCTTCTTGCCCTCTTACTCCAGTCCTTATCTGTGTTGACAGACTGCCTGAGTTCATAGCCTTGCTTTCTTACTAGCTGGGTGGCTTAACTTCTGCTTCCTCCCTCGCAGGATGGGGCTACTAATACAGTTGCTCAAGTGAGCCAACACATTCATGCTAGTGCCTAGCATGGAACAAACACTCTCCGAGTGCTGGTTGAATATCCTCAGCTCCCTCAGGTCATCTGCCTGAGGGCTGAGCTCCCTAGGGAGCTGAAGCACACTATAGCTGATGTGCACTATCACTTAGCTTAGGAATAGAACCCTCTTCAAGCCTCCTCTGTGTTTTGTGTTATGGCCCTGGCCTCCCAGAGTTGTGGGTGATTCAGTGGAAATGAGAGCCACATGTTTCTGAATCATGCCTGCCATCCTTGGGCTGGGCTGAAAGCATGAAGTGAGGGCCACAGGAAGCCTACGGCTAGGAAATGGAGCACCAGAACTGGGCCCTCCCTGAAGTCTTCCAGCCTACCTTTGCTGTCAAACTGAATGGTGGTGCACTGGGTAGGGCTGTTGTCCCACGGACAGATGTAGACGGCACCACCCTGCAGTACCCCTGGCTGGCTAGTGTTAGCCTTGGGTGCTCCCACCAGCACACTGACCCTGTGAAGGGGAAAGGAGAAGGCATTAGGAAGGGTCCTATTTCCAGGTCAGTCTCGGGTGGCAGGATGCACCTAGACCTTTGGGCCAAGAATGGGGGTGGGGTAGATGTCCCTGGGTTGTATTTATATCTCAGGAGATGCCACAGATGCCAGAGGCTGGGGCTGGAGTCAGGCGTCCACATGTGCTGCTGTCACTAACTCGGCTCCTCCCTCCTCCCACATCCTCCCACCTTCTTCTACTACAAGAAGGAACCAGAATCAGTTCCTGGAAAAGGAAGGAGGGATAGAGGGTCTGGACTCCAGCTTCCCCATTTCTTCCGTCTACCTGCCAAGGTTAGCCCAGACCTGTGAACTGAAGCTGCGGCCCAGAGGTTGAGGGTGTGCTTGGCATCAGGAAAAAACGAAACAAGACAAAACAAACAAAAAATAGTACTAAATGCAAAGTATGAACCTTGTTTGAAAATGGCTTGAAAATACTTATCAAAGGGACAATTTAGCCCTAGAACTCCACGTTCCTGTGGAGCCTCGGGGTCCTCACCTACTGTGTACCCTCTCTTCCCAAGCCAAATTTTCTCTCTGGGCTGGAGCCCAGGCGACTGGCCACTTAGTCTTGGGGCATGTAGGAGGAAAATGCGTTGGGAACCAGGCAGATGCGGAGAGAAGCTGTTTCCTGGACCTGGTCTGCCCCATCTGCGGCTCGAGCCTTCCTGCTGGGCTCTGCCTCACTTTTACCTCTCTACCACAAAGCAGCCCCAGAAGATTGAACTCAAATCCTGTTCTGTTGGCTGCTCTTCCTGGACACACACGTCTGAGATGGAGTCCTCCACACAGCCACAGCCCAGTCCTCTCTAGGCGCTTTCCTCAGGATCCCCTGCAAGCACTGCGTCTGTAAGCCTGGGCAGCTTTCCCTGGCACCCCCAACTCTGGGCCAGTGTCCCGGCCAGCCTTGGCCTCTGCTCTCCTCCCCTGCTGCCATTGGCTTGCTCCTCAACCTCTCTGCCTGTCTGTCCACAGTATTGCTTGCTCTCCTGATTTAGATTACTGGGTCTCTCCCTTTTTATTTATTCATTTAACATGCATGGACATTTTCCCTGAATGTCTGTGTGCTGTGTGGGCACTTGGCTCCAGAGGAGACCCGAAGAAGGCATTGGATCCCCTGGGACTGGAGCTGTGAGCAGTCAGGATGCTGCTCCCCAGGTGGATGCTGGGGAATTGAACCCTGGTCTTCTGGAAGAGCAGCCAGTGCTCTTAACTGCTGAGCCATTTCTTGCTTCTTTTTTGATCTCAGGTCTTAGGGCTCTCTACTTCTAATGGTTTCTGTTGTCTTTTAGGTTTCAACACTCCCAAAAATACCCCTTTTCTTGCGGTTCCACAACCTTTATCACTAGAATTGTGGGCCCAAGAAGAGACTTAGCAGAGGCCACAAAGGCAGGGCTGTCTTCCAATAATAGGATCACATATACTGAGGGGCGGGTCAGGGTCTAAGAAAGGCGGGGCTGTCTTCCAATAGGGTCACATATACTGAGGGGCGGGTCAGGGTCTGAGAAAGGCGGGGCTGTCTTCCAATAGGGTCACATATACTGAGGGGCGGGTCAGGGTCTAAGAAAGGCGGGGCTGTCTTCCAATAGGGTCACATATACTGAGGGCGGGTCAGGGTCTAAGAAAGGCGGGGCTGTCTTCCAATAGGGTCACATATACTGAGGGCGGGTCAGGGTCTAAGAGGCATAAGTGACTGCAGCAGGGAAGACTGTCCCCAGGACACCAAGGATTTGGAGGGAATGTGAGAGCGGAGGTGAGAGAAAGCAGGGCCGGAGGAACAGGAGTGGGGACTGGACAGGAGGTGCCTGAAGTCAGAGTGGAGAGAGGAGGTGCCAGCCTCACTCGCCCAGGGGACAGGAAATGTTTACTGCCTGTGGCTTCCTGTCAGTTTCCAGCCTCACTTTTCTCCATTTGTCTCCCGCCCACTGGGTCTCACCTCTCTCTCACTCAGGAATTAAGGCCAATTAGAGGTTGGAGCCACCATTCCAAGGGCCCAGTGACCTCAGGTGAGAATGCTGACAACACTGAGAAGCTGCAGCCCCAGGGGAGAGAGGAGTGTGCTCCTTCTCTGAGGCCTGTGGCAGTGGTGGTCCACAGTAGAGGGAGTTCCGGGATAGCAGAGTCGCACAGGGAAACCCCGTACGAAGCCAACAGTGAAGACAGTGAGGGCGCAGCACAGGAGTCAGGAGCTGGAGCTCTGGTTCTTGCTCTAGCTCAGCAGGGCTTGGATTTCCTCTCTTTCTCTGGCTTCTCCCATACCACCTGCATTTGTGGAGGAACTGAGAAGCCCTGTAAATCCACGGCCGGTGGAATATCTGTTTGCTCTGTGAAGGTTCGAGGATCCCAGAATGCAGGCTGGGGACATGGATCCAGATCAGCCCACGCGATCCATGCATGGGTATGGCCATCTCAACAGTCCTCATTCTAGCACCTACACATGCCAGCCGAGGCACAAGGCTTATTTACCCGTCTTATCCCACTTGATGCTTCCTAAACCCTGCAGCAGTAGAATCCTCAAAGTGATCCAAGAGGGTCCCCAGGGAGGCTCCTTGGGTTGTTTTCAACATTGCAGAAAGCCTAAGGGAGATCATGCATTTACCTGACAAGGCATACCAGGCTAATTAAAACTTCAAATGCATTTGCTTTGTACTGGCATAGCACCAGCTTGTTTGAGGAGCCTGGTTATCAACTCTGGTCAGAAACTCTGATGGGCAGCTATAGATAGATACTCTTGGTTTGTAAACGATGAAAAACGGTGAATTATCTCCCACTAGATGCAGGCTGGCAGTAGACTCTGTTCCGGAGTCCAGGGGAAGAAATGCTTGCCGTCATTTCTGCAGAAGCCTTAGAGCTCAGGGGGTCTGGTTGGTCTTTGGAGACAAATAGCCACTGCCCAGAATGTCCACTGTTTCAGGACTAATGCAGATGCCCAGTTGCTGCTGCAGGCAGTAAACTAAGGCTACGCAGTCCTGACTTTCTTCAACAAGTCCCCAAACTGCCGACCTACCCTGATGTCCTTATTTGACAGATGGGAATATTAAGTCAAGAGAAGTCATAGCCATCCAGGGATGCTCAGAATCTTTCCCAGGAAGTGAACAGAAGCCTGGGAGCCTGGCTCTGAGGCTAGTGTTCTGCCCTGCCCCACGGCCAAAACATCCCCTCCTCTCTTCTTCACTATCTCCCCAACCAGGCTTTTGATTAACCCAGTCCCTGTTCAATATTCAGTTACTGTTTGACTCCCTTGGCTGGACAAGGTCAGAGGAGAGAGCAGGTGGGCCAGGGCCCAGTTCCCATGATTCTACCTCACCCTTAGCCAGGCCAGAGGGGGACACCTGCTTCTGGAACCCCAAGTACATTCCAAAGGGCTGTACTGATTGGCTGAAGAGCTGCCTCCAGCAGACTGGCTCACTTTTTTAGCTTTAAGTGTCCTAGGCAAAGCCACTTTCCCTCTTCTAGCCTTAAATTCTCTCTCTCAATGATGAGTTGCTTTTGGATGGTCCCTAACTAACTTCTAGAACTAAATTTTATGACTTCTGAAGCAATAATATTTTCTCTGATCAACACAGGAATTTTGTAATAATCCAATGAGAAATTGATATCAAGCGTAAGAGGAATGTGAGGGACTATTGCCACTATTACAGTTGTTAGCAGTGCTCCAAGCATGTGAGCACTGGGGATGAGTGGTGCCAGGTGGACTGCTCGCCAAGCACAGAGGCCCTGGGTTCAACCTCCATAAACTGGGTGTGTGGAGGGTGTGGCAGAGCCAGCTTGCAATCCTAGCACTCTGGAGGTAGCAGCAGAAATTCAAGGTCATTCTTGGCTGCAGTTTGGGAATGAATGAATGAATGACAGAAATTGAGGAAAACAAAATGAATGAGGTTGGTGCCAGAAAAAAAATTCAGAACCCAGACTCTCCCCATCAAATTCGTGCTTTGCATAGGCTGCCTGCATGTGGGCAGCCACCTCCTAGATGCTGTCTCATTCAGTTAGGGGAAGGCTGGACTTGCTCAAGTCCCAGCTCTTGGGTGAGTGTGAGCACTCACACCCACGACTTCGTGGCAACCTCTGCAGTGCTCACCTTGTCCTCGTCATTTTTCAATGCGAGGGGTGATGCAGGAGAAACTAGGAACACTGAGACCACAGCCACAGGGCTGTTTTCCCACATGAAGGAGAGGCCAAGGCCAGCACACAGGCGCTGGGAGGGAGAACGCTCTAAGAGGGTTACACACAGAGCAAAGCAGAGCATGAACAGGGTGGGGGTGGGATGGAGAGGCTGGGTCCTCTTTTAGAAGAAGCCTCAGGGACTGAAGGATCAGGCCAGGGGCCAGAAGCACACCTAGGGGACAAGAAGTGCAAAGTCCAACAGATGCGTCAGTTTTCAGAGAACTGCCAGTTTTGTTGGGGATAGGATGGAAATAAGGGAGAAATAAAAAGCCAGACAGTTGAACACCCTGAAGAGCCAAATCATCCTATAGCCCCTCCACCACTTCTGCTCCCTCCGTTATGGTTGTGGTAAGAGGTTTAGGGGACCGGAGGAGGCAAGGCCTGGCAGGGACTCCAGGATAGTGTGATGCAATGAGGTTTGGGCAAGAGGCCAGGGTGTGGGGTGGGGACCTTGAAAAGCCCAAATTCAACGGCTGGGGCCTAGTTATCTTTTTTCCATCCCTAAGTCCTCCAGACAAAGTAGAAAACTGTCCCTTCCCCAATTGAATTAGCTAGAGTTAGCCGCCTCCACCACCCCCTAGTTAAACAGATAGCTAAAATCAGCTCACCTCTGACAAAGGTCCTATCAAGCCCTGAGATCTCAGGCGGGGAGATCTGTGGGCAGAGGGAGGCTCAGAGCTTGGAGGTAGAGGAGAAACAACTACTGCTGTCATCGAAGGGGTTCAGCAATCTGGCATGTGGGGTTCCTTGTCCCAGCAGCTGGGACTGTCACCTTCCTCTTACTTGTTTCAATGTGGGCTCTAACTCTGATTTCCAAGCCTGTGGGCACTAAGAGTCTGGGTCTGCTTATTACCCGGAAATAAGGATTCTCCATGGAGGTTTTCAGGAACCTTCGTTCTGATGCTCTTGGGCCCAGAGAGCCTGCGTCTCCCCAGCTTCCGACCCTGGTCCCAGAAGTCTGTGTCTCAGTTCAACTACTGCTACAGGAAATCAGCTTTTCTCTTCCTCCCAAGAGCTGGAGCTAGAGGGAAACCGCCCACCCCCCTTCAGGCGCGCGCGCGCGCACACACCCCTCCCGACACATCCGTGCACCGCCCTGGGCCGATCCCGCCCCTAGTCCCAGTTCCCCCAGTGCCAGGATCCAGGGGTTCTCCCTAAGTTTTTGGATCTCCTCGCCTGAAGAGATTGAGGGTGGGAGGCGACGCAGGAGACTGAAGAGAAAGGGGAGGTAGCCTCTGTCCTTCCCGGTCTCAGTCTGAGTTGATGGGGGAGGGGAGGATGAGACTGGCCCCCACATAACCTCCCGACCCTCTCAGTCTGTCTTCCCTCTTAGTGCACGCGCTTACCCAGCTTCAACCTCTCAATGGCCCCACGGAGGATCTCGAAGTTCCTCCAGTGCTCCCTAAGGACCGGCCTCCCCGCCCCCCTCGACTCCCACCCACCACAGGTCCCCAGCAGCCCACAAATCGCCAGAGACCCTGAGTTTTCTACGCTCTCTCCTCCCGGTTGGCCCCGAGTCCCTGCCTGCACTTCTCCAGCTTCTAGATTCCTGTCCTCTCCTCATGCCACAAGTCTCGACACTGATCTCACACTCCACGTCGGCCACGGTGCTTCCCTGCTCCAGCGCGGGCCCCCAATTCTAGCTTGGGCCCCCAACTCCAGTTCTAGTTCTTTCAAACTCCGCCCTCAAACTCAAGTCTTGGTCGCCTCCACACTCCGGCGCGCCCCCAATCTCCAGGTGGCCCCCTGCCCCCTTCCCGCCGCCAACCTCACCACTCACCCGTCCCTTCCCGGCCGGTAAAACTCCACGGAGAAGCCGAAGAGGGAGCCGGGGGGCCCGGAGAGCACCGCTGGGGCCTCCGCGTCTAGGTTGAAGCCCCCAACCTGGAGTGGTGGCCGCCACAGTAGCAGCAGCAGCGGCAGCAGCAGGGCGCGGGGCCCCCAGCGCAGCGGCACCGCGTGGAGAGGAGACTGTGGCGACCGTGGCGTCCTGCTCCCCATAGCGCCCGCTCTTCCCTGTCCTGGGGCCACCGACCCGGAGCCGCTTCCTAAACCTCCCAGAGGCGAATGACTCAACGCGGGGAGGAGTTTGCCAAACTCCCGGCTGGGCCCTCCCCCCGGCCGCCGGGCCGGCTGGCGGGGGGACATTCCTGGGTCCCCGGGACGCCGAGGCCGCGCCCCGCACCCCGAAGGGGGCCGCACCTCTGAACCCCTGGCTCCGGCCCCAGCTGGAGACCGGTGGTCTGGCCTGGCTCAGACTGGGCGGGCTCGGGTTCTTCGCCCTCCTCTCTGCTTCCCCTCCTTCCCCCCCCCCCCCACTCCTTTCCAGATGTACAGCGTAAACGCTCGGAAAAGTAGTTGGAAAATGGGAGCAGAGAATTTCCTAATGAGGAAAGGAATCACCTCTGAGGGGCGGAGGGAGCCTGAACAGTGTGTGTGGGGGTCTCCCTCACTTATTCAGGAAAGAAGCTTTGGGGTCGAGAGACAAGGGACTCCTCTGGCATCCAGCCAACAGGGATTCCCCCTTGCCTTCCGGGGCCACTGGGTGCCTGGGTTCGGGCCAGCTGGATTAGGGACTCTCAGCCCAGGCACTGAGTGCTTCCAGGCAGCCTGCTGGAGCAACTTCGCTGACTGCGGGAGTTCCGCGGCTGCCACTTCCCAAGCTGATAAAACAGGAGTTTGAGGTCTCTGACACGGGAGCACTGGGTCTCAATTCTCTGGTTCTCTTTAATATAGGGTTTGGAAGTCTCTGTAATGGCCCTTTCTTGGATTTGGCATCTCGCCAAGTGGCCAGCCCTCTCTTCAGTGACTTCATTAGGTTGCCTGATTTCCTGGAGAAATCCCAGAAACATATAAAGGGTGGCGTGGGGAGTCTTCAAAGGGAACCAACTTTCAGATTCTATTGGCCATCTTGGTCACCCCCATGGCCTGTGTAAGTAGAGGAAGGGGTTTTAGTAAGTGGAGGTACCTTTATAGTAGGGCACATCAGGCAAGATCCTAGTCTTTATCTTAGTCCGGGGATGGGAAGAGAATCTTAGAGTCTCTCCTAATCGCCTTCCCTTTCTACTCCTTTCTCTGCCTTCTTCCTCCAGGACTTCTCCCCTTCTAGAATAATGCCCCCAAAGTTAAATCGTGCCTCCTCTGCCCTTCTCTTTTGCTCCACTGTGGCCTGTGGGATTTCTAAATACAAGTCCCAGAGTCAATTTTTTTCTTCCTGCCATGTGCTTCCCTCATCCAGTCTCTCTGCTACCTTGCTTCCTATTCCCAGTCACCCTGCTAGGTGTTTAGAATTGCATCAGCAGAGCCAGCTGCAGCCCTGGGACAGTCATGGTGGCTCCATCCAACTTTCACATCTGAAGGTTCTGACCCTTTGACAGGTTAGGAACTCAAGGAATCTGTTGGTCAGGATCTGAGCAAGCTGTGCCCAAAGGTCATCTCTGGTGGGTGAGACCAGCCAAGGGGAACCCTCTCCCTTGAGAGAAGGATGGAGCCTTACTGTTTCTAGAGTTTCATATTGA
This sequence comes from Alexandromys fortis, assembly GCF_014885135.2. Classification (NCBI taxonomy): domain Eukaryota; kingdom Metazoa; phylum Chordata; class Mammalia; order Rodentia; family Cricetidae; genus Alexandromys; species Alexandromys fortis. The sequence goes on along the minus strand of NW_026068140.1, from coordinate 553,541 downwards.
ACCTTGGGTTCCACATGTCTGAATCCAGCCCTCTCCTTTCTCAACCCAGACTCTCTCTCTCTCTCTCTCTCTCTCTCTCTCTCTCTCTCTCTCTCTCTGTCTCTCTCTCTCTCCTCTTTAGATTTTTTTCCCAGGATTTAGGAGCTGGGAAAAGGAGGGGAGTGTACAGCTAGGGAGGTGTGTGACTCAGATTCTCCCAGGAGCCTTGGTGGGGGACAGGGGACATAGTGTCCTGCCCTAGTCCTCCTCCTCAATCCCCCAACATTGGCCAACTTAAACAGGCCCCCTCCCTGTTCATTCCTTGCTCCTGTTTACACAGGAGCCCCTTAGTCATTCTCTGGCTAGCTGTTCTACTCTCCCCAATATTCCTCCTCTCCTGGCTCTCCCTGCCCTTATAAGTCCTCACCCAGTGGCCCAACACCTCGAGCTTGCTCACTTGTCTTATTTTCCTTTGCCTAGTTAGCTTCCCTTTCACCTGCTTCTTGTTGAATCTGAACTGGGATTTCTTCCTGCTGGGAGTGCTTCAGCATCCCCTCCAGGCCAGTTAGAGAGGATCCCCAGAGGCTCTCCATCCAACCTTCTTCAGAAGAGAAAATTGCTAGAGAGTGATAACTTGGTCTAGGTCACATGGCTAACCGTGGAGAGTCTCAGACCCGAGGGCTGGTTTTTTGCAGTTGTTTTCTGTTTGTGTGTGGGATCATGCACAGATGACATGAATGGGTCAGAGGACAATTTTAAGGAGTTGGTTCTCTTATTTCCCCATTTGGATTCCTGGGATCAAACTCAGGTCATCAAACTTGGGATAACAAGTACCTTTACCATTTTGCCAGCCCAACTTGACTTGGGTGCTTTGACTCCAAACCCATGCCTCTCCTCTGAGCCCACTGCCTGGGTCCTCAGTCTCTCAGTCTCTTCTCAACCTTTTTCTCTCTGCTTTGTATCTCACCTCTCTGGTCAGTCTGAGGGCCTCTGTTTATCTCTGGTTCCCTTCTCAGATCTGACATCTCTGGCAGGCTCTGTCCTGCGGCTCAGTGATAACGATTTGCTGTGCTCCATGATGGAGACACAGTGGGTGAAGGACAAGACCAGGACACTCACCAAGCTTCTGCTGCCAGCAGCTTGACTGCCTTGAAGGCTGCAAGTTTAGAAGCAGAAGAGTGAATTTCCACAGAAGAATGCAGATGCACATACAAAGCCCGAAGTCAGGAGTCATGGGAAGCTCTGACAGCCAGGTTGGCGTGAGAAACAGCAATGGCTCATCTAACACATGCTGGGTTCTGGGCTGAGTTTTAAGCTGTTTCTCCCGAAGGCTCAGCATTGAAGGTGTATGGTGGCTCTAATTTTACTCTTAGGAAACCCAGAGGAGTAGCCAGCAACATCACACAAAGAGAAAGGCAGAGGAGCACCCAAAGCATCCCAGGGCTTTCTGAGGCTTGCTCCACCAGTGCTAGCCCTCTCCAAAGCTGTGCCCTATGGGGAGCGGGGAGCAGGATCTTAATCTAGACCTGCTGTCCATGGGGTGGGGTGAGAGGAGGATTGTATGCAATCCAAGGGAAAGGTTTTTATGTCTGAGTGTGATTTCTCTAGGGTAAGACTCCTCAGCTTCCTCCAGAGTCTCAGATGCATGTAAATGGAGAGCACTGAGTTTAAGAAGTAGGGTTAGGGTTAGCGGCCTGTAGAAAGCATGGCTGGATAAGGGCTGTGAGCTCTTTATCAGTAGCTGGGCTGACTGGCACATGCTTGTAATCCTAGCACTTGGGAAACTGAGGCAGGAGGATTGTGAGTTCTAGGCCTGTTTAGACTACACAGTGAAACTTTTCTTGAAAAATCCATAACCTAGCCGAGTGGTGGCACAGCTTTAATCCCAGCACTAGGGAGTGGGAAGCAGTGGGATCTCAGAGTTTGAGGCTAGCCTGGTCTACAGGATGAGTTCCAGGACAGCCAGGGCTACACAGTGAAATCCTGTTTCTACAAACCAAAACACAACAACAAGAAAACAAAAACCAACCCCAACAACAACAAAATTAAAACCCTGTAACCAATCCCCTTTGCCCCTGCCCCAAACCCTCCTTTCTCTGGTATAATTGAACACAAATGGTTCATAGGTGTGCTAGGACAGACTGACTCTCCAGCTCTGGAAGCATTGAGAAATGGGTATTCACTACCCGAGACCCCAGGACTGCCAGAGCAGTCTCTTTTACTTGAGGGATTGTTCAGACTTAATGTTCTCAAAAAAGATGACACAGTTCAGTGAATAAGGAGACAGGAGAGACTGGGTCCTGAGCTGGAGTGAAACCGCCTTGGAGGAAGGAAAGGCGTCCCTGAAGAGGATGAAGCTGAGGGGAGGCTGATCTGCAGAAGCAGAGCAGGAACCTGCTACCATAGAAGCCTGCTGAAGTTGGGGCATTGTTGTCTGTAAGAGAGGGAAGTGGGAAAGTACAAGAGTAAGCCCTCTGAACTCAAGGGCTGTCACTGCCCTGACTCAGGTCTCTGTTTAAGGGAACTGATGGCTCCATCATCTGTGAGTCACCATTTACCACTCCCACCCGTCTGCCCCGGGAGAAACCCCTCCTCATGTCCCAGAAGTAAAATAAGAAGAGTCCTAGATTACACTGTCCTTCCCACCCCCACTTGTCTCAGGATGGAGGAGGAGGTGGATGAAAAGTGTTCACGGGGGACAAGAGCAGTCCTGGGGATAGTGCTTAGGTCCTCTGGGGGCTGTGGAACTCTGACCCTAGTGACTAAAATGGTGACTAGATAGTTATGCAGACACCAGACTGGGAGTTTCCTGGCCTGGGCAGGGACGGAGGGATGGGGACTAATAATGAACATTGATGGAGAAGGGTAGGACTGAAGGACACTGAGAAAAGGGACCAGTTCAGGCACAAGTTCAGGCCCAGTGGAAGGAAGTACCATCCCTTCCAACTTTCTTCAGTTTTCCTTTTCTTTCTTTCTTTCTTTCTTTCTTTCTTTCTTTCTTTCTTTCTTTCTCTCTCTCTCTCTCTCTCTCTCTCTCTCTTTCTCTCTCCCTCCCTCCCCCTTCCTTCCTTCCTTCCTTCCTTCCTTCCTTCCTCCCTCCCTCCCTCCCTCCCTCCCTTCCTTCCTTTCTTTCTGTCTGTCTTTCTCAGCCCTTTTGGGAGTCACCTCAGGGGCATTCTAAACACTGACCTCCTTTGATTTGCTCTTCTTACCTCACCCCCATTTCTTTCCCTCACTCTTTCCCCTTTGCCCACAGTCCCTACCTCTGGAGAAGAAAGGAGTCCCTGGCATTTCTTAGTTGAAGGGCTGGAAGCTGAAAGGAGAGACTCTGGGTGGGAGCTGTAAGTGGGAGTGTCAGCTTCCTGGGATGGCCTTCCCAGATGTGAGCACATCTGGAGCCCATCAGGGAGGGACCTGGAGCACCAGGATTCCCAGTGCACATCCGATTGAGGCTACAAGGGGCTGTGGATGAGCCAGGAGTTCCCTCCTTCTTCCACAAGTCTGCCTGCCATTTCTAGCTCTTTGTGGAACGATTACCAGCCAAGATAGGAAGTTGAAACATTGTCAGGACCCTGTCAGGGAGGATGGCAAGAAAGCCAGGGATTGTGCCCCAAATCCAGGCATCTCAGTAGCTACAGCTCTTTATGTCTCTATAGAGATGACAGTATTTCTGATCTGATAGGAGTGTGTCTGTGTGTCATGATATATACTGTGTCCTTAACACATAGCATGAAGCTGAAGCTGGGGCTAAGGCCCAGCTTGCTTTTCAAGAACAAACCCTCCTCAGGAGGTCACTAACCCTTTGGCTCTCTTCATCTCTCTGCTCACCCCAAACACACACTCCTTTGGTTCCAGATCCTCCTTGTCCATCATCACCTCACAATGAGCATGCTTGTTTTCTAGGGATCACGTGAAAGGCTAAGAATAGGTAGACCTCCTGATCCTTCAGTGACCGCTACCTCTTTCAGCGCTGAGTCATGGGGTTTACAGTGACCTCACAAGGACTCCAGCTGTCTGCTGCAGCAAGCATTGCATCAGGGTAACACAGAAAGTCTCTGCGGCTAGAATTCATGAGGCCAGAGATAGAGCACCCCCAGATTGTGTGTGTGTGTGTGTGTGTGTGTGTCCCTCCCTTTCTTTTAGAACAATAGCTGGAGGAGGAGTCAAGCCTTAAAAGATTCTTTCATTTATTGGTCTATGGTGGTGGCACACACCTTAACCCCAGCACTTGGGAGGCAGAGGCAGACGAATCTCTGTGAGTTCAAGGCCAGCCTGGTCTACAAAGTGAGTTTCAGCACAGCCTGGGCTACACAGAGAAACCCTTTCTCAAAAAACAAACAAAACAAAACAAACAAAAGGTCTACCATGGGCTGGAGAGATGACTCAGCAATTAAGAGCACTGACTACTCTTCCAGAGGACCCAGGTTCAGTTCCCAGCATAGCAATTCACAACCATCTGTAACCCCAGGATCCAACACCCTCACGCCAACACACACGCAGACAAGACACCAGTGCATACAGAATAAAAAAAAAATAAAAAATTTAAAAAGTAACAAAAAATTAAAATAAGGCCAGTCGATGGTGGCGCACGCCTTTAATCCTAGCACTCGGGAGGCAGAGGCAGGCGGATCTCTGTGAGTTCGAGACCAGCCTGGTCTACAAAGCTAGTTCCAGGACAGGCTCCAAAGCCACCTTGTCTTGAAAAAAACCAAAAAAAGAAATTAAAATAAAAATAATCCATTTGTTTATTTTCTGTGTGTATGTGCACGAGTGTGCATTTTTTGAAATATAAAGGCAGATATTGGGTATTTTCTCTTCAATTGTTTTCAATCTAGTTTTGAGACAGAGTCTCAGTCTCACTATACCTGAAGCTTAAGAATTTGGCTGGGCTGGTTGGCCAGTAAACCTCAGGACTCCTGCCTCTGACCTCCCAGTGCTAACGTCTGTGCTGTCAACCCTAGTGTTTTACATGGTTGCTTGGGATCTGAACCTGGGTCCTCAAGCTTGCCTGTTGAGCACGTCACTGCCTCTCAACTCCTTATTATGGTTTATTTTGTGGTGCAGGGAATTGAACCCAGGACCTGGCATATGCTAAGCAATTAGCCTTCCACTGAGTTATGTCTCCATTCCCAAAAGCCTCGTTTTATAAAACCAATAAATAGGGACTAGAAAGACGGCTCAGGAGTTAACAGCAGCGGCTGCTCTTCCAGTGGACCTGAGTTTAGTTCTCGGCTCTCACAAGCCTCTGTAACACTGGTTTCAGTGTATCCAACATTCTTTTCTGGCCTCTAAAGGCACCTGGCATATATATTGTACACACACATTTAGGGAAAACACTCATACATATGAGGTAATTCTTTTTTCCCCCCTCAAGATAGTGTTTCTTTGTGTTGCCCTGGCTGTCCTGGAATTCACTCTGTAGACCAGGCTGGCCTTGAACTCAAGAGATCTGCCTGCCTCTGCCTCCCAGATGCTGGGATTCAAAGTGCTTCTTACCATATTCAGCTGCACATTTGTGTTCTTTTAAAACACACACATGCTGGGCGGTGGTGGCGCATGCCTTTAATCCCAGCACTCGGGAGGCAGAGGCAGGCTGATCTCTGTGAGTTCGAGGCCAGCCTGGTCTAGAAGAGCTAGTTCCAGGACAGGAACCAAAAAAGCTATGGAGAAATCCTGTCTCGAAAATAAAACAACAACAAAACCACACACATACAGGGCTGGAGAGATGGATCAGAAGTTAAGAGCATTGAGTTCAATTCCCAGCAACCACATGGTAGATCACAATCATCTACAATGAGATCTGGTGGCCTCCTCTGGTGTGCACACATACATCTAGGCAGAACACTGTATACATAATAAATAAACAAACCTTAACAAAACACACATATACTCATAAAGAAAAATAAAATTTCACAAATAACACTGAATTTTTAAAATCAGGTTCAGTATTTTGAAGTATATTGGGAAGTGGTTATTTCTAACTAAGAGGATCATAGCCTCACATGGTCACTTGGTGGTAAAGGTGCCAAAGGGCAACACACCATGTTTAGCTGTAGTCACTTTGATGGGCACAAGATTTTAATCCCAGCACTTATGAAGCAGAGGCAGGAGGATCTCTATGAGTTCCAGTCCAGCCAGGGCTACATAGTGAGTTTTAGGACAGCCAGGAACACAGAGAAATCCTGTCATGAGAAAAAAAAATTAAAAACAAAAAAACCCGAAACAACAACAACAAACAAAATTCCTCAAATCCACCACTACCACCAAAACTTATATAGCAAAGACCCAGCACCCACTCCTCCCCAGCTTACCTCAGTGGCTGGAAGAGCATGAGCTTCCTGACCCTTTGGCTGAGATCCCTTTCAACAGCTGTCCCCCAGCTTACAGGATGAATGCCAGAGGCCTTCCTGTCTCAGGTTCAGATCAACATTTAGCTAATGCATCCCATAAAATCTAATTCTGGAGATAGAGGGTAGGGCTAGGATCTCTAAGTCTCCAAGATAGAGGGGAGGCATGGGATAGAGACTGACCTTGGAGGGGGAAATTGGGGGAGTCAGATGCAGAGCTGTGTTACAGGGGAGGGAAAGAGCTCTAGAAAACTGGGTTTTCATTCGGTCACTTCCTTCCGCCCAGCTGCCATGGCCGGCCATACCTCTCCACTGGAGGTCTCACTCTGCTCTCCAGCTGTGAGCCAATAACTTACTCAAGTTCTAAGAAGGGTGAGTAAGGAGGAAGGTCAGCCTGGGAGGTGCAGGGAAAGAAAACCAAGAGGAGGGGAGGGTGGGGGGGTGGGGGGTGAAAAAAGAAGGCGGAAAGGAAGTTATTATCAGGTTGGGAGTCTTTGGGAAATGGCGAAGCCATCAGAGAGGAACAGCCAGAGAAGGTGAAGGGTGTGACTGCATGGTAAGACCCTGTCATCCTCCAAACAGAAAAGAAAGAGGGTCTCATGTCTTCTGCAACTCACCTCCTTTTGGGCATCTGAGCTAGCTAAACAAGCCTGTGATGGTGGTATTTTTGGCTCAAAACCGATGGTTCCTCCCTGTGAACCCCAAAGTCTGCAAGGGACAGCCACGGGGCCGTCGATCTAACTGTTTGACTGAACATACAAAGCTCTGTGAACTGGAGAAAGGATGGGGAGCTGAGTTGGGTTGGAGACTTTGTTGCTATTATTATTATTATTATTTTTTAGACAGGGTTTCCGCTTGCAGCCCTGGCTGACCTGGAACTCACAGAGAACCGCATCCTTCTGCCTCCTGAGTGCTGGGACTAAAGGCCTGCACTACTAGCTTTACTCGAGAGTAGAAGTCGGAGAGAGGGCGCAGAGAAAAGGAGAATGGCTAGGAAGGGAGAACCACAAGTGCTGTGTGAAACAGAAGTGAGAACGGAGGTCCTGAAAGATGGTGGAAGAGAGAAGGAAGAAGAAAGGAGAAGAGAAGAAACGGGAGGAAAAGGGAGGTAGACTGGTGTGGGGTCCTCAAGTGTGGTAAGTAGATGAACTCTGGAAGCTGTTTGAAGGAAAAGTTCAAATCAAGCAGTTGGTGAGGAATTCTCCATTGGTCACCAAGAGGCAGCTGCAGTTCTGAGGAGGCAGGAAGTAGGCCACCTGGTTTGCTTTATCCCCAAATCCCCTTCTCTCCAAGAAGGGCCTAATTTTCTATGTCATCTGTCATTTTTAGGACCTTTGTTTGTCTTCTACCCTCCTGACCACTCTATCTCTTGGACACAGATTTCTGGTCATCCCCCCCTCCCCCCCCCCCACTTATCACATGTAGGTTAGTCTCTTTGTCTGGTCTCTAGGCCCAGCTCTCCTGGTCTCTTCACCATCTGTGGCAGGCAGCGCTAACAGACTGGAGGTGTATCCCTGTTCTCTGCTCAGCGCCCCTCCCCCTCCAAGCCAAGGTTGAGACAGTGATGCAACTGTCCCTTTGGCCCTTTTCCTGCTCCTGAATCCCAGGGGTGGTGTATGGGGGTGGGAGGAGGGGTAGATCTGAGGTGGAAAGTCTGACGCTGAGTTCAAGCCCCTAGCCCCACTCAGATTGGCTGAGTTCATCTCTTCAAGCAACCACAGCTGGACATTTTCCATATGATCACCTCAGGGAGCAGGGCAGGACTTCAGAAACTCAGGCAGCTGACAGAGCTTCACAGAAAGCAGGCTGCAGGCCAGAGTACCCTACATGCCTCCAGTCTTCCCTTTCGCTTCATTCTGCAGGCTGTAGTCTCTGGGGCGGGGGGGGGGGGGGGGGGGGG
>NW_026068140.1:534650-545186 GCF_014885135.2 Alexandromys fortis | reverse complement strand
GTGGGCGGGGAGGATGGAAAGGGCTCTGAGTCTGAAGAAGAGCCAATGCTGGACCTGTGTGTGGGTCCCAGACAGACAGGTTTCCTCATCCCTCCATTTCATCACTGTTTGTACCAGCCAGCTTGGGTGAGGTTCCTATGCGGTATGAATGTGTATGTAACCTGTGTATACACACACACACTCACACCACACGCACACACGCACATGCACACACGCGCGTGCACACACACGGGCTTTGAACTGTATATACTTGTGTCAGTGTTTATTTGGATGGGTTTTCTGTGACTTGAGTGGTCAACAGGCCAAAACTGGGGGTGCTGTGTGGGTATCAGCCTCTCTGCTTTCTCTCAGTGGTGTGGGAGATGAAGCAGCAGGTTTGAGATGAGGGCTACTTTTTTCTGACCACTGTTTTCCCACCAGCCAGCCCTAACCTCACTTAGCCTTCAGCTTGTTTGTTTGTTTTGTCTTTTTTCTAGGCAGGGTTTCTCTGTGTAGCCCTGGCTATCCTGGAACTCACTCTATAGACCAGGCTGGCCTCAAATGCAGAGGTTCATCTGCCTCTGCCTCCTAAGTGCTGGGATTAAAGGCCTGTACCCCACTGACTGGCTGCCTTCTTTCAGTTACAGAAACCAGAGGGCCATTAGAGACACAGGTTTGGGTGGGGGCAGTTCACTAGCCGCGTATGTAGGGACTGCTGGGTAAATAACTGGGCTCCTGTTATGAAGGCTGGGTGCTTGCTATTTGTTTGGTTTTGGCTTTTTGAGATTGGGTTTAGCTATGTAGCCTTAGTTGGCCTAGAAGTTCCTGAGAAGCCCAGGCTGATGGCAAAAGTGGAGTAATCCTCCTAGCTTTGTCTCTTAGTGCTAAGGATTACAGGTGTGAGCCCCCAGGCCTAGCTAAACCTGTCTTTGCTGGGGAGAGTGGAGGGAGAGGGCTGCAGGCTGCATGGACAGGAAGCACTCGACTGTTTGTTCCCTCTCTTTCCTGCCTCCTTTGTGGTGGCAGACTGGCTTCCTTCCTTGCTTCAGCACCTTGGCTCCCAGCTCATTTCCGCTCTTATGTTCCCAGTGTGGCTCTCAACCTTGCACAGCAGAGTTTTTCTGTGCATGGTCTTTCGGGCAAGGGACCCCTGGGTAGGTGAGTCAGGGACTGAGGAATGCCAGTGAGATCCCTCTGCATCCTTCCCTCACCCTATCCAAAGCTAGTGTCCCCGAAGGGAGAGGAGGGAGGGTTCCTTTGCCAGGGACGGGAGCACTGACCTGGATGGGTGGTTTACCTGGGATTGTTTCTCCTAGAAGATACCCCAGCCCAGCTCAGCCTAGCTTCACTCTTTGTATCCCTACTTGGCTGTCTTTGCTTCAATCTGCCCCTGCCCCACCTCCCACCTCCTTCCACTGCCCTACAAGTCAAGGAATGTAACTTTTCTCTCTCACTCTCTCATTGATTAGTCATGGGCACCCCATCCCCGTGGGAACAGTTACTCACCCTTGCCCCCCCCCCCCAGCATTTTCCCCAGAACTGGCTTAACTCCTGCAAGAGGGCACTTAGTCAGCTGTTGGACACCAGAGGTGGAGTGGGGGCAGTGTCCTGGAGAAAGTCACTTTTGAAGCAGTGTTTGATCTTATGGTCCAGAAACAGGAGCCTCCTCCCTCCTGGGTCTATACAGGAGCTTGCTCCTGGTTCTAGCTCCTTTAATAGCTGTGGTTTGGTTAGCAGGGGTAGGGTTGGGATAGGGGACTGTCTGGAGAAGGGTTCAAAGCAAAAGGGCATCTCGTTCCTTCTCTGGAGCTAGCTTTGAGACTAGGACCTGGAGCCTGCTCTTTGGATTTGGTCTGGTGCCAAGGCCTGGCCTCTGTCTCTCAGAATCAGACAGGACCTTTCCCAATAAGGAGCCTCTCAACTCTAGGTCCACTCCCTGCTTCCCCCCTTTCCAGTTCCTCCAATAGTTCCTCTGCCCTAAAATAGCCAGGTTTTCCCCTCTCTTCCTCTTTGCCTCTCCCCACGCCCAGGTTTGGGGCCCAGAGGGATAAGAAGGGAGCTGGAAAAGGGTGAGATTGCACAGGGACCATATGGGCAGGTTTGGAGAAGGGTAGTAAGAGCCCATGAAGATACATGGCCCAGGTCTGCATGGGGTGGGGCTGGGGAAACAGCTTCCTGGAACTATTGACTCCAAAATAATAATAGCTCGTGCCTTTTGGCGTCCAGTGTGTATTCAAAGAGCTCCTTGTGAATTAGCTTAGTGGGTATTGTTCCTGTATGAGGGATGTCTTCTTGTCTCTCCCACAAGGGAAGAAACTGAGGCACATAGCGGAATTAATGTGCTTAAAGTAAGTAGAGAAGCGGATTCTAACTCAGTCAGTCTGGGAGGAGCTACCTGTCTCAGCTTTCGGCTTGGCTTTGGGGTGTTTGGCCCTCTCCAGGACAGTATAGGAGATCTCTTATGGGGCTTACAGGGTGCTGACATTCATAGACTCTGCCACTGTAGGGTGCTTACTACAGTGTCTACTCTTTGGGTGTCTGGAAAGATATGGATTCTGATTAAACACTCCCAAAGAGAACCATTAATAATTTTAAGAAAAGTTTTAGTTTTTATTTTATTTATGGGTCTGTTTGCAGGTGCCTGAGGGTGGTAGAGGAGGTTATAATATCCCCTGGAGCTATTGTGAGCCACCTCTGTGGGTGCTGGGAACTGAGTCTTCTGGAAGAGTATCATTGACTTGTTGAGCCATTGAGCTCCAGACCCCCAGCGAGCACTGGAGAAAAGCAACCCTAGCTGCTTGATTTTAATCCCAGCACTCAGAAGGTAGAGGCAGTAGGACCTCTGTGAGTTTGAGGCCAGCCTGGTCTATAGAATGAGTTCAAGAACAGCTAGAGCTACACAGAAAATCCCTGTCCTGAAAAACAAAGCAAAAAACCCTAAATTCCCCTCATCTTATTGTTTATTTTTATAAACAAAATAACTTTATTCTAAAATGAAAAACAGGGTTTCTCTGCGTAGCTTTGGAGCCTATTCAGGAACTTACTCTGTAGCCCAGGCTGACTCGCAGAGATCCGTCTGCCTATGCCTCCCAAGTGCTGGGATTAAAGGCGTGCGCCACCACCTCTAGGACAAACTTTTTTTTTTCTGTAACCCTGGTGGTCGAAACTCACTGTTGTAGATCAGGTTGATTTTGAACTCAGAACTTGGCATGTCTTGGCTTCAGATTAAAGGCACCCACTCAAAGTCATTTAAAACAACAACAACAACAAAAAACCCAAACATGTAGCCTGACATTGTTGTGCATGCCTGTAATTCCAGAATTTAGGAGTCTGAAGCAGAAGATTGGTGAGTTCCAGGCTGTCTGGGATACCTAGGGAGATCCTGACTCAAAAAGACAAAGCTGGGGCTGGGGAGTTGGCTCTGAGGGAAAAGCATTTACTGTGCAGTATGGAATTGGAACGAGCTCCCGTTACCCATGTACACATGTGAGGCTAGGATGAGCTCCCGTTACCCATGTACACGTGTGAGGCTAGGATGAGCTCCCGTTACCCATGTACACGTGTGAGGCTAGGATGAGCTCCCGTTACCCATGTACACGTGTGAGGCTAGGATGAGCTCCCGTTACCCATGTACACGTGTGAGGCTAGGATGGGCTCCCATCACCCATATAAAAGCTATAGCCATAGGTGTGCATGGCAGCCTCCCTCTCATCCCAGCCTTCAGGAGGCAAAGCCAGATAATCCCTGGAAAAGCTGACTAACCAGAGAGCTCGGAGATCAGTAAGAGACCTTGCTTCAGTACTTCAGGGAATTGAAGAAGACACCAGAAGCCAACCCCAGGCCTCCACATGTATGTGCACTTGCATATGAACACTATAGGCACACACAGGCCACATATATACATACATACTCCAAAACAAAAATCAATATTGCCAAATGAAATTAAGAGAGCAATAATTTATTGTTCAGTGATGAGCAAATGATATACAGGCTAGCGCTGAGCCAAGTGAGTGTGACAGGAGGCAGATGTCAGGAGAGGAACACAAGGGCAGGAATCAAAGTTGGGGGACACTTGGGAGAATGGAGGAAGAAAAGCTGTTACTGGAAGACTTTCTGGGGCCCCTTCCTACCCTTACTTATGTTCCAGGTAGTCAAAAATAATGACTTATTTTGCCCACAGAGAGGAAGAAAGGAAGAAGGGGGGGTGGTGGTGGTGAGAATTCTTCTAGCCATGAGAACAGACAGGAATTACTGGGATGGATCCAGGCACTTAGAAGGAGAGTCTTTGGCTCTGAAGTTTGTCTTTCTTAAATGAGAGTGATTAAGCTAGCTGAGCATTAGGGCTTCCATCTTAGTCCAATAATTCAGATTCTTATACAGAAACTCAGGGGAAAACCAGGGCCCAAGTCCTTCTGAGGGGCCAGGAACAAACAAATACTTGGTAACCATGATGAGCTCAGGGCTCTGTAGGAGTGGTAAGGAGAGCTGCCAGCCAGGCAGGCCAGACTTCAGCAGTGAATGGAGGGTGGCCCACTTGTTCATCTGACCCTAAAACCTCGGATGTAAGTCCTATTCAAGGAGACTGAAATGAGACACAGCTCTGGCCATCTGGGAAGGGAAAATTCCTAGGTCCCTCTATGGAGATGGGAACAACCAAAATTATTAAATACCATTTAGGAAACTAAACAATGACATATATTACCTAATTACCTCAAGATAACCTTAGGCAGCAGAAGTTGATATGTTTTAAATTAATATTATAGTTTATTTCTTCTTTCTTTCTCTCTTTCCTCCCTCCCTCTCTCTCTCCCTTCCCTCCCTCCCCCTCCCTTCTTCTCTGGACAGGGTCTCAACTAGTCTTGGCTAACCTGGAACTCACAGACCCACCTGCCTCTGCCTCCCGAGTGCTGGGGTTAAAGGTGTGCACCACGATACTTGTTTTTTAAGACTGATAATTCCGGCTTGTCTCAAATTTCCTTTTGAGGCAAGGTCACTGATGATGATCTTTAACTCTTGATCTTTCTGCCCCTACCTCCCATACTCCACCATTCCAGGCTCTCCCTTTTCCAAAATCCTCATTCTGTAGCCCAGGCTAGCTTGAAACTCAGTATATAGCCCAGACTGGCCCTCAAACTAATGGACAATCTTCCTGCCTCAGCATCACATGGGCTGAATTAGAGGTGTGAGATACCCAAGCCTGGTTTGATTTTCTCATTTAATGTTCTCAACAACTAATGTTTGATTGATGAGTCATTTTACAAAGCAGACAAAGCTGGCATGGTGGCATATAAACCTTTAGTCCCAGCATTGGGGAGGCAGGTCTTGGTGTGTACCAGAGTCCCAGGGACAGCCAGGGCTACACAATAAGACCTTGTCAAAGAAAGGAAGAAAGGAAGAAAGAGAAAAGAAAAAGATGGTTAGGTTCCAGAGGAACTTTTTCTAACTGGTGAAGGAACATCTCTAGAAGTTAAGGGAGGGCTGTTGGGGTGGGATGGACTTGGTTTCCAGGATAGGATGAGAGTGAAATGGACGCCCACACCATGTTACTGATAGAAAAATAAATGCCTTGATAGCGTCCTCCTCACTTTTTCTTGGCATTTTGAGAAGGATCTCACTGTGTAGCTCTGGCTAGCCACAAACTCAAGGTTCTCCTTTGGCCATTGCTGGTGTTACAGGTGTGCAGCGCGGCATCAGGCCTCACGAGGAAGAAGGGTGCAGAGATGGAAACGGGGCGGGGGGTGGCTATTCAGCTCGAGATGTTTTAGGTTTGCAAGACTAGAAGTTGATTCTGAGAGAGTAAGTTCCTTTTCTTTTCACCAGCTACTGGTTCAATGGCAGAAAAGGAAATTAGATATTAGAGGGACTTCCCTACTGTTTGGGGCTGATAGGAGCCTTTGCCTCCTGTGGCGATTTGTAAAGACAACACGTTCTTCCGAGACTGCAATGCACAGGAGCTGGAGGCGTGAAAAGTCACCAAGTCGCTAGGATTGTGGAGGAGGTGCTTTATTTGATGACCTATGACCAGCTAGAAGGGCCTGAGATTTTTGAGGGAGAGGAAATTTGCCAAAAGGGCATTTGGAGGATGGCGTTTTTGGGCTCCAGCCTGGGGTGAAGTCAGAGACATAAATCACACCTCCCAACTGCCCATTTCCGCTTTCAGTTTAGTTTCCAGCCAACAGCTTGGTCAGCTTGCCAGAGGAGTGTGTGGATGGAGGTGGGGCGCTGGGCTGAGGAGAGGCAGTGACTGAGAACGTGAAGCAGCAGGGAGATGGGTCAGGGTTGGGCTGGAAGGGATGGGTGTGTGTGGTCGCAGTGAAAGTGGGTTTGGAAGTCCTGTGTGCTGGTAGACTCCTGCAATTCCAGCACTCGGGAGGCAGAAGCTGAAGGATCACTGCAACTTCAATATTAGCTTAGTCTAGACCCTGCTCCTTCCAAGGCACCCCTCCTTCGAAAAATCCCAACAAAACAATAGTGACTTGGAGATTTCTCATCCCAGACAAGACTTTCAGCCACACCCAGTCTGCTGAATTCTCCCTCAGGTACAAAAACACCTGGGCACGCTTAGAAGACTGATACCTTCAGAGAAGCACTGCTCACTCAACTACTGCTCACTTCAGCCAGGAAAGTCCAGATGTTCCCGATGAGTAGAGCCAGCAGGGAGTGGGGAATGATAAAGTTGGGAAACATCCTCTCCTGTGACCCTCTACTGTGCAGGGCTTGATGACCTTTCTTCTCTCTGAGAACCTCAGTGTCTGCTGTCCTGTATGGGGCATGCCTCCTCACCATGGGATTGGGGAGGCAGAGTAGGAGGCACTGGATTGAGTGTGTATGTTAGGAGGGGCAGGTGTTTGAGGGCAGGAAGTCCAGAAAGCAAGTTAGACAATGGTTTTTCCGCTGGCTTGGGTCCAGGCTGCTGGAGCTTGTCTGACCCCATAGTATCTCCTAATTTGCTCACTAGTGGGGGAAAGGTCCATTTCCAGGTAATTTTATCCAGCCTGGCTTCCTCTTCCTGGTTGTCATGGCCCCTATATGGTATGGCACTTGCACTTTGATATGGCAAACATGTTTTCATTTATGTCTAGTCTATTTGTTCCTTAAATTGTTCTCGTATGTTCTAGGAGACTACAAGTTTTGGTACAGCCCCTCAGTCTAGCACTGAACACGTGCCTCTTGATATGCAAGGTGACAATATGATTGCATGGGCGAATGGAGATGGAATGTTGGAATATGTTTCTAAGAAAGGAGAGTGAGCTGAGCATAATCCCAGCACATGGGAGGCTAAGGTAGGAGGATCACAAGTTTCAGGCCAGCTTTGGCCATATAGTGAGACCTCATCTCACCAACAAAGAGAAAGAATGGGCTGGGCAGTGGTGGCGCACACCTTTAATCCCAGCACTCAGTAGGCAGAGGCAGGAGGATCTTGGTGAGTTCGAGGTCTTCAGAGTAAGTTCCAGGACAGCTAGGGTTGTTACACAGAAAAACCCTGTCTAGAAAAACCAAGAGTCGGGGAGGGAGGGAGAGGGAGAGAACAAGAAGAAAGGAAGGAAACAGGGAGACAGACAGATGGGAGGGTATGGCCACATCTACCAGGACTTTAACTAGGTAAACTGACATTGAGGCCTTCTACCTCTTCCCTTGCTTCTGCTCCTACCTGAATCCCACAGCTACTTTCCAGCTCACCATGTGGGTAGAGGACATGGCATTACCTCACTAATATATCCAATTTATTGCCAGCCTTGCTCCTTTGGTTCTAGAATGCACAGTTATCCTTATTGTTGTCCAGGCCACTGAAGCCCTGTACAAGTTCCTCAGTTCATCTTAACTCTTAGCAGTCCCCTTCTTTTTAAGTCTTGTCCTTGTGGTCTGGACTGCACAGTCTATCGCTTAATTACCTAGGGAATTTATAGAGTTCCTCTGAAATTTAGAAATTGAATTCATCTTAATGTACATTTGACAAAAGCAACTATAAGTATTTTATGAAAAGATTACAGAGGATTCTTTTAAAAGAAGATTTTTTTTATGTGTATGTATAAGTGTTTGGCCTGCCTGTATTTATGTGCACTACACGAGCATGCTTGGTACCAGGACAAGAGAAGGCATTGAATCCCCAGAGTTACAGATGGGGATAAACATGGGTCTTCTGGAGGGGCAGCAAGTGCTATCTCTCTCTCTTTTAAAGATTTACTTATTTGTTTTATGTATATGAATGCTCTATCTGCATGCATGCCTTTAGGTCAGAAGAGGGTATCAGATCCTACTACAGATGGTCACGAGCTACCATCTTGCTGGGAATTGAACTCAGGACCTCTGGAAGAGCAGCCAGTGCTCTTAACCACTGAGCCATTCTCCAGTCCTCCACCCCACCCTGCAGCAAGTGCTCTTAACCAATAACCATTGACCCACATTACCCATAGAATTTCTCTCTCTCTCTCTCTCTCTCTCTCTCTCTCTCTCTCTCTCTCTCTTCTTTTCTTTTTTGAGGTATGGTCTATGTAGCCCTGGCTGTTTTACTGGAACTCACTCTGTATACAAGGCTGGCCTCGACCTTACAGAGATCCTCCTGCCTCTGCCTATAGAGTGCTGGGATTAAAGGCATGCGCCACCACTGCTCAGCTTGTTAATTTTTTCTAAAGGCAATGTGTTCAAATTATATTTTACTAATCAAGCAATGTACTAGTCCATGGGAAAATGGACATAAAAATAACCTTTACCTTCCAGAAGCTGGTCTAGCAGAAGAGATAAGTGCTGTGATTTGTGCTGTGGAGTGCTGGGTAAGATCAGTGATGTCTGGTCGCATTCAGCAAGACAGACTTTGAGTGGACTTCTGTCTTCTCAGCAGTCATTGCACAGACACTGTATCTATCACTTCAATTCTCCCCACAAGTCTTGGAAAGTAAGTCTCTGTTTTATAGATGAATATATTGAGAACATGGAAGATTACATAACTTGATATTATATGTTTGTTTATTTAGTTTTGTTTTTCAAGACAGGGTTTCTAACTGTCCTGGAATTTGCTCTATAGACTATGCTGGCCTTGAACTCAGAGACCCGCCTGCCTCTGCCTCCCAAGTGCTGGAATTAAAGGCGTGCACTAGCACCCCTGGCTTGACACTGTTTTTTTTTTTTTTTTTTTTTGACAAGAGTATATCACTCAGGCCCGGCGTTGGTGGCACAAGCCTTTAATCCCAGCACTAGGGAGGCAGAGGCAGGCGGATCTCTGTGAGTTCGAGACCAGCCTGGTCTACAGAGGTAGTTCCAGGACAGGCTCCAAAGCCACAGAGAAACCCTGTCTCGAAAAACAAAAAACAAACAAACAAAAAAAAAAAAAACAAAAAAAAAAAAAAGAGTATGTCACTCAGGCTGGTATGGCATATTAACAACAAAAATCAACATTAAGAATTCTACGAGCTGGGCAGTGGTGGCACACACCTTTTTTTTTAAACTTTTTAATTTTTTTCTACATTTTTCTCTGCTGCCCTCCCTTCCTCTCCCCTTCCCTTCAACCCTCTCTCATGATCCCCATGCTCCCAATTTACTCAGGAGATCTTGTCTTTTTCTACTTCCCATGTAGATTAGATCCATGTATGTCTCGTTTAGGGTCCTAGTTATTGTCTAAATTCTCTGGGATTGTGAATTGTAGGCTGGTTTTCTTTGCTTTATGTCTAAAAGCCACTTATGAATGAGTACATGTGATAATTGTCTTTCTGGGTTTGGGTTACCTCACCCAATATGCTGTTTTCTAGATCCATCCATTTGCCTGCAAATCTCATGATGTCATTATTTTTTTCTGCTGTGTTGTAGTGTAAATGTACCACATTTTCCTTATCTATTCTTCGGTCAAGGGCATATAGATTGTTTTCAGATTCTGGCTATGACAAACAAAGCTGCTATCAACATAGTTGAGCACCTGTCCTTGTGGCACGATTGAACATCCTTTGGATATATACCCAAAAGTGGTATTACTGGGTCTTGAGAAAGGTTGTTTCCTAATTTTCTGAGAAATCGCTAGACTGACATCCAAAGGGGCTGTATCAGCTTGTACTCCCACCAGCAATGCAGAAGTGTTCCCCTTTCCCCACACTCTCCAACATAAGTTGTCATCAGTAATTTTGATCTTGGCCATTCTTACTGGTGTAAGATGGAATCTTAGAATTTTTTTGATATGCAGTACTCAACTTTATATGGAAGGGAAGAAACCCAGGATAGCCCAAACAATCCTGTACAGTACAGGAACCTCTGGAGGTATCATAGTCCCTGATTTCAAACTCCACTACGGAGTTACAGTACTGGGCACACCTTTTTAATCCCAGCACTTGGGGCCAGAGACAAGCGGATCTTGGTGAGTTCAAGGACAGTTTGATCTACAAAGTGAATTCAAGTACAGTCAGAACTGTTACACTGAGAAATCCTGTCTTGGGAGAGGGGAGCTGATTGGCCAATAGCTAGGCAGGACTTTTGGGAGAAAGAATGCTGGGAGGAAGAAGGGTGGAGTCAGAGGAAAAGAGAGAGAGAGAGAGAGAGAGAGAGAGAGAGAGAGAGAGAGAGAGAGAGAGAGAG
>NW_026068140.1:520097-533255 GCF_014885135.2 Alexandromys fortis | reverse complement strand
GACTAACTCAAGTCCTTGGCCCTCTCAACATACATAGATAGCAGTTCTGACTTCTAATATCCACTTCTCTTAAACGAATGCTCAGTGGTGGGAACCGAGAGTGTGGGAGTATGGCAATTGGAAGGTCAGAACTTTTATTTCCCCACTCTTAGGGTATCCAGTTTCCTGGGCTTAGACAGCTTCTGCTGGTACTAGACTGAATACACTTCTCATCTGAAGAGCAGATACTGGAGGAGAAAAAACCATCCATTTGACAGGAAAGCAAGGCCTAGAAAAAAGGAAACAACTTTCCCGCAGTCATGCAGCTAATATGGGGCAGACTGCAGACATTTTGCTGGGGTGGTGGCATAGGCTAGCACTTGGGAAGAGGATCCAGGGTTCAATGCCATCTCCAAATCCCAGGCTTTTGCTCCCCCAACCCCAACAGAGTAGAAAGTGGCTTTGCTACTGTCCTCAGGTAGAATCCTGTTCCCTTTCCTAGTCTCCTTCTCCCTGGATGCTTGCAACTAGAAACTGAGTTATTTCTCCACAAGCAAAAGAGAGCGCCTGAGTCATTCCATTTGCGGCAGGAACGCTGATGGACACAATCTGTGGACTCCCTTCCATCTTGGTCAGCTGATTGTACCCAACTGTGGCAATGGCCTGTGTGCGCAGGCAAGCAAAGTGCCCTCGTACTAAGTTGAGGCCTGCTGCCCATGCATACCAGGTGGCTGACTGGAGCCTATACTGCACCTGCTGGACCTGTGTCAGTTTCGGTTGGCCCATGGGTTCTCTAACCCCATCCAAACATTACCGGCTACTGCCCAGCTCTTTGTTAGTGTCTGTTAGTGTTCTATTGCTGGGAAGAGTCACTATGACCATGACAAGTCTTATAAAAGAAAACATTTAATTGGGGCTGGCTTATGGTTTCAGAAAGTCCATTTTCAGCACAGCAGGAGGCATGGTGGGATGCAGGCAGACATGGTGCTGAAGAAGTAGCTGAGGGTTCCAGATCCAGATCCACAGGCAATAGGGAGAAAGCCAGTGGCTCTGATTTGGGCTTTTGAAAACTCAAAGTCCACCCCCAGTGACACACTTCTTTCAACCAGGCCACACCTCCTAATCCTTTCAAGTACTGTCACTCCCTAAATATTAGAACATATGAGCCTATGGGGCTGTTCTTCAGACTACCACAGTTACCCTCCAGAACTTGATGGTAAGACCCTATTGTTGAAGATTCCACCTACTTGAGTGGAGAATTCAAGTTGGTATTCACCGGAACCTCTACTCCACGGGCCAGCTTTCCCAGTACTAGAAGGAACTAAGGGACTCCTAAGGGAGAAAAGTCATCAGCAGTCTTACCCAGCTGTGAACCCTGTGAGCCACAGTAATGACGAGCCTGGCGATTTAGGCTCACCGGTGCATTAGTGGCACAGATGCTGTGGGAGTGACCAATTACTTTCTGACTGAATTTGAAGCCTGATCCATAAAATGGAACTAGTACTGTTAGCTGGGCCAAGAAAAAATATCCACGATTAGCTCAGTGATAGGCTCTAGGGGAGAACCTAACACGGTTATTGTGTTAAACAGACATAGTAATAACCCCATCTCAAGCTCTTCTTCACATCCACAGATCACCTCATCTCCCATTCTTTACCAGAGAAGCTTCTTTTTACAGAAGGTAGCAACGAATACAGAGACCACAACTGGTCAATGTACAAAGGGAAGGCTGCTAAATGGGACAGTCAGGTTACACGCCCTCTCCTCAAAGCTCAGGGATCATTGTAAAGGAGGGGCAGAAAGATTTCAGGAGCCAGAGGTAGTGGATGTGCGCAGTGAGACAACATTTGCTGGACACAGAGGCTGTGGCTGCTTGCATAATGCCTTTACAAGATCAAGCCAATTGAAATCCCAGCATAGATGGTGGTGGATAAGGAAGTTCTATTCCTGAGTAGCTACTAGCAACAGGTGACTTTTGGGGGAATGTGAACCCTTGGAGGCTGTCCATGTTCCAGGAGATTATCCTACACTTACATATACACAGGCATCACTATCTAGACTCAGTGGGTTAAAAAAAAGGTATGGTGGTACACACCTTTAATCTCATCACTTGGAGTCCTAGGCAGGCAGATCTCTCTGAGTCTGAGGTCAGTCTGCTCTACACAGAGAGTTCCAGACCAGACAGGACTACATAGACTCTGTCTAAACAGAGACAAAAAAGAGATCAAGAGAGCTGCTGAGTGGGCCTGCACTTGAAATTGGTCAGAAGAGTAGATGGGGATAGGATAAAAATTGGAAGGGAAGGGAAAGGGTTTGGACTTAATCACAATGCATTATATGCTTGTTTTCTTTTTTTTTTTTTAAAATTTTTATGGTTTTATTTAACTTTATTTTATGTGCATTGGTGTGAAGGTGTCAGATCCCCTGCAATTGGATCTTCAGACAGTTGTGAGCTGCCATGTGGGTGCTGGGAATTGAACCTGGGTCCTCTGGAAGAGCAGTCAGTACTCTTAACCACTGAGCCATCTCTCCAGCCCCTATGCTTGTTTTCTTAAACAGTTAAAAGATCTTGGCGCTGGGAGCTGTGAGACTGCTAAGCAGGTAAAGGCACCCGCTGCCCCGCTGCCAAGCCTGACACCTGAGTCCAAACCCTAGGCCCACATGGCGGAAGGAGAGAACTGGTTCCTGCAAGTTGTCTTCTGATCTCTTCATGTGCACTGTGACATATACATATCCCATGCACACAAACTGAAAAACAAAGGACACTAGCTTTTGCTGTGGCATGCATGCATCCCCATACATGTATGTCTCTCTCTCTCTCTCTCTCTCTCTCTCTCTCTCTCTCTCTCTCTCTCTCTCACACACACACACACACACACACACACACACACACAAACACACACACACACACACTATTGAAAAAATAGATACTGGCAGTTCCAGATTGTGAGGAGAGAGAATACCCTCTGCCAACCTAGATTATTTATTTATTTATTTTTTTTTTTGATTTTTGAGACAGGGTTTCTCTGTAGTTTTTGGTGCCTGTCCTGGAACTAGCACTTGTAGACCAGGCTGGCCTCGAACTCAAGGAGATCCGCCTGCCTCTGCCTCCTGAATGCCGGATTAAAGGCGTGCGCCACCACTGCCTGACAGGACTTCACATAATCCAAGCTAGTCTCTAATTTATTTATCCAAGAATGAACTTGAAGTTTTTATCTTGACTCTACCTCCCAAGTGCTAGGATTACAGGCATGCGATATCATGTTTAGTTTATGAGGTTTGGGATTGAACTCAGGGCTTTGTGGATGCTAAGGAAGCACTCCGTCAACTAAGTTACACCCCTAGCCCAACAGGGCAACATTTATAAGGGCAGGAAGAGAAATGAAGTTTGGGTGTTGGGGTGAACACCCTACAAAACAGAAAGAGTCCCCTGCTCAGTCTCTCAGGCTACTTCTCCATGCCATTTCCAGTGTAGTCTCTGGTCACCTTAGACTTGAACGCCACCTGCTGGACACCAAAGCTATGCCTCAGCTTTCTCACTAGAATTTCACATTTATTACGGGGTTAAATTCTTCCTTTTAGAATCTGTTCAGATGAGTTTTTTTTCTCTTGGGAGCCAGATTGATTGTCTTTCAGGAAGACTAGGTACATCCCCCGCCATTCCCCAGGCTGCCTTCTCCTAACCAAACATTTTTTTTCTCCTGAGGCCAGCCTGGATAAAGAGCTCCATAGTTCCTTGTTTCAAGTGCCCCAGGGTAGCTGAGCTCCACTCTATTTTGGGAAAACAAACTTAAAACAACACAGAACACTCTTGATAGTAATTGCACGTCTTTGTGTATGTTATTCACACACCAAGTAGGCAAAAAATATTTCAGAGGGCACTGGCTAGCTAGCCTAATTCAACTTAATTTGATGCTTTCGGGAAATAGCATCAGATACAGGGGTTGCAGGCTCAGTCCCAGGACTGTCCTCTCCCTTCAGACGCCAGCTGCAATCCTTTGGCTGTTCTGTTTCTGACTAACAGTCTATAAAGTGAGGTTCCCTACAACCTAGTTTTTCTGGGTTGATTAATGTGCTTGAATGGCTCCCCAAATTCTAAGAAACACACATAGTTTATCATAAGGAATATTAAAGGATCCAAAAAGACTTACGATGAGTGAAGCCTAGTTAAAGGGGTACAGAGTTTCTATGCCCCAGGTATCTGTCATATACTGATTTCCAGGCCTGTTATCTTCCAGAAATTTGATCAGCTACTAAAGTTCTCAAAGCCCCATCCTTGCCAGGTGGTGATGCACACCTTTAATCCCAACATTCGGGAGGCAGAGACAGGAGGATCTCTGTGAGTTTCAGGCCAGCCTGCTCTACAGAGTTAGTTCCAGGACAGGCTCCAAAGCTACAGAGAAACCCTGTATCAGAAAACAAAACAAAACAAACAAACAAAAAAGAAAAGAAAAGCCCCATCCTTTGGGACTTTATGACCTCCTTCCAGGGTATCGGCAGACCTCTCTGGCATGCGGTAAAGGACAAGCCAGACCATGTTTTTATGGCCAGTTCCAGGACAGAAAGACTACAGTTTCTATGATCTACTTTGGGGGAAAGTAATTCCAATTTTTATAGCCTTTTTTGGGGAGGGATATATGAGCCAAGAACTGCAAATAAAATCCAAAAAGGTATCTATCATACAATCACACCCTACTGTTGACAGGAACCAGCTGGCTAGAGGACACAGGCCACAGTTCCTCTGGGCAGGAAGAGGGCATTGCCTTTGCTTGGCTTTCTGTTTCCTCTATCTGATTCAAATAAAGGGAACTGGCGTGCTCATGTCCTTGCTCATTTAGCTCTGATAACCATTAGAACCGTTAAAGTTACTGAGTGTACTGGAAGCTGTGGACTAGCCATTCCCTGAAGATCTTGAGCTGCAACTTGAGAAGGGAAAGTCATTTGTGAGTTTGACAGTTCTGAAATAAATCCTTCATTGGTGAAATGGGGGACAGCATTAATCTACATCCTCAAAACTGGCTGTGCTGTGCAACATCCATGCAGTTCACAGGGCTGGGAAAACATGTAGAAATTTCTCCATCTCCAGCTGACTCTACAATCTAGCTGAATCAAAAAGCCAGTCTTTTTTTATTTTCTGGATGTTGCTTTAAAAGGAAGGAATCAAGGAGGATTTAATAGGTTGTGGTTAATATGCTGTATTGGCTTCATGTCATTTCTGTAATGTCTTTAGTTTAATCAACACTTCAATGATTTATTATTTTACATGCATTGCTGCTTTGCCTGCATTTATTTCTTTTTTCTTTTCTTTTTCTTTTTTTTCTTCGAGACAGGGTTTCTCTGTGGTTTTGGAGCCTGTCCTGGAACTAGCTCTGTAGACCAGGCTGGACTCGAACTCACAGAGATCCGCCTGCCTCTGCCTCCCGAGTGCTGGGATTAAAGGCGTGCGCCACCATCGCCCGGCTGCCTGCATTTATTTCTGTATGAGGGTGTTGGTCCCCTGAAACCTGGAGTAATGGAGAGTTGTGAACTGCCATGTGGGTGCTGGGCACTGAATCCAGGTGTTTTGGAAGAGTAGCCAGGGCTCTGAACTGCCGAGCCGTCTTTCCAGCCCCCTCCCAGCACCCTGATTGCAATCTGAAATTTATGTGTGTGTATAGAGGATGTGTACATGTGAATAAAGGTGCCCAGAGAGGCCAGAGGTGTTGGATGCCCTTGAGTTAGAGTTACAGGTGATTGTGACTACCTGACATGGGCAGTGATGGCACACGTCTTCAATCCCAGCAGAGGCAGGCGGATCTCTGTGAGTTCCTGGCCAGCCTGGTCTACAGAATGAGTTCTAGGACAGCCAGGGCTACACAAAAAAACCCTGTCTTGAAAAATCAAAACAAAAACAAAAACCAAAACAAAACAAAACAAAAAATAGTAACTACTACACTATACTTTTTACTTGTAATTAGTTTGTGGATTTTTCATAAAATTAAAAAAATTCTGTGTTTAAGGCCAGCCTGGTTTACAGTTTCAGGACAGCCACGGCAATACAAAGCCTTTTCTCCCCCAAACTACACACACACACACACACACACACACACAGAGTATATGGGTGTTGTTTTTGTCTGCACTTATACCTGTGCACTCTTTTTTTTTTTTTTTTTAAGACAGGGTTTCTCTGTGTAGGTTTGGCTGTTTTGGAATTCATGCTGTAGATGAGGCTTTGAACCCAAAGATCTGCCTGCCTCTGCCTCCTGAGTGCTGGAATTAAACTATGTTGGGTGCTCAATGAAGCCAGACGAGGGTGTTAGATCCCCTGTAACTGGAATTGCAGCACCATGTGTGTGCTGGGAATTGAACCCAGGTCCTCTAGCCAGAGATCTTAACTTCTGAGCCATTCTCTAGTTTTCTCTATGTGAACTTTACAAAAGATTTTATTTTTGCTAACTCGTGTGTGGGCCTGCATTCATGTGCTCTGGCATTTGGGAAGACTAGAAGTATAAAATTCCCTGAAACTGGATATAGAGGAGGCACTGGCTCAGGTCTTCATCTCTCCAGACCAAGTCTATGAACTTTTTCTTTAAAAAAAAAACAACTAAATCTGTAATTATGTTCTTTCTTGTAGTGATTTTAGAAACCCTTTGCCTACCCTGTGAGGTGTTCTGAGAGAAGTGGACGACTGACTCAGGAGCAGGAGAGAAGCCCAGGGCTACACCTACAGCAGTTGTGGCGGAGGGCTAAATACTGGAGTACGCCACCAGAACACCGTGACTCTAAAAGGCCCAACGGGAGGGCTGTACCGGAAACAAATCTTCAGTCTACCTCCCACGTCATCTAGCTCTTCCGGAGCCACAGCTCTCGTGCTGGTGTCATCTTGCCTCCGTCCTGCCCTCAGAACGTGTGTTATGTGATAATTTGCCTCCTAAGCCGAAACATTTCTGTGCAAAGGTTTGACTGAAGGCAGTATGAACTGACATACTAGCCCGGTGATTTTGTACTTTTCACCGTAGAAGGCAAGTACAAAGCAGGAAGTAGAATAAAGGGGGAGGTATCCAGGTAGTAGGGCCTAAGCCAGAGTTGATATCAAGCTTTGTAGCACAAGTACTAAACATTTTAGCAGGGAGAAAAGGGCCACACACAGCTTCCGACATCAGCGTTTCTGGGCACCTCATTTTGAGGGAAACAAATGCATACTAACCCTTGTTACTATCTGCAAAGTCTGTGTAAATGATGTTTGAAATGCAGTTCACTTCACAGAAGAGAATGAAGGATAAATTTTGACAGAAAAAATTAGGCCAAAAGCTTGGCAAGCACCTCAAATAGCCCAGAGGAGGTTGTAGGGCCTTAGCAGAAAGCGTCATTTAATCCCGGGCCTAGCCGCACAGCCTAGAGGACACTTTCAGTGCCCTGCTATAGCAGACCTGCCTCTGGGGCAAGCCTTCCAGCTCTGAGAATCGCTGATGGTTCTTTGAAGAATCCCCCCCCCCCCATCTCCTGGGAACAGATTAACAAAAAACTCCTGAGTTGGGAGATGAGGGAAGACAGGCTGCTCTGTGATTCAGAAGCCTGACTTGACATGGTGAGAGGTTTTTTTTTTTTTTTTTTTTTGGTTTTTCGAGACAGGGTTTCTCTGTGGCTTTGGAGCCTGTCCTGGAACTAGCTCTGTAGACCAGGCTGGTCTCGAACTCACAGAGATCCACTTGCCTCTGCCTCCTGAGTGCTGGGATTAAAGGCGTGTGCCACCATCACCTGGCTGGTGAGAGGTTTCTTTGCCCTGTTTCTCTTGCCTCTTTTGATGATCTCAGAGAATGATTTAAGGAAAGGAAAACTTTATATAGTGATCAAAACTCTAAAATGGTTGCATAATTTCTTCATAAAGATGTCTGAGGCACAGAAAGGTTATTTGGCATTTCTTACGTTATAGAGATGCTTCTGTTTGAGACAGGGTCTATTATGGAACTCTGACTGTCCTGAACTCTGTAGACACAGAGATCTGCTGCCTCTGCTTCCCAAGAGCTGGTTAAAGCTGTGTGCCACCATCTCTAGGGTTGTTCTTCAGTCTGGACTACTAGTTCTGTCATTGTCTGCATAACCGCCCACTCCATCAAGTGCTGTAACCAACACATTCCTGCTCTTTTGAAGGACTGGAGTGATGCAGGAGAGTAAGCTAGCATATGGCACTAATCCTTCTGGGCTTTGAGGAGAGAAGAAAGGGAGGAAGAGTAAGGAGGTGGAAAAGAGGATCAGGGAGAGAGATGAGAGAGATGTAGACAAACTTGAACTTATTATTGGCTTTATTATTATTGATTTTGAGATAGGGTTACTATGTGTAGCACTGGCTGCCCTTGTACTTGCTCTGTAGACCAGGCTGGCCTGGAACTCAGAGATTCGTCTGTATCTGCCTTCCGAGAGGATTAAAGGCATGTGCTACCACTGCTTGGTTTATTTTCTTAATTTTTACAACTATTTGTCACAGTTGGGTAGTTGTGGCACATGCTTTTAATTCCAGTACTCATAAATCAAAGACAGGAAGAACGCTGAGTTTGAGGCTCTGGTCTACAGAGCAAGTTCTAAGACAGTCAGGGATACACAGAGAATCTATTCTAGGTATATGGGTGTTCTGTATACTACATCTGTGCCTCACGCCTGTGGAGGTCAGAGGGCACTGGATCCCCTGGGGCTGGAATTAGTCATTAGCCATCACATGGGCGCTGGTAGATGAACCTGAGTCCTTTGGAAGAGCAGCCATTGCTCTTAACTGCAGAGCCACTGGTCTAGCCCTAGATGTTTTATTTTTTACTTATTTGAGACAGGGTTTATGTAGCTTTGGCTGTTTATGTAGCTTCTTGCTACGAAGACCTGGCTGGCCTCAAACAGAGATCCGTTTGACTGCCTCTGGAGTGTTGGGATTAGAAGCATGTGCCACCACAGCTGACACCCCAGACTTCTGATCTTACAGAAGGAAACTGAAAACCCTGTACATTAGAGCAGTGTGAGCACCAAGCTTCCTTTAGCCCTCACCGGATAACTAGTTCTCAGGCTCAGGTATCTGTACTAGTCAACAACACTGTAAGTTATACTACAAATACTATAACACTACAGGTATACTGTGGGGCTGTGCTGTGCTGTCTTCTCCTTAGGAACTGTCAGAGGCTGCAGGCCGTGAGCGGCTTAGTCTGGTGGTATCCTGAGAGTAATTCCTAAGAGGCCTAACATACAACTTGCTCCTCAGATGACTTAGTTAAATACCTAATTCACTGTATGCTCCCCCTTTGTGCTTAAAATGTCAAGTGTGGTTTCTGTTTCCTTCTAAACTCTGACTGATGAGGGACATTTAGAAGTAAATTATGGCCAGGTTTTAAAGCCAGCCCAGACCAAAGTGAGTTCCAGGACAACCAGAGCTGTTACACAGAGAAACCTTGTCACAAACAGACAAACAAACGAGATGAATTACAACACAACTCAGTAACTGTTACTAAAGAAAATATAAGCGGAATGTGGTGGTACAGACCTCCAATCCCAGTCCTCAGAAGCAGACGGCAAAAGGAACTGAGTTCCAGGTCAGTCAAGGGATACAAAGAAAAAAAAAAAAAGAAGGCATGAACAGAGAAGATTGTAAAGAGTTTGGAAGTTAATGAGATAACATTTGAGTTGGAATTTGAGCATGAGATTACACCAGGAGAAGCATCAAGAACAAGACCTGAGGATGGATGGTCATTAGATTATTTTTACCATCTTATGTGAGAGATGTGTGTGTACAACATACATGCCTGGTTCCCTAAGAGGTGGGGACCAAACTCAGATCCTTCACAACAATGAGCCTGCTCTCTATCTCCTGACAGTATGGTCATTAAAGAGCACTTGAGGGGCATTGAGTTCACCAGGGTTAGACTACGACAGGGTGGGGAAACTGTAAAATGTTAAGAGTTCTGGCTTTTGGAGCTGTAGACATTACAATTTTGTTTCTTCTATATAGTAACCAAGCAACTCAGACTAAATCTTGTGAATTCTGTGATTCTCAGTTTCCTTATCTATCAAGTGGGAGTCCTGCCCTGGGACCACAGGCATGTGACACCACTGCCCTGGGACCACAGGCGTGTGACACCAATGCCCAGGCTTGTTTGTTTTCTTAGGCAGAGCTAGCCTGGGATTTAAGGGCACTCTTCCTGCCTCAGACTGAATGCTAGGATTCTAAGTGTGAGCTAACCTACCCATGCTCTCATGCATGACATTAACACGGCCCCTACCACAAGTATTATAGGAAACAACTGCACGAGTAGAAATAGACTGCGGGACACAAATGTAAATGACACTTTGAAGAAGGACAATGGGCTGGAGAGATGGCTCAGCTATTAAGAGCAGTCTTTGATCCCCTTTAGGGTGGTGAATGCCTTTAAATTCAGCACTTGGGAGACAGACACAGACAGATCTTTGAGTTCAAGGCCAGCTTGGTTCCAGGATAGCCAAAGCTACACAGAGAAACCCTGTCTCAAAAAAACCAAACCACCTTTAACTCCAATTCCAGGGGATTCTGATGCCCTCTTAGGGATTCCATGAGCACCAGGCCTGCATATGGTGTACAGACACATACACAGGCAAACATTCATATACATAATAAACATAAATAAATGCTTAAAAAAAGCCAGCAAGATGGCTCAGTGGGTAAGCAGAGTTAGATCCCCAGGACCCATAAGGTACAAGGAAGACTCTAGCCAAGCTCCCCTTTGACCTCCATGTCACCCTTTCCCACACAATAAATACATGTAATAAACAAAACTTAGCGTAAGTATAGACAACTCTTCCAGTAGAGCGTTCCTGTAAGGAAAGGGAATGACTGCTTGAGAAGGAGGTGGTAGGTTCTATTATTGCTTTCCTCAGCACATACACTTTTGTCCTATTTCCTTGTAGCCAGTTAGTTACTTTCTATGTTTCCAGGGATTAAACTCAGCTCCTCACACATTCTAGGGAATGCTCTATCAGTGAGCTACATCTTCAGCTTGTAGCTAACTCCTTTAAACATCTGAATTAAGTTCTGTCAATCAGAAGTCAGCAGTGGTTCAGACAGGGCATGCATTTGGGGATGTTGACACTGGCTGCAATGTATTTGGCGGGTGTGGTAGCAGCATCCTAAATGCAGGGAAGTAACAGCAGGTCCCTTTGTAATCTTTAGAACTCTCGAGTTGTTTCTTCAGTCTCCAGTGCCCTGGGTAGCTCCCTTAAAAAGTGCTTTATTGGCTGCAGTAGCTAGATGGATTCTGTTCTCTGCAATCAAACTGTCTGAAAATGAAATGAGGTTTTTATTTTCTTTTTGCTTTTTCTTAGATAGGGTCTATGTAGCTCTGGCTGGTCTGGAACTCTCTATGTATTCCAGGCTGGCCTCAAACTCACAGAGATCTGCTTGCCTCTGCCTCCCAACTGCTGGGATTAAAGGTGTGCACAACCATGCCTGGCCTGTTTTATTTTTTACCTTTTTTTTTTTTTTTTTGGTTTTTCGAGACAGGGTTTCTCTGTGGCTTTGGAGCCTGTCCTGGAACTAGCTCTGTAGATCAGGCTGGTCTCGAACTCACAGAGATCCGCCTGCCTCTGCCTCCCGAGTGCTGGGATTAAAGGCGTGCGCCACCATCGCCAGGCCCTGTTTTATTTTTTAAAGAGTAGTTTTAAAAACTATCATTTTTGTAGTTAAGAAAGAGTGGAGAATAACCCATGGAAGTATGAGAGGGTTCGAGAAGCTGAGTGGTAGCTGCCTTCAACAGAGGCCTCTGGTTAGTCTCATCTCCTCGTGTCCGGACTCCTGGGAAGTCCCCTATCATAAGGAAAGAAGCTGGAGCATAAAACCAAAACGGTATTGTGAGATGAAGCTGGGTGGTTTCTAAGGTGAGGCCATAAAACAATTAGAATTTCCATTTTACAGATGGGGAAATCAGGTGGCATGTTGGGAGTACTCTCAAGACAGGTCGTGCAGAGTCCCATGTGGGGAGGAAGTGGGCACTTCTGCCAACAACTAACTATCCTGCCAGACACTACAAGCCCTTAACATCAAATTCTTACCTATATCAGAAAAGTACTGTTCTGGATAAACCGACCAAAACCACAGGAAAGGCTCCCTACTCAAGATGACTCAGCTAAGCTGATTCTGAATTCTGAACCCACAGAAATTGTGAGAACACTGTCTAACATTATTTTAATCCACTGTATTTTAGGGGAATTTGTTATGCAGCAATAGGTAACTCATGCACTGGGGTAGAGTACAAAGAATACAGCTGAAGTACAGGATGCGTTGTCCGAGCTGCAAGGAAAGAAAGCTGATGACTAGTACCTTCCAACAAAGACCGGGGAGCGGGGAGGACACAAAAATGACAAGAGCATGGACAGGAGCTGTCTATTTCTTCAAAGTAGTCTTACTACATAGCCCAGGCATCAAATGCCCATGGATCTTTTTGCCCCAGTCTCTTGAATACTAACACTATAAACATGTACCACAACCCCTGGCTGAGAATACTAATAAAGGGCTGCAACAGGTCAGGGGCAGTAGCACACGGTTTCTTTTTCTATCCAGAGACAGGGTCTTACTATGTAGCTCTTGGCTGTCCTGGAACTCACTATGTATATTAGGCTGACCTCGAACTCACAGAGATCCACCTGCCACTACCTCCCAAGTGCTAGGATTAAAAATATGTGCCACATGGGGGCTGGAGAGATGGCTCAGTGGTTAAGAGCATTGCCTGCTCTTCTAAAGGTCCTGAGTTCAATTCCCAGCAACCACATGGTGGCTCATAACCATCTGTAATGAGGTCTTGCACCCTCTTCTGGCCTTCAGGCATACACACAGAATATTGTATACATAATAAATAAATAATTATTAAAAAAATGTGCCACAGTGTCACATACACACACACACACTGTAAGAGTTTAAGACAATCCTGAAGCCGTTTTTGACAATTCTGAATCCTCTCAGCCTCTGTGCCATAGTGCTTCCCCTCCTCCCCTGGGAACCAAGGACCTAACAGCTACACTCGCACGTACTCAGTTCCTGAACAATTACCCATATACGTATGCTTTGGTTCGGTCCCTCGGCTTCCCGAATGCTGGGGGACCCTGTCATGACAGAATTAATAAAATCCTCATGCTTTTGCATCGGCTGTAGTGTGTGAGATGGTCTCTGGGGGCGACTCCTTCTCGGGGTTTGGACGC
>NW_026068140.1:515824-516936 GCF_014885135.2 Alexandromys fortis | reverse complement strand
CGAATGCTGGGGGACCCTGTCATGACAGAATTAATAAAATCCTCATGCTTTTGCATCGGCTGTAGTGTGTGAGATGGTCTCTGGGGGCGACTCCTTCTCGGGGTTTGGACGCTAGAGTCCAACAACACACACACACACACTTGGTTTTTTGAGATAGGGTTTCTCATAGACTAGACTGGCCTTGAACTCACAAAAATCCTCCTGCTTCTGCCTCCTTAGTGCTGGGCTTAAAGGCATGAGCCACCACTGCTCAGCCTTATTTTGGCACTTTAAAAACACCTTCTATATTCCATCCAAACAGAAAAGAATACACCTTCTTCTCAGGACCTCATGGAACCTTCTAAAAAATTGACAACATACTCGGTAACAAAACAAACCTCAACAAATGTAAACAAACTGGAATAACCCAATGTACTTTATCAGATCACCACCCTTTAAAACTAGAAGTCAACAGCAATACTAATTCAAGAAAACCCACAAACATGAGGAAATTAAACAATGCTCACCTGAATCATCAATGGGTCAAGGAAAAAATAAAGGGGGAAATAAAAGACTCCCTAAAATTCAATGAAAATGACCATACAACATACCCAAATTTATG
The DNA here is from genome assembly GCF_014885135.2 of Alexandromys fortis. Taxonomy (NCBI): domain Eukaryota; kingdom Metazoa; phylum Chordata; class Mammalia; order Rodentia; family Cricetidae; genus Alexandromys; species Alexandromys fortis. The sequence goes on along the minus strand of NW_026068140.1, from coordinate 516,335 downwards.
GGACACAATGAAAGCAGTGTTAAGAGGTAAGTTCATAGCACTAAATGATGGAGGAAGGACATTGGTTAATTATAATAAAGAAACTGCCTTGGCCCATTTTATTGGATAGAAAATTAGATAGGCGGAGTATACAGAAGAGAATTCTGGGAGAAAGAAGCTGAGTCGAGGAGTCGCCATGATTCTCCCACTCCAGACAGACACAGGTTAAGATCCTCCCTGATAAGCCAACTCATGGGCTACACAAAATATTAAAAATGGGTTAAAACAATATATAAGAGCTAGCCAATAAAAAGCTGGAACTAGCCGGGCCAGACAGTGTTTAATAAAATACAGTTTCCGTGTAATTATTTCGGGCATAAGCTAGCCATGCGGGCGGCCGGATGCTGGGGACCCAGCCCCGCCGCTCCTATTTCAACAACTAAATGCATACATTCAGAAGCTGGAAAGCCCATCAAAATCCCAGCAAAATTCTTCAAAGACCTCAAAAGAATGGTACTCAACTTCATTTGGA
>NW_026068140.1:513353-514913 GCF_014885135.2 Alexandromys fortis | reverse complement strand
CCTGTTTTATTTTTTAAAGAGTAGTTTTAAAAACTATCATTTTTGTAGTTAAGAAAGAGTGGAGAATAACCCATGGAAGTATGAGAGGGTTCGAGAAGCTGAGTGGTAGCTGCCTTCAACAGAGGCCTCTGGTTAGTCTCATCTCCTCGTGTCCGGACTCCTGGGAAGTCCCCTATCATAAGGAAAGAAGCTGGAGCATAAAACCAAAACGGTATTGTGAGATGAAGCTGGGTGGTTTCTAAGGTGAGGCCATAAAACAATTAGAATTTCCATTTTACAGATGGGGAAATCAGGTGGCATGTTGGGAGTACTCTCAAGACAGGTCGTGCAGAGTCCCATGTGGGGAGGAAGTGGGCACTTCTGCCAACAACTAACTATCCTGCCAGACACTACAAGCCCTTAACATCAAATTCTTACCTATATCAGAAAAGTACTGTTCTGGATAAACCGACCAAAACCACAGGAAAGGCTCCCTACTCAAGATGACTCAGCTAAGCTGATTCTGAATTCTGAACCCACAGAAATTGTGAGAACACTGTCTAACATTATTTTAATCCACTGTATTTTAGGGGAATTTGTTATGCAGCAATAGGTAACTCATGCACTGGGGTAGAGTACAAAGAATACAGCTGAAGTAGAGGACGCGTTGTCCGAGCTGCAAGGAAAGAAAGCTGATGACTAGTACCTTCCAACAAAGACCGGGGAGCGGGGAGGACACAAAAATGACAAGAGCATGGACAGGAGCTGTCTATTTCTTCAAAGTAGTCTTACTACATAGCCCAGGCATCAAATGCCCATGGATCTTTTTGCCCCAGTCTCTTGAATACTAACACTATAAACATGTACCACAACCCCTGGCTGAGAATACTAATAAAGGGCTGCAACAGGTCAGGGGCAGTAGCACACGGTTTCTTTTTCTATCCAGAGACAGGGTCTTACTATGTAGCTCTTGGCTGTCCTGGAACTCACTATGTATATTAGGCTGACCTCGAACTCACAGAGATCCACCTGCCACTACCTCCCAAGTGCTAGGATTAAAAATATGTGCCACATGGGGGCTGGAGAGATGGCTCAGTGGTTAAGAGCATTGCCTGCTCTTCTAAAGGTCCTGAGTTCAATTCCCAGCAACCACATGGTGGCTCATAACCATCTGTAATGAGGTCTTGCACCCTCTTCTGGCCTTCAGGCATACACACAGAATATTGTATACATAATAAATAAATAATTATTAAAAAAATGTGCCACAGTGTCACATACACACACACACACTGTAAGAGTTTAAGACAATCCTGAAGCCGTTTTTGACAATTCTGAATCCTCTCAGCCTCTGTGCCATAGTGCTTCCCCTCCTCCCCTGGGAACCAAGGACCTAACAGCTACACTCGCACGTACTCAGTTCCTGAACAATTACCCATATACGTATGCTTTGGTTCGGTCCCTCGGCTTCCCGAATGCTGGGGGACCCTGTCATGACAGAATTAATAAAATCCTCATGCTTTTGCATCGGCTGTAGTGTGTGAGATGGTCTCTGGGGGCGACTCCTTCTCGGGGTTTGGACGC
>NW_026068140.1:497099-504477 GCF_014885135.2 Alexandromys fortis | reverse complement strand
GGAAACAACCTTTTTCAAGACCAGTAATACCACTTTTGGGGATATATCCAAAGGATGCTCAATCGTGCCACAAGGACATGTGCTTAACTACTTTCATAGCAGCTTTGTTTGTCATAGCCAGAACATGGAAACAACCTAAATGCCCCTCGATTGAAGAATGGATAAGGAAAATGTGGTACATTTACACAATGGAGTACTACACAGCAGAAAAAAATAACGACAGCTTGAATTTTGCAGAAAAATGGATGGAGCTGGAAAACATTATTTTGAGTGAGGTAACCCAGACACAGAAAGACAATCATCATATGAACTCACTCATAGGTGGTTTTTAAACATAAAGCAAAGGAAGCCAGCCTACAAACCACAATCCCAGAGAACTTAGACAACAATGTGGACGCTAAGAGAGACTTACATAGATATAATCTACATGGGAAGTAGAAAGTAGAAAAAGACAAGATCTTCTGAGTAAAGTGGGAACATGGGGACCTTGAGGGAGGATTGAAGTGGGGAGGGGAGAGGCAGGCAGGGGAGCAGAGAAAAATGTAGAGCTCAATAACTATCAATAAAAAAAATACCTTCTATAGACCTACTACATACATGAAGCATACATAATAAATACTGAAAAGGAAAGGGACACAGCTCAGTCATATAGTGTTAAGACACAAGCCCTGGTCCTGAAAAAAACAACAAAATCTTGAGAAAATACCCACTGGAATTATGAAACACATAGCAATAATAACCATCTGTTGCTCTTAACCCCATCATGCTGGCTCCTCAAGAAAGAACCACTATCCAAACCTGTTTATCACTCTTTTTGCTTTTAAAAACATCATGTTTCATAAGCATAAGGCCAATTTCCATCAAAGTTCCACACCAGATAGAACCACAGCAATGCTTACTTTTCAGAAGCCTTAGAAAGCTAAAACTACTTTTGTCACAAAACCTCCAATCAATAAAAAGGCATCTCAATGGAGTTTCTAATCTCAAAATCAAGCTTCCTTTCCTTTTCAGTGAACCCCTCCTGTTAGTAGAGTTATAGACAAATGACACAAGGAACTTCCCAAGAACAGTCTCCAATCCAGGTCTGAGAAAAAAAAGGAACCAAAAGAGATGAATTAGAAAAGCATACTTGAAGTGACATTTACTTATTTAGACATAAGAGTCTCAGCTGTGTATGGTGGCAAACACCCTTAATCCTGGGAGTGTGGGGCTGTCGTGGGAGGTTGGTAAAGGTAGGCAGATCTCTTGTTAGTTCCAGGCTAGTGTGGGCTACATTGCAAGTACCAAGACAGCCAGAACTACTTACTAGGTAGTCAAGAATGACCTTAAATTTCTGACTCTCCTGCCATCCCTGCCAAAATGTATATCCTTAGCAAAGACTAAAATTTCAGGACTTTTTCACTTGTGCTAAAGTATGTTAAAAACTAAGAGTAAAGCAGTATGGTAATTACGGGCACGGACCATCAAGGACTCTAGGGACTGAAGCCACAGTTAAAGTGCACGTTACACAGTTTACCAACTCAGCTATATCCCAGGTCCTATTTTTATTTTATTAAAGATTTATTTATTTATTTATTACATAATACAGTGCTCTGCCTGCAGGGCATGAGATCTCATTATAGATAGTTGTGGGCCACCATGTGGTTGTTGGGAATTGAATTCAAGACCTCTGGAAGGGCAGCCAGTGCTCTTAACCTCTGAGCCACCTCTCCAGACCCCTATTTTTATTTTAAAAGAACACAATATATAGCAAGTTCCAGGACAGTCAGGGTTACATAGAGATCCTGTCTCACCTTCCCTCTCCCCCAAATTAAAAATTATGTATCACCTTCCAAATGCTAACACTTCAGGTATGTGGACCATACCCCATTGAAAACAGCCTTTAAATAAGGTAAACACAAATCTGTTGACCAATCTTGTATTCTCTACAGTTGGGGATGAAGGTAAGAGTTGGAGCACACAGAAGTGCCATGTAAAAGGAAATGACTTTGTTCATACACGGATTTGTCAGATCTCTGTATGGGGCTGGGTTTAGTTATGCACGCCAGGAAGGCCAGTACTCTGGAGCTGGACACAAAGGGCTCAAAAGGAGGTATAGGTCCTGTTGAGATTTACAGAGATTTTCAGGCTGGTCTGGAATATTCTGATGGCTAAAGCAGCTTTTATGCTGGGCATCTGTCTTGGTCCCCACTAGCCATTTGTCTGACTCCAATCCAAGAAATTAAGTTCCCAGTAACCCTGACTCAGTGACCTCCACCCAAAAATGTACATCTGTGACTATCTACTTGTGATATGAGTAACTGTCTTTTATTGCTTTTGTAACTTACTTACACAGATACCCAAAGATTATTTGAGTTGCCTTAATCACTTAACTTGGCAGAATAGAACAGTTTTTATTTTCTCGCATAGATACGGAAGGTCTTCATGTGGTTTTCTCCTTTCAAAGCCCTTATCCATACCCCTCTTTCATGGCAATCTCAAATTTGGTTCAGAGATTGTTCATCCCACTAGCTGTTAATCAATGAATCTTTTAATCATAATTGGATTGAGTCTATAGTCTTTTCCCAGGGGTCACAAACTCTGTAACAGTCAAAACAAATAGTATGCAAGAGCTGCTGGTGGACATTTCTGCTATAATTCTTGGAGAGGATGATGCAGAAGATAGAGAATTTGAGGCTTATATAGAAAGCTTTACTTAAAGAAAGAAAAACACCAAGTCAACTCTTTCCCAAGAACAAGCAAGCAAAAAAATACACAAGCTGAGGTGTCTTCAGGGTGGAATACTTGTCCAGCATGTGCAAGGCCTTGGGTTTCATTTCAGTACCCCATATACAGTTTATGCATTGCTATAACCATACTTTACCTTAAGCTACTTTTATTTAATTAAAGTAAAAGTAGCCAGGTGGTGGTGGCACACACCTTTAATCCCAGCACTTCAGGAGGCTGAAGCAGGCGGATCTCTGTGAGTTCAAGGCCAGCTTCGTTTACTAGAAATAGTTTCAGTACAGCTAGGGCTGTTACACAGAGAAATCCTGTCTTGAAAAACCAAAAGAAAAGAAAAAAAAACCCCAAAATAAAACAAACAAAAAAGGTAGAAGTAGCCAATTGGTGGCGGTACATACTTTTAATCCCAGCACTGGGGAGGCAGAGGCAGGCTTATCTGTGAGTTTAAAGCCAGCCTGGTCTATAGGGAGATTTCCAGGACAGCAAAGGCTACACAGAGAAACCTGGTCTTGAAAATACAAAAACAAAACAAAACAAAACAAAAAGAATGGTAGCAGGAGCTGGGTGTGGTGACACATATTTCTAATTCTAGCACTTCAGAGGTAGAGGCAGCAGAAGGTCAAAAGGTGAAGAGGTCATCAGTGAAACTGAGGCCAGTCTTAGACACGTGAGACCCTGCCTCTGAAACAAATTGTAAACATAAAGTGCTTCAGCTTTTATCTGTTCTGAAACTTAGTATGAATTATGAGGAAGACAGCTAAAGATGTCAGGATGCCAGCGTAGCAGATACTGCAGCTACTGCCTCTCAAGTGGTAGGGTACTGCAGGAAATTATTTCAAGTTCAATTTTACTATTTTCCCTCTTTAGCTCAGGCACTGCTAGCAGGAGAGCTAAGCATCACTGACCACCCACATTTGCTTATTCCTGGAGAGAACAAATGCAATTCACAAAGGCCCTTTTAGAGCCCTTGAGAGAAAGGTGGTCTGAAAAAGTGAGTGTTCTGACAGAGCAAAGCACGAAAGCCCCGCATAAGATCACAGCACAGAACTCAAGAGTCCACTCTTTAGGAAGTGTTGTTGAAACACCTTTACTTTAACTTCTACAAACAATTTTAAACAGCTACTCATTTTTAAAAACATTTTATTAAAGTTGTGTGTATGGGTATTTTGCCTACATGATTGTGCACCACACTTATTAAGTGCCCAAACCAGGCACAAGAGCTCCTCAGATCTCCTAAGACTGGATTTACAAATGACAATTGCCACGTGGGTGCTGGGACTCAGGTCCTTTGCAAAAGCAGCTGGAGTTCTTAACCACTGAGACGTGTCTCCAGGCCCACTTTTAATTTTTAATCATAACACATTTTTTTTTTCCAAGACATGGTTTCTCTGTAGCTTTGGAGCCTATCCTGGTACTAGCTCTTGTAGAACAGGCTGGCCTTGAATTCACAGAGATCTGCCTGCCTCTGCCTCCTGAGTACTGGGATTAAAGGCATGTGCCAAAAAAAATTAAGAAATAAAAAAGGCGCCCAGCTATAACACTTGTTTTTAATGGAAAATGAGGCAAAATATTTAACTGTTTATCTCTTTCTCATTCTATACATTATCCTCTGAAGAAGATGTTCTGAGGCAAGAAGTCCCAGAGATGCTTTCCACCTGTTCCTGACAAAAAATAAAGAGAAGAGCTGCTTCTCTGGATTAGTTTTGGAGGACCCCCAAATGTTTCCAGCAAACAAAACCAGATGAGTGAGTCTTTTTTTTTTAATATTTTATTTATTATGTATATAATATTCTGTTTGTGTGATGCCTACAGGCCAGAAGAGGGCACCAGATCTCATTATAGATGGTTGTGAGCCACCATGTGGTTGCTGGGAATTCTCAGGACCTTTGGAAGAGTAGGCAATGCTCTTAACCTCTGAGCCATCTCTCCAGCCCCCCAGATGAGTGAGTCTTATGCACCCCTAAAATTGTAAGCAGTCTGTTAAAGCTTGTAATCCAGACAATGGAGCAGTTTTAATTATTAGTTTGCTAAAGAAAACAGCAGAAGCTACACCTATAAAGTCTCACTAACCATGACTGCACAAACATGAGCTGAACATGAGAACACCCCAGGCTTCAACCCTACTCAAAGAACTACAAGCAACTAACTACATAAAGCTGGGAGTAGCAGAGCTGTCCTCAGTGAAGAACACACCAATTTTGTAAGTATCAAACAGTGCCAAACAGCCCTAAAAACATACATACAAGTTACATTATACGGACTCAACAGGTTATGTACATATAAACACACATAAGCATGCAATAACGACTGATGAAAAAAAAGGCCATGACTTTGAAGGAGTGGGGAAGCATATATGGGAGGGCTTGAGGGAAGACAGGGAAGGAGGGAATATTGTCATTAAAACACAATATACAATCTCAAAAACAACAACAACAACAACAACAACAACAAAGGTAAAATGTAGACTATACCAAGAACAAAACAGTAAGCCTATCTATTTTGTGAGCTACCTAAATTAATATATGCAAACATTCTTCTATATAAAGTGCCATGCACATTTCAGAAGGCCAAGTATTTTATGAATAGTTCTAAGGAGTGTAGATGTTCCAAAACAGCAAATTACAGGGCTGGAGTGTAGACAGCAATTGCTGTTCTCTTGAGGACCTGAGTCCAGTGGACCCAGCACCTATATTGGGTGGCTACCTGCAACTCCAGCATCAGGGGATCCAATGCCCTTTTCTGGCCTCCTTGGGTAATGTGGCATACACATATAGACACACAGAGATTAATAAGAATGGAAACAAACAAAAAAAAACTCAAAAAGCAAACTACGATTTTTTTTTGAGAAAGATATATACTGAGGTATTATATCAAAAAACCAAATCAGCCGGATGGTGGTGGGCACACCTTTAATCCCAGCACTTGGGAGGCACAGGCAGGTGGATCTTCATGAGTTCGAGGCCAGCCTGGCCTACATAGCTAGTTTTGGGGCAGCTAGGGCTGTTGCATAGAGAAACCCTGTTTCGAAAAACAAACAAAAATCAAAAAACCAAAACAACCAAAAACCAATACCCCCCCTAACAAAACAAAACAAAAACCTAACCCAAACCAACCAAACAAAAAAACCCTAAATCAAACCAAAACAGTATATAGGGGCTGATGTTGGTATGTATTTTTGCTGTAATCTTCTTCTTGATTTTTTTTTTCCAGACAGGGTTTCTCTGTAGCCTTGACTGTACTGGAACTCACTCTGTAGACCAGGCTGGCCTCGACTTTAGAGATCTGCCTGCCTTTAGAGTGCTGGGATTAAAGGCAGGCAGTAGTACCACCAGGCATTTTATTTTTCTTTCCTGCTATAATCTTGTAGAGAGGGTTGATACAGAATAGAGTCTGAGGCTTACTTAGCTAGGCCCTGAATCAGAAAAACAAAACACAAGCATGCAGTACTGGGATAAAACTAGGGTTTTGCCATGTTGCGCAAAAATATTACCAAAGATGCCTACGTCTGGCTCATAAGCAAGGGTTTTTCATGAATGACAGACACTATCTTACAGAGCAATTACTGTTTCTCCCTCCTTTCCCTTCCCTTCCTTCTCTCTTTCTCTCTCCTTTTTCCCCCTCTAGAACTCACTATGTAGCCCAGGTTGGCCTCAAACGTGGTAGACAATCTTCAAGGCTAGTTACATAAGCCACACACCAGTGTTAGTGTTTTTCTGTGTAACAGTCCTGGCTGTCCTGGAACTAGCTCTGTAGACCAGGCTGGCCTCAGTCTCACAGAGATCCGCCTGCCTCTGCCTCCCAAGTGCTGGGATTAAAGGTGTGTGTCACCACCAACCTACCATGCACACGTTTTTTTTTTTTAAATATTTATTTATTTATTATGTATACAATATTCTTTCTGTGTGTATGCCTGAAGGCCAGAGGAGGGCACCAGACCTCATTACAGATGGTTGTGAGCCACCATGTGGTTGCTGGGAATCGAACTCAGGACCTTTGGAAGAGCAGGCAATGCTCTTAACCACTGAGCCATCTCTCAGCCCCATGCACACGTTTTTAAAACAAGCTAAACCAAACCTGAAAACAACCAAAGCTGGAAGGGCCAGGGCTGCAGTTCAGTGACAGTTTATATGTCTAGAACACATGAACTCCTGTGATCAATCCTCATCACAGGAACAAATGAAAACAAAAAACCCAAAATTCCTACAAAAACTGCTCTAGAGCTAAACATGGTGGCTTATGTTTGTAATACCAACCTAGGGAGGCTAAGACAGGAGGACCGCCATGAGTTCCAGGCCAGCATGGGTTATAGAGTGAGACAGTGTTTTCTGTTTGTTTTGAGATGGGTGTCTTTTTGTATAGCCTTGGCTGTACTGGAACTAGTTTTGTAGATCAGGCTGAGATCTTAAAAAATCTTAGAGAAAAAAAAACCAGGGGATGGGGAGAGTAGACATGTAGCTCCCCCTTGGCACAATGCTTCCCTAGCATGTATGTGGGCCTGGGCTTGATCCCCAGCGCCTCAAATCATGAAGGTCATTCTCATCTACACAGTGAGTTTGAAGCTAGCAGGTTATTTGAGATCCTGTCCAAAAAAAAAAAAAAAAAGTGAAATACTATCAAAAATAAAAAAATCAAATGACAAAACAAAAGAAAAAAA
>NW_026068140.1:490250-493159 GCF_014885135.2 Alexandromys fortis | reverse complement strand
AAAAAAACTCAGAAATAAAATGAGTTTAAAATGTCCTTTTATGGGCCTACAAGGTGCTATAACAGCCAGAGCTTTGGGCAATCTAGAAATTTAAGATGCTTGGCACATACCCCAAGGCAGTGACCAGGGTCTCTCACCATTTACACGGAATCCAATCTGACAGGTGGAAAGCTGTGCTTTCTCCAATTACCCATCTCTGCCAAGCCACAGCTGGCTTGATAGCACATTTTCTAGATAGAACACATGAGATTAAAAACAACCAAAAACCCACTCCATGCTGGAAATACCCAAGCAGCAAGATGTCTGAATGAAAATGGGGAGAACACAAATGCAGAAACATTTTTCTAATCCGAGTTTTCTGAAGGTGTTAGCTGAATCCTGTATGATTGTTTCGCATTGTCATGTTCATTAAGTAAAATGAGTAATTTTTTTTTAATTTGGGGCAGAAGGTGTTCAACCAAACTATTAAGTTGTGTGTCTACTTCAGCAATATGTAGAAGGTTCTGGTATTAAATAATTGAAGAGTCAAAGTCTCAGCAGTTAAAAAAAATGTACTTGCCAGTTTGAAAGTCACAGACAGTTTACTGTTCTATAATTAGATAAAGAGAAAGAAGAAGAACCCTTAGGTAGCAGGAATAAGCAAGAGTCTTCCACAGTCTGGCATCTGTAAGGAAATGAGAAAAGAGTTTTTACTTCCTTTCAATGACAGAAGTACCAACTACATCTGACAACAGTCCACATAACTGTAACCCCTCAAACTCTCTCAGACGGGCTCTTCCAGAGGTTCACTGTTGTTAATAACAAGACACCTGCTGATCCTTTCCCTTTTAGTACCTCTGCGTACATGGAAACATGCCGTTCAATTACATATTTCAGGTCATCAGGACGTATTTCTTGTGTCAACAGTTTCACAAGTGGGAACTGACTCTCTAGGCAACTGACGACTTTGAACAATTCTGAACAAATTCTAACTAACTTACGTTGGTAGTTTTCCTCTTAAATACTCTACTACTCATTAATTCAATGGTATTGATATGTGTGTGTATGGAAACTTAAAAATTATATTCATTCAGGGCTGGAGAGAAGGCTCAACAGTTAAGGGCATTTATTGCTCTTGTTCAGGACCCAGGTTCGATTCCCAACACTCACAAGATGGTTCACAACCATCTGTAACTTCAATTCTCGGGAATCTGATGTCCTCTTCTGACCTTCATGGGCACCAAGCCTGCATGTGGTAGACATATATAGACACAGGCAAAGCATTCACAAAATAAAAATGAGTAAATCTAACTAAAATTTAAAAATGACTTTTTAAATTTTGTGTATGTGTACTTGCACAGTGGCTAGAGGACAATTTTTGGGAAATGGTTCTTTCTTTCTACCACATAGGTCCCAGGGACAGAGCTCAATCCCTTGGGTTGGGAAGCTAGCACCTTTACCTGCTGGTCTCTCTCCACCTCCCCTTTTCTGAGAAAGGCTTCATGTGAACTAGGCTGTCCTTAAACTAAATAGCCAAGGCTGATCTCGACACTCTGGATTCTCTTGTCTTCATGTCCTCAGTGCTGGGATTACAGGTTTGTGTTATTATGCCCAGCTTTTCATACTTTGGTCCTTAAGGGAAATCCATGTCTTCTACTTTGTTTCCTTCCACCAAAAGCTTAAAAATTTTTCAATATGTTTCATAAATAATTCTTTTTTTTTTATTAAGAGGATTAAGAAAAAGCTGTATGTGTTTGTGCAGAGGCTGAATGAGACAGGAGAACCTTGAGTTTGAGGTCAGCTTTGGCCTAAATAATCTAGATGATGTCTTAAATAATAAAGGGAGTTATACAGAAAAAGAAATTCACTGTGTAAGAGTGTGTAATAGCACTATAAAGGTGAAGTAAAGAAGCCAAGTACTAGCAGGTACCACACGCCTCTAATTCTAGTACCCAGGAGACAGAGGAAGGTTGATCTCCATGAGTTGGAGGCCAGCCTGGCCTAGTTCCAGGACAGCTAGGGTTACATAATAAAGAGACCTTGTCTTAAAGTGGGAGGGTGAGTGGGAGGGAATACCTTGTCTTAATTTTAGGAGAAACTTCTTCTAGCTTTTCATTATACAGCTGCCTTTCTTATGTACTGATATCATATACTGTATGATACTCAGACATCTTGTGCAACATATTAAAAGAGCAACTCAAAGTTCGCCAAATGGTCTGTTCAATGTATTCTTTCTGATAAGCCTAAGTGTTGCGCTTTCTCTTCTGGAGCCCAAACCCATTTTTTGGTTTCCAGATACATTTAACAATTTCAAGTCAGAACCTACCAAGCTGGGCAGTTGTGGCACACACCTTTAATCCTAGCACTCAGGTGGCAGAGACAGGCAGATTTTTGAGACCGAAGTTAGCCTGGTCTATAAAGCAAATTCCAGGACAGCCAGGGTTAAACAGAAAAAGCCTGTTTTGGTGGTTGGGAATGTAGAACCTACCAAAAGTGGCCAATTCCTAGAAGAAATTGATAAATATTATTGCTAATAACTAAAGAGTATTTCCTATTATTATTATTTTGGTTTTTTGAGACAGAGTTTCTAGTGTAGGAGGTCCTTCTGTTGGTGTGTTGCTTTCATTGGTTAATTAATAAAGAAACTGCTTGGCCTGATAGGGCAGCACTTAGGTAGGCAGAGAAGACAGAACTGAATGTTGGGAAGAAGGGCAGAGAAAGAGCCACCATGGAGCTGCCAGGTCAGACATGCTGAATCTTTCCCAGTAAGCTACGACCTTGTGGTGTTATACATATTATTAGAAATTGGTTAAATCAAGGTGTGAGAGTTAGCCAACGAGAGGCTAGAGATAATGGGCCAGGCAGTAATTTAATTAATACAATTTGTGTGTGATTATTTCAGGTATAAGCTAGCTGGGCAGGACAGAACA
>NW_026068140.1:444909-488032 GCF_014885135.2 Alexandromys fortis | reverse complement strand
TGAAGATCTTTTCCCATTCTGTAGGCTGTCGTTTTGTCTTGTTGACCTTGTCCTTTGCTATATAGAAGCTTTTCAGTTTCAGGAGGTCCCACTTATTGTTTCTCTCAGTGTCTGTGCTGCTGGTGTTCTATTTAGGAAGTGGTTCCCTGTGCCAATGTGTTCAAGTCTACTTTCCACTTTCTCTTCTATAAGGTTCAGCGTGGCTGGCTTTATGTTGAGGTCTTTGATCCCTCTGGACTTGAGTTTTGTGCATGGTGATAGATATGGGTCTGTTTTCATTCTTCTACATGTTGATATCCAGTTATGCCAGCACCACTTGTTAAATATGCTTTCTTTTTTTCCATTTGATATTTGTTGCTTCTTTGTCAAAGATCAGGTGTTCGAAGATGTGTGGATTGATATCTGGGTCTTCTATTCGGTTCCATTGGTCCTCCTGTCTGTTCTTATGCCAGTACCAGCTATTTTCAGTACTGTAGCTCAGTAGTAGAGTTTGAAGTCAAGGATTGTGATGCCTCCAGAAGTTCTTTTATTGTACAGGATTGTTTTTGGCTATCCTGGGTTTTTTGCTTCTCCAAATGAAGTTGAGTACTGTTCTTTTGAGGTCTTTGAAGAATTTTGCTGGGATTCTGATAGGCATTGTGTTGACTCTGTAGATTGCTTTTAGTAGGACTGCCATTTTTACTATATTAATTCTGCCTACCCAAGACCATGGGAGGTCTTTCCACTTTCTGGTGTCTTCTTCAATTTCTTTCTTCAAAGATTTAAAGTTCTCGTCATACAAGCTTTCCATTTGTTTGGTTAGAGTTTGTCCGAGATATTTTATGCTAGTGGCTATTGTGAAGGATGTTGAATTCTCTGATTTCTTCCCCAGACCATTTATCATCTGTATACAGGAGGACTACTGATTTTTTTGAGTTAATCTTGTATTCTGCTACATTACTGAAAGTGTTTATGAATTGTAGAAGAAGTTCCTTGGTAGAATTTTTGGGATCACTTATGTAAACTATCATATCAGCAAACAGTGAGAGTTTTACTCCTTCTTTTCCAGTTTGTAGTCCCTTGATCTCCCTTTGGTGTCTTATTGCTCTAACTAGGACCTCAAGAACTATATTGAATAGATATGGAAAGAGGGGACAGTCTTGTCTTGTTCCTGATTTCAGTGGAATTGCTGGGAGTTTCTCTCCATTTAGTTTGATGTTGGCTGTTGGCTTGCTGTATATTGCCTTAATTATGTTTAGATATGTTCCTTATATCCCTGCCCTCTCCAAAACCTTTATCATGAAGGGATGTTGTATTTTGTAAAATGCTTTTTCGGCATTTTTTAAAAATTTTTTTTAAATTTATTTATATTTTATGTATGAGTGCTATGCAGGTACACCTGCATGCCAGAAGTGGACGTCAGATCCTGTAAGACTTTAAGACAATCCTGAAGCCATTTTTGACAATTCTGAATCCTCTCAGCCTCTGTGCCATAGTGCTTCCCCTCCTCCCCTGGGAACCAAGGACCTAACAGCTACACTCGCACGTACTCAGTCCCATATACGTATGCTTTGGTTCTGTCCCCTGGGAAACGAGGTCAAAATGACCTCTTACCTCATCTGATCTGGCAACAGCTCTCCAGTCAATTATTGATAATAGCCCTTTCAAATAAGCCAATCAGAATAGTCAAAGAACAACCCCCCTTGCTTCTGTAGCCCCTTTAAAAGTAGACTGTACTCGCTATTCGAGGTCCCTTGGTTTCCCGAATGCTGGGGGACCCTGTCATGACAGAATTAATAAAATCCTCATGCTTTTGCATCGGCTGTAGTGTGTGAGATGGTCTCTGGAAGCGACTCCTTCTCGGTGTTTGGACGCCAGAGTCCAACAATCCCATTATAGATGGTTGTGAGCCACCATGTGGATGCTGGGAATTGAACTCAGGACCACTGAAAAAGCTAGTGCTCTATAAACACTGAGCCATCTCTCCAGTCCCTTTTTCGGCATCTAATGAGATGATCGTGTGGTTTTTATTTTTCAGCTTGTTTATATGTTAGATTATGTTGACAGATTTTCATATGTTGAACCATCCCTGCATCTGTGGGATGAAGCCGACTTGGTCATGGTGGATAATGGCTCTGATGTGTTCTTGGATTCAATTCGCTAGCATTTTATTTAGTATTTTTGCATCAATGTTCATGAGTGAGATTGGTCTGTAGTTCTCTTTCTTAGTATTGTCTGTCTGTGGTTTGGGTATCAGGATAATTGTAGCCTCATAAAAAGAGTTTGGCAATGTTCCCTCTGTTTTCATTGTGTGGAATAATTTGAGGAGTATTGGTATTAGTTCTTTGAAAGTCTTGTAGAATTCTGAGCTGAAACCATCTGGTCCTGGGCTTTTTTTGGTTGGGAGACTTTTGATGACTGTTTCTATTTCTTCAGCAGTTATAGGTCTGTTTAATTTGCTTATCTGGTCTTGATTTAATTTTGGTAAGTGATATTTATCTAGAAAGTTGTCCATTTCCTTTAAGTTTTCCAATTTTGTGGAGTACAGGTTTTCAAAATATGACCTGATGATCCTCTGTATTTCCTCCGTGTCTGTTGTTATGTCCCCCTTTTCATTTCTGATTTTGTTAATTTGGATGTTCTCTCTGCCTCTTGGTTAGTTTGGATAAAGGTTTGTCTATTTTGTTGATTTCCTCGAAGAACCAACTCTTTCATTGAATCTTTGTATTGTTTCCTTTGTTTCTATTTTGTTGATTTTAGCTCTCAATTTGATTATTTCCTGCCATCTAGTTCTCTTAGGTGAGTTTGCTTCTTTTTATTCTAAGGTTTTCAAATGTTCTATTAATTCACTAGTGTGGGATTTTTCCAGCTTCTTTATGTAGGCATTTAGAGCTATGAACTTGCCTCTTAACACTGTTTTCATTGTGGACACAAAATTTACAGAGTCACACTTACTTTCAGCATCAGGCTGAACATACCTAAGTAACCAAATCAATTATTTCTGTCACAATGAATAGTAAGAATACTTTGACCTTTGCCTCACTTACTATTTTTCCATGGCAGAACATAGGGCAGAGACTTGGGAACTCGCATGCCTGAGGCCAGGTTACTCTTATGTTCCATAACTATATTGTTTGCAGGACTAAAAAAAGAAAGGAATAATCTGATGTCATCATATCAATATTCTTCAGGTACACACACAAGACAATCAAAATGTGTGCATGCATGTGAGTTTTTGTTTGCTTTTTTGAAACAGGGTTTCTCTGTGTAGCTTTGGGACCTGTCCTGGAACTTGCTCTATAGACTAGAACGACCTTGAACTCACAGAGATCTGCCTGCCTTTTCCTCCTGAGTACTGGGATTAGAGGTGTGTGCCCAACTTCAAAATGTGTTTTTAAGTGGGGGAAAACATGTAAGCATAGTTCTTTCAAAACATTCTTGCACTTTGGATGATTACCATTTTTCTGGAATGTTTCTTATTCCATATGTGCATTAAGATGAATTTAACTGTTTAGTGGTGCACACCTTTATTCCCAGTACTCGGGAGGCAGAGGTAGGCAGATCTCTGAGCTGGATGTCAGCCTGGTTTACAGACTGAGTTCCAGGACAGCCAGGGCTACATGAAGAATATCTATCTCGAAAAGCAAAACAAAAGAATAACAAAAGATGGAGTTAACTGTTTACATCTTAGAAAAATTGAGATTAACACCTATAACACCTACTGGTTAGTACCCCTGTAAACAAGACAGCTGTGTCTATTCATGGTTGGAACTGTCTAAAGACCAGGCTTCCATCAAATTCGCAGTGATTTGTTGGCCTTTGCCTCCTGAGTATGAGCGCTGGGATGAAAGCTGTTCCCCACCATGCTCGGTTGCAACAGACCTCTTCATAAATTATTACTTTTATGTGTATGAGTGTTTTATCTACATGTATGCCCATGCATCACTTGTGTGCCTAGTGCCTATAGAGGGCAGTAGAGGCTGTTGGATTCCTTGGCAGGCGGAGTTACAGAGAGTTGGAAGCCAGTATGTTGGTTATGGGAATTGAACCTCCTCTGTTGATGGAAGCTACTTGTTCATTCCCAGCCACCCAGATTCAAATATCCACACAGAAACTGTATTAATTAAATCACTGCTTGGCCTTATTGCTCTAGCTTCTTAGCTCTTACATCTTTTTTTTTAAATATTTATTTATTTGTTATGTATACAATATTCTGTCTGTGTGTATGTCTCCAGGCCAGAAGAGGGCACCAGACTTCATTACAGATGGTTGTGATCCACCATGTGGTTGCTGGGAATTGAACTCAGGACCTTTGGAAGAGCAGGCAATGCTCTTAACCACTGAGCCATCTCTCCAGCCCTAGCTCTTACATCTTAAGTTAATCCATTTCTATTAATCTGTATATCACCATGTTGCTGTGGTTCTGGCAGGCTGTGTCAGAGGCCTCTGTCTCCTGCAGGTGGCTACATGGCTTCTCTCTGACTCCACCTACTCTCTCTATCTTTCAGCCTGGTTTTACTCTGTTAAGCCATTGGTCAAAAGCAGCTTCTTTATTAACCAATGGCAATAAAACATATTTACAGCATACATCACCTCCCACATCTGTCCTGTGGAAAAGCAGTCAGTTCTCTTAACTACTGAGCCATCTCTCTAACTCCTATAATAAATCTCTTAAGAACTGAAATAAGTTAAAGCTGCCACCAATAAAACTAATCTAACTTTTTGTTATTGACTCAAAATAGTATACATTTATTAACTGACCTCAGTAATTAAGAAATAAAAAAAAAATGAAGTGCTTTCTGAGGGATGGAGAGATGGCTCAGCAGTTAACAGAGGACCTGAGTTTGATTCCAAGCATCCACATTAGGCAGCCAGGGGATCTGACACCTCTGGCCTCTATGGGCACCTAAACTCATATGCACATAATCACATACACATAATTAAAAACAATAAAAATAAAATAAAAAGTTAAGCATTTAGGGAAAATAGAGTATAGAATTTATTCCTTTATTTTCTGAGCCATCTCTCCAGCCCCGAGATATGCCGTCTTCCTTAGATACTTTGGATTTCCCAATCTCAAACAACTTTCAGGATTTCAAAAAATAGTTATGGGCTAAGCAGAGATGGCTCAGTGGTTAAGAGCACTGGCTGTTCTTCCAGAGGTCCTGAGTTCAATTCCCTGCATACAAACAGTGGTTCATAACCACCTATAATTCAATTTGATCCCCTCCTCTGGCATGCAGGAATATATGTGGATGACAGAAGAGTTTATGTATACGACCCTTAAATACTGTTGTGTGTACATGTGTGTGGGTGCCTAGAAGAGGGTGTGGACTCCATGGAGCTGGAGTTACAAGCAGTTGTACGCTTGGCTAATGTGGGTGTGGAACTTCATTCCAGTCCTTTAAAGAGCAACAAGTGCACACACACACACACACACACATTAACACGCACATCCACACACACACTCTCACGTACTCACCCCTGAAAACCTCTTCTGGTTTCACAAACCCTCTCTCTCAAAACAACAAGAAAAGAAAAACCCTCACCAAACAATACTTGTACTAGGTTATCACCAAGAATTCTTATCAAGGAAAGATGGTGGCTTGCATTATTATTATTATTATTAGTTTTTTGAGATAGGCTGTCCCTGTGTAGCTCTGGCTGTCCTGGAAGTCACTCTGTAGACCAGGCTGGTCTAGAGCTCAGAGACCTGCCTGCCTCTGCCTCCCGAGTGCTGGAAATAATTATTATTATTTCTGATTTGGGGTGGTAGTGATGAGAGTGAGACCATTTAATTTACCTGTTGTTGCTACAGAAGTTGGCTGTGCCCCAGACAAATGGAGTGCTGGTCTGTTCCCACAGATCTGCAGGAAAACAAGACAGCTGGTGATACACTAGGAAAAACACCAGTCCATGTTAGTTGGATTTGTCAGATGGGAAATGATATAGCGAAATTTTGAGGGGTGAAAGTGAAAACTGATTGAGTGCCCTGTCCAAGTAATACAGAAGCAGGAATTTAACATAAAAGCCATAAATAATAGTAATTGTGCCTAGCAGCAATCACACAGATGGCACAACAGGATTTATGGGGAAAAAGATGTAAAGAAATGCTTCTTCTACTCAAGGGGGATAGGTTCTTCTATGTGTCTGCAGAGTGATACAAAATGTGCTCATTTTGGGGCCCAATAAAAATAATAAGGCGTTCCAAACAACATGGTATGCTCATAAAAAAAATCTTCCTTCTGTCTTAAGCAAATGATCTGAGATTAAAATGTGTGGAGGAAAAATAAAATAAAATGTGTGGAGGAACAATGTAGAGGCACCCCACCTTTATCCCAGTCCTCATCACACGGGGGGCACTGCCATGTGCTCGCAGCCAGAGTCTCCTGTCCAAGGTTCCTGGTTTGGTTGACTGAAAGACAAGAGAGATTTGACACATAAAGGGCGGGTGGGAGGACCAGCTAGGTTATCCTGTTTAAGGGATTTAAGGCCTTTAAAGGCTGCAGGGTAGCTTATTGAGTCTTTGTTTCTAAATTCAGAAAGGATGAAAGCTGACAGGAATAAGAAGCAGAAACAAAGACTGTTACCATAATTATTGCAGTAACAGGATTGTTTATTTATTGAGGCAAGGTCTCAAACTCAAAGATGACCTTGACCTTCAGGTCCTCCTGCTTCTACTTCTTAAGTTCAGGTATTAAAGGTCAGTGCCACCATGCCTATGGTTTTTCTGGCACTGGAGCTGGAAACCAGCTTTATCCATGTGAGGCAAGTGGCTTGACCCATTGAGTTCTATCTCCAGCCTCAAGGACTTTATTTTTAGATGATTTATTATAATAGCAGAAGAGAAAACAGTCTGACCTATATAAGAATCTAATAACCCATTGCTACAATGACATAACCATGTCCAAGGCAGAAAACTGTTCCTCTGAAATGGTGAAAGCCAGAAAGCAAGCTGATGATGTGGAATTATACCAACCGACCGGCTAACCCACCGTATTGGAACATTTTGGCTAGTAAGGCTTACCCACATCCTGCTCAATACAGCTCTTGTCATCACAGCTGGAGATGTGATGACTGATTTCAGCCCGGGGAACCTGGTGCCGAGCATTGAAGGGACAAGTAGCCAATTTGTTTGCGACATCAGGATGATTCTGTGGAATCAAAATTAAGGGATCTATCAATTTTTTGGATATCATAAAATCCATGGAAACTAGCTCAGCCTTCTTCTATAAATGGCTCCATGAAATCCCTCAGCAAGCTGCTGTGGTGGGTACACTCAGCCATGGTGGGCAACTCATCACAGAAGCCTAAGAGGGAATTATTTATCATCCATACAGACCACACAGCTACTATCTCAGTAGCATCAAAATGCAAGCCTTTTGGTTATGACTGTAGGGATTAACACACACACACACACACACACACACACACACTGGGATTTTAGTGGCTTATAAAGAGCAAAGCAGTCTGTGTGAGCAGTCAGACAGCACAGCCTGCAAGGTTGGAGCTCTCTGGGTGTCTCTGCAAGCTGACATTCAGAATCAACACTAACAAGAAACAGTCTGCACTGCAGTAAGGCCCTTGCTAGTGCAATGTGACAGAGCTAAGAAACAGAGCTGGAGAGACAGCTAATCATTATCAGACCAATGCAGACACAATGCAGACCAATGCAGACACAATGCAGACACAATGCAGACACAATGCAGTATTGATGACTGAAATGAGGCCTGAACAATTTAACCTTCACTTGTTTGTGTGTTTTTGAAGAGAGGGTTTCTCTGTGCAGCCCTGTCTGTCCTGGAACTCTCTCTGTAGACCAGGCTGGCCTGGAATTCAGAGATCCATCTATCTCTGCCTCTCAAGTGCTGGGATAAAAGGCATGTGTCAGCATTGCCCGGTGAACAATTTAACCTTTATTTCATCTATTTCACTTAGGAAAACCCCAAGTGTAGCTTGTTTTAACCCCCAAAGGATTTATTGTCACTTAAATGTCATGGTAAAGGTACTAGCAATTAAAAAATTAAGAAAAAGAGGGCCTGGAGAGATAGCTCAGGGGTTAAGAGTGCTGCTATCCTTCAAGACATCCTGAGTTTGTTTTCCTGTTTACAAAATAGAGGCCTGGGGGGCTTGGAGAGATGGCTCAGTGGTTAAAGCACTACCTGCTCTTCCAAAGGTCCTGAGTTCAATTCCCAGCAACCACATGGTGGCTCACAGCCATCTGTAATGAGATCTGGTGCCCTCTTCTGGTCTGCAGGCATTCATGCAGACAGAATGCTGAGAATACTGTACACATAATAAATAAATCTTAAAAAAAAAAAAAAAACCAACAAAATAGAGGCCTGACAACTGCTTGTAACTTCAGCTCAGGTAATTTAACACTTTCTTCTGGTCTCTGTGGGTACTCTCTCTCTCTCTCTCTCTCTCTCTCTCTCACACACACACACACACACACACACACACACAAAAAGAGGGGCAATGAGATGGCTCGTGGATAAAGGAGTCTGCCACCAAGTCTGACAGCCTGAGTCTGATGTCCAGGACCCACATGGTAGAAGGAGAGGGCTGTTTTTTTTTTTTTTCACATGCACACTGGGACACACACATATCTGCAAACATACACATGCTAAGATGTACTGTTAATGTTTAAAACAGAAAGAACATAAAGTTGGGTGGGTAGGGAGGTAGGGAGGATCTGAGAGGAATTGGGGGAAGGCAAATATATTGTATAAAAAAAACCTTTTGTCCATAGAAAGTTTTAAAGATGTGTCACAAATAAAACTCTAAATGTAGGGGCTGTAGAGATGGCTCAGAGGTTGAGAGCACTGACTGCTCTTCCAGAGGTCCTGAGTTCAATTCCCAGCAACCACATGGTGGCTTACGGTCATTTATAATGAGACCTGGGGCTCCTTCTGGCTTGCAGGCACACGTGGAAGGAATGCTATACACATAATATAATAAATAAATATTTTTAAAAAACTCTAAATGTAAAACTATTAAGAAGCAGGCTGGAAAAAAGTGCAAGACAGAAATGTACATGGGTCTGGAGAGATGGCTTAGGGGTTAAGATTGCTTTCTGGGCAATCCTGAGGACCTCAGTTTGGATTCCAGCACTGCTGGTGGCCAAGTCAGTGGAGCAGTAGGTGGCAACTGAAGTTCAAGGTGTCAGCCCACCAGGAGGCAACTCCCTGATGGGTGAATCTTGGATAGACAAGACTCCCTCCTCCCAAATGTCTTTTGCTTCTGCTGCCCTTGCATGTCTGCTGCTGCCATCTTTCTCTGGTATCTGCATGGTGTGAATGGGTGTGGGGAGACCCCCCTGTCTGTAACATAGTGAGTCTGGTAGTATGTTTGGAAACATCCTGTCCTACTGGGCATCTTTACCTGTGGATTATTATAAAGATGATTCCTTCCTAAGCTGTACTGTCTAATTGATAATAATGTTAGTTTAAATAGAGTTTTGATGATAAAAAATAAAACAAGGACGTATCACATAGCTAGAATACATGAGTTTCTATTGAGCCACACAGACTGTGGCTTAGGTTAATGATTAAGAAAAACAATTGAGTCACAGTAGCTAGTTTAAATTCTTTTAACCTTAAGGCTGGGAGATGTGTTCACAGGTTTCAGAGTGCACCATAGCTGAAACAAAGCTTTGAAAATAACTTAAGGCTAGACTAGATGTTTTGATAAACAGCCTTGAGATGAAAAACCCAAGAAGACAATCCACAGTTTTAGGAAGGCAGAGTTGAGTGAGGAACTCTGTAAGGTCGGGGAACAAGAGCAAAGCAGCCCAGTTACCATTAGCTGACCTGCCTTTCTTGCTAGGATTGGTTGATGACCAAAGGTGATGATTAATTCCTCATACCCATTTCTGTCCTCAGTCTTCTGATATGATGATGGTGGGGTATGTACTCTAAAGATTTAAAGTACAGCTGACTGTTTTTCATGTATAAAAGTTTCGGTTTGTGATTCCTTTAAGATTCCTCACAAGATTACCTTTCAAGATAAGTAATAAAGTAACTGGCCATTCTTTATAACTGCAAAGCACAGCCTGCCAGCAAAAGACCTGACTAAGAAGAATGTCTTACTTGCCACATCATTAATCTGTAACAAGTTGCTTGGCTATGAATGCACGTGGGTTCTTGGGATAACTTGTTTTTCACCTGTAATATGTAAAATGTTTTATCATGTAAAGGATATGGACAACACGCTCTCTTTTACTTGTATTCACTGTAGACATTCACTTGAAAAACAGAATGTAACCACAATGTAATTTTTATATGAAAGGCTTTGCTGGGATATATAAGCTGTAAGGGGTAAAGATAAAACAGGTTAGAAGGGAAACATCAAGAATCAGAGAGTTAGAAGGAGAAGAGAAACATCTAGAGAGACAGAAGGGACATTTCTGGATAGAGATAAGAATACAGAACACAGTATGAAGAATACAGAATTAAGAAGGAAACCATCAAGAGAGTGTGTGTCTTTTCCCCTAACCTTAGTAGCAGTGGCTCCATGGATTCCCTTTGAATCCTGTACTGCGGGGGAGGGCAATTTAGTGAGTCTAAGTACTTACTCCTCTGGTGTCTCCAGTACTGCCTTCCCTTTCCCCCACAAAAAATGCAAAGAAAAATAAAACACACGAGACACAGCCTCCATTACTTACATAAGATGTTAGACATTGAAAGCAAAGGTTTTTGGAGGCAGGGTCTTGCTATACAGCCCTGAATGGACTTGAATTTGTGGCAATCCTCCTGCCTTAGCCTTGCAAATGGTAGGATTACAGACATGAACCATTATACCTACTTAAGGGAAATAACTTAAAATTTTTTTACTTTAAATGTGTATGAGGTATTGGATTCTCCTGGAGCAGTTGTGAGCCATTTGTGAAGTTGGGTGCTCTGGAAGAGCACTACAGGGGCTCCTAACAGCTGGTCATCTCTCCAGCCTCCACCTCTCCTTTGTTGTTGTTTGTGAACTTACTCTATAGACCAGGCTGGCCTTTAACTCAAGAGTATCTCTGCCTACCTTTGCCTCCTGACTGCTGGCATTAAAGGCATACTCTACCATCGCCAGCTAAATTTTTTTTTAAAAATATTACACATATGAACGTTTTGCCTGCATGTATGTATATATGCATCATGTACCATATGTGTGCCTGAACAGAAGAGTGGGTCAGATCCCCTGAACTGGAGTTATATGGCTGTGAGTCACCATGTAGTGCTGGGAATCAAACCCAGGTCTTCTGTAAAAACAACAAGTGCTCTTAATTGCTGAGTTATCTCTTTATCCTCCACCTAGGTTTTCTTTTCTTTTTTTTTCTTTCAGACATGGTCTTTTGTGGGGCGAGGTTTGAGACAGATTTTTCTCTGTGCAGCCAGCCATGGCTGTCCTGGAACTCTCTCTGTAGATCAGGTTGGCCTCGAACTCACAGAGATCCACTTGCCTCTGCCTCCCTAAATGCTGGGATTAAAGGCATGCACCTCCACAGCCTGGTGAGATTTGGTCTTATCAAGTATCCTAGGAGGTCACTACTTAATTTACCTGTCTTTGACCTCATGGCAATCCTCCTGCCTCAACTTCCTGGTTACAACTGTCTGGATTACAGGTGTGTGCCACTATGTCTGGTGGGTTTGCTTCTTTGTTTTGAGACAGTCTCATATGTAGCCCAGGTTAACAAGCCTAACTTGCTATATAGTTGAGGGTAACGTTGAACTTTTTATTTTCCTGCTTCTACCTCTTTACTGCTGGGATTATAGGCTCGAAAATCAATGGGATTTTCGAAATGGGATGAGTGACTGTGGGAGCAACAAACAGCAGGGGCTTCCAGAAGCTATAGTAAGAAGTTCCTCTGGGAAAGAGCACCTGTGTCCCAGCTAGCATCCACTGCCATTCTCTGTGTGAGATGCCTCATTTCTGCAGTGACCATCGGAAACTTAGCCCCCACCTGCCCCCTGAGGAGTGATCACCGAGGTTCTGCTCTGCCTGCACCTGAGGGAGTATTCAACCAAGCCAGAGTCCCTAAATACATCAACTGAAGAAGAGATGGTAGACAGTGTAAGGGTATGTTCAACAACATAAAGAGCAAGGCAACCCCACCAGGTTCTACAACAGTAAAACCTGAACATCCAAAGGCAGATGAAGCAGAAGAAAACGACCATTTTATTAATTGTTTCTCTTAGTGTCTGTGCTGCTGGTGTTCTATTTAGGAAGTGGTTCCCTGTGCCAATGTGTTCAAGTGTACTTCCCACTTTCTCTTCTATAAGGTTCAGTGTGGCTGGCTTTATGCTGAGGTCTTTGATCCATCCGGACTTGAGTTTTGTGCATGGTGATAGATATGGGTCTATTTTCATTCTTCTACATGCTGATATCCAGTTATGCCAGCACCACTTGTTAAATAAGCTTTCCTTTTCCCATCTGATATTTTTTGCTTCTTTGTCAAAGATCAGGTGTCTGAAGATGTGTGGATTGATATCCGGGTCTTCTATTCAGTTCCATTGGTCCTCCTGTCTGTTCTTATGCTAATACCAGGCTGTTTTCAGTACTGTAGCTCTGTAGTAGAGTTTGAAGTCAGGGATTGTGGTGCCTCCAGAAATTCTTTTATTGTACAGCATTGTTTTGGCTATCCTGGCTTTTTTGCTTTTTCAAATGAAGTTGAGTACCATTCTTTTGAGGTCTTTGAAAAATTTTGCTGGGATTTTGATGGGCATTACATTGAATCTGTAACAAATTCTTAACACAAAATATCCTGGAAATCTGGTACACTGTGAAAAGACCAAACTAAGAATAATAGGGATAGAAGAAGGAGAAGTAGAACTTAAAGGCACAGAAAATATATTCAACAAAATTACAGAAGAAAACTTTCCTAACCTAAAGAAAGACATGCCTATTAAAGTGCAAGCAGATTACAGAACACCAAACAGACTGGGCCAAAAAAAATGTCCCTTTGTCACAAAATAATTAAAATGCTAAATGGACAGAATAAATAAAGAATACTAAGAGCTACAATGGCCAAATAACATATAAAGAAAAACTCATCAGAATTACATCTGACTTCTCAGTGGAATCTCTGAAAGCCAGAGGTCCTGGACAGGCATTATGCAGACACTAAGAGACCACAGATGCCAGCCCAGACTATTCTATCCAACAAAGCTTTCAGTCACAATAGACATAGAAAACAAGATATTCCAGGACAAAACCAGATTTAAATAATACCTATCCACAAATCAGCCTTACAGAAAGTATTAGGCGGACAACCTAAGCAAGTGAGCTACATTCACAAAAACAAAGGCAATAGATGATCTCACAGCAGAAAATCCCAAAGGGAAATGTGTTGGGCCAAAATTATTTCAGGGCTTTTACCTCAAGGCCCATAGGACAGAGAAAAGCCAAAGAAGGACATCTCATATTAGTCACAGGAAAAATCCATCAAGATGAAATCTCAATTCTGAATATTTGTGCTTCAAATACAAGGTATGCACCTTTGTAAAAGAAACATTACTAAAGCTTCTTAAATCATATATCAAACCCCACACACTAATAGTGGGAGACGTCAAAGCCCCACTCTCACTGCTGGACAGGTCTGGCATTCCTCACAGTGCCCCACACAATAGAAACAGAAGGACATGGCCCAACTCTTTGTGTGAGGCTACAGTTACATTGATGCCCATAGACACAAAGACACAACGAAGAGAGAGAATTACAGACCAATCTCCCTCATGCAAAAAATAGTCAATAAAACACTGGCAATCCAAATCCAAGAACACATCAGGAAATTATCCACCATGACCAAGTCGGCTTCATCCCAGAGATTCAGGGATGATTCAACATATGAAAATCTATCAGGGTATCCATCATATAAATAAACGGGAAGAAAAAACCCACAGGATCATTTCATTAGATGCTGAAAAGCCTTTGACAAAAATCCAACACCTCTTCATGATAAAGGTCTCGGAGAGATCAAAGATACAAGGAACATAAGTAAACATAATAAAGGCAATATATAGCAAGCCAACTGTCAACATCAAATTAAACGGAGAGAAACTCAAAGTGATTCCATTAAAATCAGGATCAAGACAAGACTGTCTACTTTTTCCACATCTACTCAATATAGTACTTGAAGTTCTAGCCAGAGCAATAAGACAACAAAAGGAGATCAAGGGGATACAAATTGGAAAGGAAGAAGTCAAACTTTCACCATTTGCAGATGCCATGATAGTTTATGTAAGTGATCTGAAGAATTCTACCAGGGAATTCTACAGCTTACCTTCAGTAATGTGTTTGGATACAAGATTAACTAAAAACAAAACAACAAAAAATCAGTAGCCTTCCTTTACACAGATGATAAACGGGCTAAAAAAGAAATCAGAGAAATATCACAATAGCCACAAACAATACAAAATATCTTGGAGTAACTCTAACCAAACAAGTGAAAGACCCATGTGACTTAAGTCTTTGAAGAATAAAACTGAAGAGGATATCAGATAATGGAAAGATCTCCCATGCTGTTGGATAGGTAGGATTAACATAGTAAAACTGTAATCTTACCAAAAGCAATCTACAGATTCAATGCAATACTCATCAAAATCACAGTACAATTCTTCACAGACCTCAAAAGAACAATACTAAATTTCATATGGAAACACAAAAACCCAGAATAGCCAAAACAACCCTGTAAAATAAAGGAACATCTGAAGGCATCTCCATCCCTGTCTTCAAACTACATTATAGAGCTACAGTAATGAAAATAGCTTGGTATTGGCACAAAAACAGATAGGTGGAGCAATGGAATCAAATTGAAGACCCTAACATTAAACTGACACACCTATGAACACCTAATTTTTTTAAAAACAGTATTTTTTAAATTAATTTATTTATTATGCATACAATATTCTGTCCGTGTGTATGTC
The DNA here is from genome assembly GCF_014885135.2 of Alexandromys fortis. Taxonomy (NCBI): domain Eukaryota; kingdom Metazoa; phylum Chordata; class Mammalia; order Rodentia; family Cricetidae; genus Alexandromys; species Alexandromys fortis. Next base: position 473,144 of record NW_026068140.1, on the reverse strand, counting down.
TACAGGCTAGAAGAGGGCACCAGACCTCATGACACATGGTTGTGAGCCACCATGTGGTTGCCGGGAATTGAACTCAGACCCTTTGGAAGAGCCGGCAATGCTCTTAACCACTGAGCCATCTCTCCAGCCTCCAAGATTGTACTTTGCAAGTTAATGATGTGTGTGTATGTGCACATGGGTGCATGTGCCTGTGGAAGAAGAGGGCTTGGATTTCCTAGATTTGGTATTATGGAAAGTTGTGAGCTGACTGATATGGGTGGTAGAATTTGTGACCTATGGAAGAGTAGCAAGTGCTTTCAACCACAGAGCCTTCTCTCCAACTCTGACGTCAGTATTCTAACAACCCTTTACAAGTACATTCATTCTTTGATTCATTCATTCGTCTGTGTCTGTCTGTCTGTCTGCTTGTCTGCCTGCCTGCCTGCCTGCCTGCCTACCTACCGATTGGTTTTTTGAGACAAGTTTCTCTGTGTAACATCTCTGGCTGTCCCAGAACTCACTTTGTAGATCAGTTGCCTCTAACTCACAGAGATCTTCTGCCTCTGCCTCCTGAGTGCTGGGATTAGAGGCGTGCACCATACCCCCCAGCTAGTTTTTAATTAAAAGAGGACTAGAGTACATTGTATTAGCTAAGTCTATAAAGAAGTAAGCAGAGAGAAAACACTAATTAAAAAAAAAAAAGATTTGCAAGCTGGTGAGAGGCTTACTGGTTAACAATGCTTACTGCTCTTTCACAGGAGCTAACTACAGTTCCTAGCACCCACATGGTAGCTCAGACTGTTAATTCCAGTTCCAAGGGATCTGATGCCTTCTGGCTTTTGTGGGCACCTGTGTGCACTCTGTGCATATAAACTTACATAGGCAGACAGCCATACACATAAATTAAAAGAAAACAATTTTAAAAAATTAAAAAAGATGAAACCGAGTTACTTTTAGAAAGAATATTTTGAGTTAAGAATTCTAAACAAAAAGTCAGAGAGAACTGTAACAGAGATGTTAGAGAGGAGGCCTGGCGGTTAAACACTTGTTTTCAGAGGCCTATGCTTGTGTCTAGTACCCAAATAGTAGTTCAGAACTAACGTTTTAACTCCAGTTCCAGTGGATCCAACATCCTCTTCAGACCTCTACAGGCTCTAGGCACACACATAGTGCACAAAGATACATTCAACTAAAACACCCATACATATAAATCTAAAAATATTTTTAAAAGAAATAGGGTACTTAGCACTTATCAGAATAAAGAACACATCAAATTTATAAAGTAAGAGGATTTCTCATTACAAGTAAAAAAAAATGAGTGATTCTTTTGTTTTCCACAGGATAAGATTCTAGATGTTTATAAACAATGCTTTGTCTATAGTTAGGAGAAAGAAAAAAATAAAAAATTTATATACTTCAAAGAATAAGACATCTGTAACTATTGGAACTTAACAAGGTAGAATCTGGCATTCAATCACAATATTTATGTTAAGTGATTTGTTGCTTAGAAAGTGTGTCTCTTCAGAACTCAAGTCAGCATGAGAAGGCATATTATGAAAACAATACCCTACCTTTCTGCACTTGATAAGATGATAAGGAAATCTGCAGGCCCTGATCTGGTGATTTTTATCATACGGGCACTGTAATAACTTTTCAGGGTCCAGGGAGTCGACTGGAAGAGAGAAAAAATAAAGTAAGTATAAAGTATAATCCTGTTAAACTACAGCAGCCTTTCAGGAACATAGTGTTTTCAAAAATCTATAGTGAAAGAATAAGGCAGTCTAAGGAAAAGTCACACTTTTAAAATAAAGTGTGACTGGTCCAATAGCGGTAGGATCCACCTTTCATCCCAGCACTTAGGAGGCAGTAGGCAGATCTCTGAGTTCGAGGCCACCTACACAGTAAGATCTAGGACAGCCACAGAGAAGCCCTGTCTCATAAACAAAAACACACAAAGTCCAAATAGAACCCCCCAAAACCAACCAAAAAAATAAAACAAAACAAAAACAAAGAAAATGTGACTAAATGATAAAATCTAATTATGAGAAAATAAAATTGTCATCACTGACTCTTAAGCACAGTAGCACTGACTGCAGTGTGTGTGCCGAGGTCTCATTATATCATTTACATTTGACTGAATACCGCTTTCCAGTTCTCATGCTCTTTTTTTTTTTTTTTTTTAAATACAGGGTTTCTCTGTGTATCTCTGACTGTCCTGTAGACCAGGCTGGCTTCAAACTCACAGAGATCCTCCTGCCTCTGCTCCTGAGTGCTGGGATTAAAGGCATGCGCCACCACTGCCCCGTCAGTTTTCATTCTTATTATAAAACAAAAATGCTAAATGGCATCCAAAGTATTTTTCTTCCTCTTCCTTTTTTTCTTTTTCTTTTTGGTTTTTCGAGACAGGGTTTCTCTCTGTGGCTTTGGAGCCTGTCCAGGAACTAGCTCTTGTAGCCCAGGCTGGCCTCGAACTCAGAGATCTGCCTGCCTCTGCCTCTCAAGTGCTAGGATTAAAGGTGTGTGCCACTATTGCCCAGCTCGTTTTTCTTTCTTAACGGTAACAATTCAGGGTCATTTCTATTTTCTAGGTAGGTACTCCAACCAAGATTTCCCAGTAGCACATGAAAGGTGAAATGGACTGCTGGTGTCCCACTGCACTTGCGAACTCTACTCCCCCTATCCAGCTGGCCTTATGCAAATTAGGAATAATTAGGATCCTAGTTTATTTCTAGTAAACAAGTTGATAGCCATAGAGTTTCAATAGCTTCCCCCCATCTGTTCTTTGCTTTACTTCTCTATGTTGTATTGGTTATTCTAGTTTCCTTGTCCATGATCTCATTACTTTTGTCAGACAGATGATTTTACTTTTCATATTTTGGAATATAGATAAGAAAAAATTCCTTCAATTAATGACTACTAAACCATCCGGCTGAAATAAAAATAAACTGCAAAGACAGAGCCTCCTACAGGTGTTGGAAACGGAGACAACTGCAGACATGGACTGCCGCGTCAAGAAGACCCTGAACCCTGCTATTCAAAACTGCCCTTAGGCTATCCAAGCTGCCTTGGCTGTGCCCCCAATCTTAACAAGCTTGGTTGTTAAGGCAACCCAATAAAACGCCCTTGCCACCCCTTGAAGGTAAGAATAAACAATTCACCTTTGATAAGAAGCTTATAAAGCAGAAGACTGCAGTGGAAATCAGAAACCAGAGGGGAACTGAAAGTTTCACTGGCAATGTAAACACGGAATAAATTGCTAACCTCAGTCATGATGCAAATGAGCCTGAAAGGTGATCTGAAGGACAGAAGGAATAGGGAGGAAAAGTCCTGGAGGACAGGCGTGCTTATTATGCCAGCAATCTTTCCCTATTTGTGCAGCTTTGGAACACCCAGAGAGCATTCAGAAATGAGATTCTTATTAGTTTTCCTTCATTTAATCCATTCCGTCACTAGCAAATGCCAGCAACTGACAGAATGGGAGGTATTCTATGATTCACACACATGATAACTGCCCATGTAGAGCAGGAGTCAAAACTGACGAGAATTACCAAATGCTTTACTTCCTGGTCTGGCAATTTAGGTCAGTTCTCAATCTACTGTTCTATAGGAAAAGAATTATCCATCCTTCATCCATCCATCCATCCATCCATCCATCCATCCATCCATCCATCCATCTTGGTGTCGGTGACCAAATTACAGGTCTTGAGAGTGCTCTACAAGTCTTCTATAACTGAGCTACATCCCAGTCTTGTAAAAATTTTGTATTTATTACCATGTGTGTAGATCAGAGGACAACTTTATGGAGTCAGTTTTCTCTCCTTTTACATGGGGTCTGAAACTCAAATCAAGGCTGTCAGGCTTGTACGGCAAGCATTCCACTGCGAAGCCATCTCATTGGCCTGTTGGTTTGCCTTTTAATAACCTTGCTGTGAAGCCCAAGCTGGCCTAGAAGTTGGGATCCTCCTGACTCAGCTTCCTATGAGCTGGGATTACAGTTAGTTCTCATATCTCTCTCATTACTTAAATTGAAAGTGTTTTATTTCAGACCATTTGTATAGAGTGATATGGCTGTAGACCAAGAGTCATATTTAAAATTTGATATTTCTTTTTAAAAAAATAAAAATGACTTATTTTCATTTTGTGTGCATTGATGTTTGTCTGCATGTCTGTATATGATTCCCTGCAACTGGAGTTGCAGACAGTTGTGAGCTGCCATATGGGTGCTGAGAACTGAACCTGGGTCCTCTGGAAGAGCAGCCAGTGCTCTTAACTACTGAGCCATCTCTCCAGCTCTAAAATATGAATTATATCTATACCTCAACACCACACAGACCTTTCGTAGAGAAATTTTTCACAACATCCAGTCTAGTCAGGCATCACACTACACATAACTGACGTGTTATTATCTGAAAGCAGCAAGCAGTACATACTGTAAGTGTCTTCCATGCTGATGGCAAAGGAGTCCTGTTCAAGTGCTAGAGGGAAAAACATGGTTCAGAGAATCAGAAATGAAATTTATCAAAACACAGCCCTAAGATGTAGAATCTTTTCTGGAATTGAAGCCGCTCAAGTTCAATAAGACAAATCCTTAGTATATGGCCTCCTCCCGAGACATTTCTCTTCTTTAAAGCATTCTTTACTCCTAAGACTAATTATCATATAATTCATATTCTTGGAATAAACTCCAGGGCCCCAAAACAGCTAGGCCAAATATGACTACAGACATAAATTATATTCAAGTGACAACATAGTAATGAAATTTAAGAGGTATTACAACACTTGCCACTGTTCACCTCCTACTAGAGTTTGATGTTATTTAACATTAGTAATAGGGGGTAAGTCAAGGCCATGAAATACTATTATTTAAAATTCCAGATAAACTACTTTAAAGCTCTTCTTTCCAGCTGGACAGATGCTAAATGGTTAAGAGCTCTGGTTGCTCTTGTAGAGGATCTGGGTTTGGTTCCCAGCACCCACATAGCTTACAAGTGACTATAACGCCAGTTTGAGGGGATCAAATGCCCTCTTTGACCTCGGTGGGCAATGCATACCCATGGTGCACTCATAAATGCACACATACTCATGTAAAATAAAAATAAGTCTTATTTAATAACTTTTTAAAATGAGATCAGGAGATGTCATACTGATGTTCTCCTATCTTTATTCTGTTCCTCTCATTTCTTACATAAAGGCAAGATTAGTCCTACTCCGGTCAGTACTGGTTCCCTCTCTACAGATTACAAGTGAATTTAGGATTTAAGAACTCACAGAGACCACGTAAGAGAACAAATATAACAGAAATGAAAAACATTAAAATAAAATGTCTCAGTTTGAATTCTCTTTTACTGGAGAGCTCTATTGAACACTGAATTAATTTACTTATTATTATGGGAAAACTAATCTTGTATCTAACTACTCCCATAGGAATCTTCTGAAAATTGGATGCACATACAGCTGTTGTCTCTAGGCAAGCTCTCCTTTGGCCTCTCACACAATTCCATACTCCTTCCCCCCATTCTATGACATAAGCACCATTAGAACCTTTGTTAGGAAATACAGGTGATCAGCTAAAACTCCAGTTTAGTACTTCGTTGCAGAGCCCATTTGTTTAATGACAATTACTAGGGAAACTGTCTGAAAATTATTCTTCATGTTTGTATTAAACTGCCCTGACCTTCTGGAACCTCTATTACAGTTATGTCATACTTTGTTAAAAATAAAAAAGGTTTGGAAGGAAGAGTCAAGCATTACATTTTCTTGTTTTCTTTTTTCATTTTTTTTAAATTTCAAGGCATCTAAGAGAGATGAATGCAGCAGTAGTCAGCTACTTAGAGAGCTGACCTCTTCTTTCCCAGCAGATTGATTACAAGTAGGTCAAGAGTGCTGGAATTCACGGTATCAGCCAGCTGTCTCTTATCTTCCCCATCAAATAGTTCACAGGTGATTAGATTCCCTTCCCTCAGTACTAGGCTGCTGTGAACTGGATAAAGTGCGAATCTGAAGCTACTGTTTAAACCCTGAAAAAAATTGCTGATCTCGGTAAAGTAGTAATTTCTCTATCCTTACCAAAAGCCCCCGGATTCGAGAAGATTCTCAAGCAACGCGAGGATAAAAGGAGCAGGCAAGGAGGGGGAGGTTTTGAAAACAAGGTGGAAAAAGGTGCCAGGCAGGCCGTCGAGGTATAATGGGCGACGGCAGTGGCGAGGGCTTGAGGTTGTGGAGTGAGGGAGGGCGCCTCCTTGAAGGTATCCCACACGAGAACTGCTCCCAAGGGCTGACCCAAGCCAAAGCCCTACCACCTTTCCTCCTTACCTCAGCTCAGACGCTCGCCCCACAGCCGACTTCGCCTTACAGTCAGGCCCCGGCAACGCCCACTTCCGGTCGGCCCACTTCCGGTCGGCCCACTTCCGGTCGGCCCACTTCCTGTTGATGCCAGGGCGGGGCTGCACTTCCTGTGACTGTAGCTTGAGCTGGCCCAGTGCTACAAAGCCAACGCTTGTGACGCTTCCTCCCTTTGGCTCACCCTCATGCCTTCAAGGCTACCTCTTGGGGATTTTCAGCCGCTTTGCTTTTAGCCGCCACCTCTCTCTACTCCCTGGCCCACATGGTCCTATGTGGGTGGAGAGCTTCCTTTGCTGGCTTTGGGGTGGCCATCTTAGAAAAACCAGGAAAAGGATGGGACTGGTCGGAGCTGGGTGCTGTTTACAAGAAAGCCTTGTTTGTGGAAGTTGTTGCAGAAATGTAATTTAGATTTTGAGAGTTCAAAAGAGGACAGCTGAGGAAAATCAGGAAGGGCAGGGATTTTGTGACTCTATAGTACATGTAGGCTCTCAATTGGAAAGACAATGGTAGTCTCCGAGAATAGTTGGGAGGATGATAGACTTGTGGTGGGATTAAAGGGAGTTTTAAGTTGGAGAGGACAGGTGGGTCAAAGAACTGAAAGCAGGAAAGTCAAAGCACTGGGAGTCCTTTAGAAAAGATACCATTCCTAAACTATAATTGTATACCAGCGTAAGTATAAATACTTGTCCCCAAAGTGCTTAGGAAAACAGATACTAAATTGGAATGGTGGTCGAATGGGAATACAACATATGCCAGGAAATGGTAGAGTGTAAATTCCTATAAGGAAATTTTTAGTAGGGCCTGAGATGCCTTGCAAAAGCATTAGGGAGAAAAATGATTTATACTATAAATTTTATAGCGTTTGAAAAGGTGTTGGCACTGTGGGTAGATTTGGTGATACTGTTTTAAAACTACCAAGTTGTAAAATACATTGTATGATATGACAGAAAATTTTGTACTGTCCAAATCTTAATAGGCCATCTAGAAGTTGTCTGACTGCTGAAATCCTGGGACTTCTGACATGTTTCAGTGGGTAAGAGCCTAAATACAGTTTGAGAGAATCATCAGGATAGCAAAACAAGGAGCTTAGGTGAATAGGGTCTTAGGAGTGGGTGCTTTATTTTTACAGGAATAATTTGTAAACAAATTCCAGCTCTGCTTCACACTCCAGTCAGCTGACGAGTGAATGCTTCAGAGCTTTCAGTTCGGAATAAGACACTAGAAGGAGCTAGGGAGTAGAGGCACAAACCTGTCGTCTTAGCACTTGGGATGCTGAGGCAAAAGGATTGTCATGGATCTGAGGCCAGCTGGGACAGCCCAAACTATAGAGTGGGACCCTGTCTGGTGGAAGACCTGCCTCAGAGTGGGTGGGGGTGGGGTCCCAAAGAGAATATGTGGGGTGGGGGGAGAAGGAGGCAGACAGACATGATCTGAGGATGAATCGGAGTGGCTGCCAGCAGCATTTAATTGAGAAAAGATTACACCTTTTATACTGTATAGTTGCACATAGGATTAAATGAGAGAACAAGGGGTGTAACTTGAGATCAGAGCACTGGCCTTGATAATCGGCACCAGTCAGGGAGGGCCACCAACCAACCCACCCAAACCCAGGAAGAAATAGGTTGTGGATGGGAGATGGACCGACGATGGGCTGGTCATTCTTTTTTTTTTTTTTAAGATTTATTTATTTGTTATGTATATAGTGTTCTGCCTACATGTATACTTGAACACCAGAAGAAGGCACCTGATCTTATTACACTCATTAACTCATTACAGATAATTTTGAGGTACCATGTGGTTGCTGGGAATTGAACTCAGGACCTCTGGTAGAGCAGCCAGTTCTCTTAACCTCTGAGCCATCTCTCCAGCCCAGTAGGACAATGATTCTTAGTCATGTCTGCACATTGGAATCATTTGGGGAGTACTTAAGACATACCGTGTAGCTTGTAGCTTGGTGGTGGTGGCCCACACCTTTAATCCCAGCACTTGGGAGGCAGAGGTAGGTGAACCTCTGAGTTTGTGACCAGCCTGGTCTACAGCTTGAGTTCCAGGATAGCCAGGACTACATACTCTGAGAAATCCTTTCTCAAAAAACAAAACACCCCCAAAAAACTAAAAACAAAACCCCAAACCAAACCAAATCAACTCCCTTCCCCCAAAAGAGAACATGTAAATTCGTCTTAGACCAATTAATCAGAAAAGAGCCAGGCATAGTAATTTTTTTTTTTTCAAGACAGGGTTTCTCTGTGTGACAGCCCTAGCTGTCCTGGGAACGCACTCTGTGGACTAGGCTGGCCTCGAACTCACAGAGATCCTCCTGCATGTGCCTCCTGAGTGCTGGGGTTAAAGGTGTGTACCACCACCGCCTGGCTCTAGGCATAGCTATTTTTAAAAACTTACCTAGATGATTCTAATATGCAGCTAGACTAAGAAAATTTGCGAAAGCATTTCTTTCACCTGAATGGTAGGGATGAGTCATAGGAGCAAGCTGGTAAATGCTTTTTCCGAGAGAATTGCTTCATTGTAAACTTAGCACAAAGCATTTTAGGAAAAGCTAATTTTTTTTCCAAGTTCACTTCAGATCATTAGAAAACAGCTTAAACAATTGTTTTTGTTGTTTTTGAACCCACTCTGTAGACCAGGATAGCGTCAAACTCACAGAGATCCGCCTGCCTCGGCCTCCTGAGTACTGGGATTAAAGGCATGCACCACCACTGCTTTAAAACAATTCTTATGAGATCTTATGAATTTTGAGTTTATCACAATATCATTCATGCAGAATTAGTGGGACCAGAGTGGTTTGAACTAATTTTCTTTTCAGAGAGCTGGTGCAATTTTTGTCACTGTTGCTATGACCCATAAGTAGTTTTAATTTAGATACTTACAGATTGAAGTTTCTGAGAAAGCTGAGAGCTTGAGAGAATGGGAGCAGGGAGAACCTCAAGTAGGCTTTCCTATAGTCTGATGCCTTCCTTGTCACAATGGCAGAGTTCTCAGGTGACAGCTGCTCCATTAGCACCACCAGACAAGCCCACTGACTCAACAAAGGTAAAGCTGTCCTTCAGTGGTGACTTGGAAATAAAGGTGAACCACACATCTGTCCTGTTCTTCAGTACTTTGTTCATTCTCTTTCAAGGCAAACAAATTTATGCTTTATCTGAGATCCCTGCTGAGTTTTCTTTCAGGCTGTTTTTTTTTTCTGCCTAGGTTGATATTTGAAAATGGAAAAACAATGAGACCAAGTAATTTATACCAGGGTTATTCTAGGAGTTAGCTGAGATTATTATCCAAAATTGAATATATGTCTACACACACATATATGTATACAACATAAACAAAACCCCCAAACTACAACACATTGAAATGTGCAATTCCTTAGTTAGGAAATAAGAGCAAACTGAGTACAGTTGGAAATGTCTATAGTCCCAGACTACTTGAAAGTGAGGAGGCTCACTTTAATTTGAGTTCAAAATAGGGTTGGCTAACAAAAACAAAGTGGTAAACAACTGTGATTCTAGTGCTCAGGAAGCTGAGACAGGAGAATTTTGAGTTTGAGGCTAGCTTGTACTATGTACTGAAAAATTCTCAAAAACAAACAAAAATGTTAATGTTATACAAATTTAAGGGTGAATATCAGTAGGTCTCCTTTGTATAACGTATGTAGGAGGACATATGGGATATGAAATAGCTAGTTCAGTTTCCTTTTGGTTTTGCCATAATTGGAGAAAAAAAGATCATTTGAACAGACTCCAGGAAACTTGTGCAGGGCTGAGCCTCAAAAGGCGGTAGGTGTTCATTTGACGATGATAATATTTTTTTTCCTGGGGGCAGGAGATTCAACACAGGGACCCTCTGCATAGCCTTGGCTGTCCTCTAACTTGCTTTGTAGAGCAGGCTGGTGTCGATCTCAGATCCACCTGCCTCTGCTTCCCAAATGCTAGGATTAAAGGCGTGCGCTACCACTGCCCCCACGCATATTGTTTTAAACTTAGTCTTTGTGGATTTTACATCATGCATCCTGATCCCATTAATCTTCCTATTTCCTCACCTCTGCCCTCTGCCCCCAAACAAAATTTAAAAGTATAGCCTAAAAACAAAACAATAACACCCCCCAACAAAGAAAAAAAAACAAATTAAAAAATAGAAAAGAAATAAAAGAAAGCTTTGGCATGGAAGCTGTAGTGTGGTCCAATGAGTCACACCATATACACCTTAGTCCATTCATCTTTACTTATAACTGTTCTTTGCAATGGATTATTGGTCTGGCTCTAGGCTTCTGGTTCTGTTACTCTATTGATACTGGGCCCTTACTAGGACTCCTTCTGGGTGTCCTGTTGTCCTATATCATGGGGCTTCTGTAGCTTTGGATCTGTAGATCCAGCCCCTTCACCGGCTCCAACAATTCTTAGCTGAGATGGATATTTGGGCGGTCCAATTTATAGCCTGGTTCTGGGCCTGAATGCTAGCTGGGTTGCTCAGCCCGCCAACTGTCCTTCATCGTTGTCACCACCAGGGTGAGCTCTTCAGCACTGCCCCAGCTAGCTCACCCAATGTAGCAGGCAGCAAGGCCCAGGGCCAGTTCTGCTCTGCCAGCAGCATGTTTTTAAGTCTGACTAGGTCTAGATTACTCAACAAACTAGAAAACCCAAACTAAAACAGACAAAAACTCCCAGTGTCATTATTTTAAAAAGATGGGTATTCAATAATGAGATACAGCTGAGCTGATGGCTCAGAGACCTAGGGTAGAACCAAACATGACTAACCCTCCTCACCCCCCTAAAAAGTCAATGTAATGATTCCTAGCAATATTCTGCCATACCCATAGATTGGTGCCTAGTCCAATCGTCATCAAAAAGGCTTCCTTCAGCAGTTGATGGGAGCAGATGCAGAGATTGCACCCAAACATTAGGTGGAACGCTGTGAAGAGGGGAAGGGGGGATTGTAGAAGCCAGAGGGGTCAAGAACACCCGAGAGCGCAGCCACAACAGAATCAACTAAGCAGGGCTCACAGGGACTTACAGAGACCAAGGCAGCAATCATGAAGCTCGCATGGGTTTGCGCTAGATTCTCTGCTGACATGCTATGTTTATCTTGGTGTTTGTGGGACTCCTAACAGTGGAAGAGGGGCTGTCTCTCTTTTGCCTGCTCTTGGGACCTTTTTCTTATTGGGAGGCCTGGTTCAGCCTTGATGTGAGGATTTGTGCCTTGTTCTATTGCATCTTGTTGTGCAGTGTTCTGTTGATATCACTGGGAGGCCTCTTTCCTGAAGGGAAATGGAACAGCAGTGGACCTGGGTGAGATAGGAGGTGGGGTAAGGACTGGAAGGAGTGGAGGGAAGGGAGGCTGGGGTGGGGATGGATTGCATGAGAGAATAAATTAAAAATTATTTTAAAAATAAAGTTTAAAAGAAGTCGATGTTGGCTTGCCACCCTGGATTACAATGGGACCTTGTATCAGTAGAAAAGCCAGTGTTTGGGTATACACACAGTGCCAGGCAGATGCAGAGACCCACACCCAAACATTAGGTGGAACCCTGTGGAAGAGGGGAAGGGAGGATTGTAGAGGGAGGGTTGTATGGGAAATACAAAAACCACACAATTCGCACCTTTCTTGAGATTGATGGCATTAGCTAGGTAGAAAGGACAAAGTTGTCTAACTGCCATGTTAGACATTACTGAAGGAGACAGTGGCAAAGGAGATGGACTTGAAATCTGGAGCAGGGTTTTGACTAAAGGGTGGAGGGGGACATTTAAAACTGAGCAGAATGAAAAGTCAGGAATAATAAGCTGAGAACAAACTGAGCTGGCAGAGGTAGGAAGGTAGATTTAGAGCCATGTTCCAAACCCAGCTTGCCATAGAAACTATATCCTTTAAAAGCATGGAATATCTGCATAGCAGATTGAAGAAGGGTGACTGGAGGGTCATGATACGTGGCAGTAAGTGAGGAAAAACTTGGGGAATGAGTAATCTAATTTTGGAATAGTTTCAGAGCCCACAGACTGATGGTAATTCCCCTTCTAATAATAGAAATAGGCAATTGAGCTCTGTAGCCTTCAGGTGACTTATGTATGCAGATATGAAAACAAGGATGAATATAAAATTAAGTAAGTTTGTCAAAAGAAAATATTCTTTATTTAGATAAAAACATGTTAAGATGACAAACATAAGAGTTTATTTAAAAGTTGAGATTTTTCCTAACATTTAAAAACAACTTCTATTTGTTTGCTGGCGCTTTAATTTGCAATGTCTCCATCAGTTTTTCTGACCTGTAGGGAGAAAGAAAAAGATTGAAATAGTGTCATTTTCACAGCTTGAGGTGTGGCAGAAGCATTTAAGAACAGCTTTTCACAGCCTTTTCTCCAGTGTCTGATCTGAAGTCCCTAGGACTTTCCTTGTATTCTATTGTGGGTTGAGGAGGAACAGAATAATATGACTTTTTATAGGTGTTGAACCCATACCAAGTGCATATGAGACAGGAGCACTATCATTGAGCTGAGTTCCCAGACCAATCAATATTTTAATAAATTATTTTTTGAGATGGGGTCTTATTGTGTAACCCTGACTGACCTGGAACTTATTATGTAGACCAGGGTGGACTTGAACTCACAGAGCTCTGCCTGCCTCTGCCTTCTAGGTTTGAGGCTTAAAGGTGTGTGACTATACCAATAGTTTTTCTTTCTTTCTTTTTCCTTTCTTTTTTTTTTTAAAAAGAAAGGTTTGTCTAAGAATCTTTGAAAGTTTAGAACACAATGTTAAAACTTTCATATTAATTTGACAAAGGTTACATTACCTCTTGCCCAGGACTTGTAGCTGCTAGGATACTTATCAGCCTGTTGTAGGTCTCTTGAGTCACTATAGGAGAGAACCACAAGAAGCAAGTTAACAGGGAAGCAGGAATGGGGAATGAACGGATATATCCAGTTCCAGGTAGTCAGAGCAACATTATCCAGCATAATTGATATTACTCAGGGTTATAGTAGGAATCATTTAATTTCTGTCTTTTGTTTCATATTGTCCTTTATGCCTTCACTTCTCATGTGACTCCACCAGTGGCCTCTGGAACCCTTGTATGTGCTCTCCAAGCTTGTTTGGCTAGGGACACTGAGCTATTTGTGCAGAGCTGGTCCCCTTAAGTTTGAGAAGTTGGTCATTTATTTATTTATTTATTTATTTATTTAAAAAAAAAGATTTATTATATATACAGGGTTCTATCTGTATGCTTGCCGACCAGAAGAGGGCACCAGATCTCATTACAGATGGTTGTGAGCCACCATGTGGTTGCTGGAATTGAACTCAGACCTCTGGAAGAGCAGTTAGTGCTCTTAACCTCTGAGCCATCTCTTCAGCCCGGTCTTTTATTCTTTACACAATTATTTTGTATATACAAGGCCTTGATTGATTATAGTCCCAGGTGAACTATTGAGAAGGAAAGTACCCAGAACCATGCACATTTATGTGTGTGTATGTGGTAATATGTAATTGTGTGTGTGTGTGTGTGTGTGTGTGTGTGTGTGATCTGTATCCAACAACAGATCAGTGTTGGATATTTCAACTGTTTTCTACCTTGCTTATTTAAAAAAAATGTAAAATTTGATGTATATGGGTGTTTGTCTGCATTTATGTCTGTGCACCAAGTGTGTGCTTCATGACCATGGAGGCCAGAAGGAAATGTTGATTCCTAGAATTGCAGTTACAGATAGCTACGATCTGCTGGGGGGGCTGGGAATCAAACCTGGGTCTTCTGGAAGAGCATGGAGTACTCTTAACTGCTGAGTCATTGTGTGTGTCTGTGTATCTAGGTCAGAGGAAAACTTATGGGAGAGTTCATCTATCACTTGGCTCTTAGGGAGTGAATGCAGGCTGCCAGGCATGGCAGTAGGCACCGTGTTCATTGGAACATATCACTAGACTACCACCTTGTTATTATCTGTTTTTTAGATATGAGATCTCTTATTGAATCTGGAGCTTACTGATTTGGTCAGGCTACCTGGACAGCAAGTTTCAGGGAACCTCCTGTCTGCTTTCTCAGTGCTCTGATTATAGGTGTACACTACCATTCCTGAGTATTTTACATGGGTCTGGGATCTAAATTTAGGTCCTCTTGTTTGGACAGCAAGCATTTACTACCCGAACCACTAACAGCCCTGGTCACCAATCTTTTAAGTTAGTGACTAAACATCAGGGATTTTGAGTCTATGGTCTAATGGCCATCTTCTCTTTGAATGTTCATCTTTAGGACTGGTAAGATGGCTGAGTGGACCAAACCACATACTGCCAAGCCTTAAAACCTGAGTGTAAAACCCAGAATCCATGAGGTGAGTGGAAAAAACCGGTGGCAACAGGTTGTCCTCGGGCTTGCCCACAAATACCCTGGCCATTCTAAACAGGCAAGCAAATAAAAAACATTTTCAAAAGTCAGCTTATTACCTTGAATGATGGTGATAGCATACAGTTGGACTTACCTTTCACAAACCAGCTTTTTCGGAGCAAACGTCTCAAGAACAAATGAAGGAGAATGATGCATATGATCTAGAAAGTGAAGAACAAGGAAGAAGAAACAAATCCTGAGCATTATCAGCTTGTTGGTAGCAGGGCTTTTCTTAGTCTCCCTTATGTAGTTGTTGCTGGGAAGCAGCTGCTCTTCAGGGACCACAAGTCCACCACCTCACTTTTACCAGAGGAATGTAAACAGAAGTATCTTCTCAAACTAGGTAGTTAAAGACAGTTGTACCTTTCCATTCTCCTTTGTGTCATCTTTGGAAGCTAAATTTGGAATGTTGACAGCAGTAAGTTTGTATTCTCATGTTGTTATCCACTGAATTTCTGTCTTAGGGTTTTTTATTACTATGACAATGAACAAAATCACCTTGGGGAGGAAAGGTTTTTTTTCCATTACATTTCCAGGTGACAGTATACCAGTGAGGGGGTTAAGACAGGATCCTGGAGACAGGAGCTAAAGCAGAGGCCATGAAGGAGTGCCACTTGCTAGCTTGCAGACTGTGCTCTCTCTCTGTCTCTCTTTGTCTCTCTTTGTCTCTCTGTCTCTCTGTTTCTGAGGACAGGTCTTCTATGTGTGGCCCTGGCCATTTTGGAACTCTGTAGACCAGGTTGGCCTTGAACTCACAGAGATCTACCTGCTTCTGCCTCCTGAGTGCTTAAACACATGTACCACCACTGCCAGGCCTTCAGCCTGTTTTCTTATAGAACACAGAACCACCTGCCCAGGAGTGGTACCACCAACAATGGGTGAAACCTTCAACATCAATCACTAATCAAGAAAATGCCCTGCAGGCTTACCTACACTCTGATCTTATGGAGGCATTTTCTCAATTGTGGTTCCCTCTTCTCAGATGATTCTAGCAGTAATAACATTACTGTAGCACAGGCTGTGAACCACATGGGGAGCAGGTGGGAGTGTCTCCTGCTGGGGGATGTACTGGTTTGGTTAGGGTCAGTTTGTAGTAATTTCCTAGCATGCTATTTGCATCATGTGACTGAAGGTCGTCTAGCTCGGCCAGTGACACTAGGATATGACACTAGGACCTTAATGTGAGCTGCTGGGTCTGAAACTCCCAGTTGCACAATTTCTGCTATGCAGATAAGGAAGTCATACAAAGTATGGCCACCTTGGCTGATGAAGCTCAGTCCTGGTCAAAGGCTGCGGCCATGGGATGCTGGCTTGTAGCTCAGTGAGACTACTGTTTCTAAGTGGGCCACCTCTCTAGAGACAGGTCTTAAACTTAGTAATCTAATGTAGCGAAGGGTTGTGTGATAAGCATAAAGATTTATTACTCAGGGTTGTGTTTACTGTGCTAGTTCTAAAGAGCACTTCTGTTCACAGCTGTGTTCAGTTTCACCCTTGCTCACCCACATTCCAGACGTCAGGGTCAGTGATCTGATCGCCAGCATTGGAGTTTTCATTTCCTTCAAAACTTGGGGGAGTGACCTTTGGAAGATTAAGGGGCTCTGAAACAAAGCAGAAAAGATGTTGAAGTAGAATAGACAATTTTTAACAGCTGGGTAGCTAAGGCTTCTAAGTAACTCTGGGCTGTGGATGTAGGAAACAGAATCTGGTATTGCCTACACGCTCTCGAATGAAAAGCTCACCGTCATCAACTGCACTTCTGTTGACACAGTTGGCCTCATGTTCCTTGAGCCTTTTGATTGGGACCACATGACAAGCGTTATATTTGCAGTTAGCCATCTTTTTAGCTATCTTCGGATTTTTCTAGAAGGAAAAATTCATGTTATATTTTGCTTATATTCTATCCTCCACTCATTTCTGAAAATGCTGAAGAGATATTATGTCTCAGCTTTAAGAATGACTAGTTTCTAGTTGTGAGTGGAAGCAAAAAACCAAACCAAAGAAAAACTATTCTGAAAAAATTTCCCCAGCTTTTATTGGGGAAACTTACCTTTTTGCATGATGCCAGATGGTATTGTAACCTGCTGGCTGGTATCCTGTGGTTTGGGTCATAAGGACAGAGTTCTATGGCTTCTAACTCCATTGGTCCTAAAAGGCAGGCATCATAGGTTGGAAAAGAAAAGATTACCACTTGAGGTCAGGTTGTCTTGACATAGACCTATTTTCTATTCTTTGGGTTTTTGTTTGTTTGTTTTGTTTTGTTTTTCGAGACAGGGTTTCTCTGTAGCTTTGGAGCCTGTCCTGGAACTAGCTCTTGTAGTCTTGTAGACCAGGCTGGTCTTGAACTCACAGAAATCCGCCTGCCTCTGTCTCCCAAGTGCTGGGATTAAAGGTGTGCGCCACCACCACCCGGCTATTTTCTATTCTTAAAGCAATGTGGTATGGGGGCTGAAGAGATAGTTCACGATTAAGATTGGTTTCTGCTCAATCATGAAGTTAAGGAGTTCAGATTCCAACACCCAAACTGGGTGACTGACAAATGCTGGTAACGCCCATTCCTAGGGATCCCACACCTTCTTACCATCTTGGGATACCTGTGTGTGTGTGTGCACACACATATACACACCACTCACAAAGACATATTTGAATAACAAAAGCAATAGTTTTAGCTGGTTAGATGATGGAGTAAACTCTCTGCTTCCTTGTTCTGGGAGGCCAAAATTTGACATTCTACATACTAATAGGTTGCTTTAAATAGAACGCTTACCTCACAAATAGACTGTTAAGCAGGTAAGAATCCCTGGAAACATCACAGACCCGACTATGATGAAATTCAACATTTGTGCACTATTTAATTAAGATTTGGGTAGCTGGTTCCTTTAGTGTTCCTCACTCTTCCCCACCCCTCCAGCTTTTCTAAAGCTGAGCTACTTTCAGTATAACCACTGAGAAAAAAATCAGAAGAACCACAATATAATGTCTGAGTTTAGGCCACTTACATTTACCTAAGAATGTTAGCCTGAAGTGTCTAAACTTGTGGATGTTAACTCCTAGAAGTGAGCTAAAAATAAACCATCTCAAAGCTGCTGCATTTTACTGCCAATAGGAGGCCCACTCTCCCCTATGGCTAGCTGTCTTTAGCTATCTAAGCAGACATTTATTTCAAGGACTTCCAGGTTTCTAGGCAACAGTTATAGCTGAGATTTATGCAAAACAGTGATGTATAGTTTGGTGGTGGTGTGTGTGACAGAAAATATTATCAAGGCAGAGTGGCATAAGCAATAGGGATAGAAAAGTGTCCTAGAATAGCCCGTTTCAATTTTCCTGTGCAATGTGCCTAGAGCACTGACAGAAGGCAGAGCTAGACTGTTAGACAACAGATTTTCCTGGTGGCATTTTGGCGATTAAATCAGGGATTTAGATTCAGGTAGTTTTGGGGAACACAAACCAAAGTGATTCTTTATGCCTTCACTGCTTACTAATGATGATACTTGAGCCACGGATACTTAAAGTTAGTTGACTTTCTGGAAAATTAAAGCTAGTAAAATCCATTACTATATATGATTATCTTCAGATTATAAAAAGATGATGGATCTGGGAAGTGGTGGCACAGGCCTTAAAACCCAGCATTTGGGGGGCAGAGGCAGGTGGATGGAAGCTAGCCTGGTCTATAAAGGGGTCTACAAACAGCCAGGACTGTTACATAGAAAAATCATGTTTGGAAGGAAGGGAGGGAGGGAGGGAGGGAAAGACAATAACAACAAAAATAAAAAAACAAAAAAAGAGAAAAAAATAAAAAGAGGGATAATGGAAAATGTGTCTTAATATCTATATGTAACCTTCAGAAAATCTGTTATTTCGGCCAGTGACCAAGGAAAAGTATGAATTTTGGTCACACTGATAAGTCTGGTGTTAATAAACAAAGATTGCTGGAGGATTCAGTGTCAAACAGCTGATATTAGTTTGTTCATTAACCAAAACATTTCCGAAAGAGGGTGGCCATGAGTGTGACACAAGTAGACTCCTCAAATCTACCTTCATACGTAAACCTGGCAGAAGGACAGTGAGACTTACCCAGTTCTCCAAGCACTGTCCCTCAATCCCAAGGGAAGTATCAATGAAAGAAGTTTGAAAAGACAGAGAGCACAGCACTCTCCTCTGGTTACCCAGGGAATCAGTTGCTGTCCAAGCCTTCTGCTCAGTACACGTTTCTCAGCATGTTGGGAAGTTTTGATGTCATAGTAAAATCTCAGAGAAGTGGTTCTCAGTCTGGTTGCCACGTGGGAATCATTAGGAATTTTAAAGGGACAGATTCTTTGGGGCCATTCCAGAACTATTGGATCAGAGTCTTCAGAGTGCAGGTTGGCTGTCTGTGGCTTTAAGAGCTCCTCAGGGAATTCTGGTTGATAGTTACTAGGTTACAAGGCTACGCTCACCATTGCTAGGCCTTGTTCTGGGATAAATAGATATTTTTAGAAGGGTTCTTCAAGTTCACAGAAGGACCTGAAGAATAATCTTTTTGATTTGTCCCCAAAGACTACCTGTTGCCACAATAAGTCCTATCTTTTAACGTGCCCTTTTTCTTTATGCGGAGCCAAATACAGAATTCTGTAAGTGAAAGGACAAACTCAGCACACTTTCAAAAATCAAAATTTGAGTTTATTTTTGATATGCTGAATCTAATCTACTAGGCCCTGGGCTAAACATATACATGTAACAAATTATTTAATCACTTCCATAGTTGTATAAGGGATTATCATCATTTTTATATATTTTTATTGATATTTATTGAGCTCTACATTTTTCTCTGCTCCCCTTCCTGCCTCTCCCCTCCCCACTTCAACCCTCCCCCAAGGTCCCCATGCTCCCAGTTTACTCAGGAGATCTTGTCTTTTTATATTTTCTAATTCCCATGTAGATTATATTTATGTATCTCTTTTTTTCTTTATTATTATTTATTTATTAAAGATTTCTGTCTCTTCCCCGCCACCGTATGTAAGTATCTCTTAGTGTCTGCATTGTTGTCTAAGTTCCCTGGGATTGTGGTTTGTAGGCTGGCTTTCTTTGCTTTATGTTTAAAAACCACCTATGATTAAAAGCATGCATTACTCTTCCAAAAGACCCTAATTCAACGCCATCACCCTCATCCAACAGCCCACAACTGCCTGTAATGCCAGCTCCAGAAGGACCTCACTCCTGCATTCACTAGTGCACACACACACACACACACACACACACACACACAAATCTTTAAAATGAATCAAAAAATGCTGAATTTATTTGTAAAAGTTTTGCTGGTAAGGCCTTGAACTGTGCTTAAAGAGTTCTTACCTGAGATTAATTTCCTTTCAGAGTCACTGTTTCCAATAAAAATATTCACTTCCTGAAAAAAAAAACCCACCTATGAGTGAGTACATGTGATAATTGTCTTTCTGTGTCTGGGTTACCTCACTCAAAATAATGTTTTCTAGTTCCATCCATTTTCCTGCAAATTCAAGCTGTTTTTCAGGCTTAGGGCTGTCGAGCAAAACTCTGCAGTTTGACTAGGATTTGGTTCAGAATAGGAAAAGCATATACAAGTGAAGACAGAGACAAACATAGCACACTCTCAGAAGACAGAAACCATGGTACCCATTTGATTAGGCAGTCTATATTAGAGGTGGCAGAAAACAAGATTGGTTTGGCATAGAGAATCTTTAACTAATTTGTTTGGACAAGGACAAAAATATAAGCGAGAAAGAGACAACAGAAAGATACTGACCCTGTGGAGGCTGTGGCTGGGCTGCTTAGCTGCCTCAGACAGCCTGCTATTTATCCTTCCCTGTCAAGATAAAAGACCAATAGAGCCCAAAGACTTCTTCAGTAGAACCTGGGCTTCCTTAATAACATCAGGTGGTTTAAATCTTCAGGGCCCTCATCGTGTTACTCCAGGCTCATAGCATTTGAGGCCCCTCTAAATAAACGAAGACAGTCTCTTTTCTAAAAAAGCAAAGCCTCCCTCAGAGATGTTTAAAATTTCATATCTTAAGCATTTGATAGTTTCTTCAAAACAAAACCTTTTCTCAGGAGCAAGCATGCTAAGTTCTTTGGATGATAAACGTTGATCATTCCTGACTCCTTTCCCCGACCCCCACCCAGAATTTCGGGCACACATGAAAGCGCTGGGTATGGAACTAAATGGGATGATTAAAGAGGCAGAGAAAAGGCTGCAGGAAGGAAACAGGTGCAGGATACCTGACCTCGAACTTCCCAGAATCTTTTACTCTTTAGCATGAAAGAAACTTGAAATAAGTTGAGAGCTTCTTTAGGTAGAGAGGTTTGAGGGTTGGTTGGGATGTAAAAATTATCTCAGTGCTGAAATTTATCCAAACAGCTAAGATTCAAGAATCATTGTTAATTTGCTCTTGCTAATTAATCTGGTTTCTCATTGTGGGGCTTATTTTTTTAATCTAACTTGATAAAAAGATTAAATTGTCTTAATAATTCAATACATTTTTAGTGTTATATCTGAGACGGGTTCTGAAGGGCTCTAGCAGGCCTGCCATAAGGGCAAACATGGTACTGGCAGGCCTTGCCTTTTACCTTGCCCTCTCCTTATAAACCATAATTACACCCTAAAGCTAGCCATCAAGGTCTATTCCCTTATTTGGATACTTTGTGTGTGTGTGTGTTTGATACAGGGTTTCACTGTGTACCCTAACTGTCCTGGAACTCACAGAGATCCACCTGTGTTTGCTTCCTGAGTGCTACCACCACCTGGCTAAGATTTTGCATATTTAGTATGCTTCTTTTAAAACATTTTATTTTTTGTATAATCTAGCAAGTTTCTAAGGTGCTCCTGCTGAATCACACTTCCAGAATCACTGAACTAGATATTACAAAGGGTATCAATATTAGGGATCATACCTATCATTAGGGAGGAGCATCTGATGTGGGTGGGAGAGAGAAGGCATATGCTTAAAAATCTAACAAGGAAGCTAGGTCTGATGGTACATAACTGTAATCTCGGCACTCTGGAGGTGCAGGCAGGCAGATCAGAGGTTGAAGGTCATTCTCAACTACACAAGGAAATAGATTGAGTATAGCCTGGAGTTCACAAGACTCTCAACCCTCCCAATCATGTATATAAATAGATTTATGCATAAAATAGAGTAGAATAGAACACAAAATTGAATGGAATAGGTAGAGATGGGATCTGACCCAGGTCCTAAAGGATGCTGGGCCCTAAGGGTCAGTAGAAAAGAAAAGGCATTCTTTTTTTGTTTTGTTTTGTTTTGTTTTGTTTTTGGTTTTTCGAGACAGGGCTTCTCTGTGGCTTTGGAGCCTGTCCTGGAACTAGCTCTGTAGACCAGGCTGGTCTCGAATTCACAGAGATCCGCCTGCCTCTGCCTCCCTAGTGCTGGGATTAAAGGCGTGTGCCACCATCGCCCGGCAAGAAGAGGCATTCTTGATGGGGATATAAAAGGGAAAGTGTAGAGGTGCATGGGGCTGGCGATAAATATCTGGCTGGGTCACTTGGGAAGGGGTAAAGTCAAAGGCGCTGCTTTGTGAGGAGACTTGAATGCCTGTTCCTTTCTGCAGCCTCCGCCCACTGCTTACCAAAGTGCTGCACAACCAGAAAGAGGAAGTCGGCTCTGCTGAGGGTGCAGGAGGAAGCACAAGAGGCTGTGAAGGCCTGTGAGCCTCATGACCGCTATTCCCCATGAACCAATTGCAGAGGCACCCGGAAGCCCGTTACACCAACTAGGCTGGGTCCTTCCACAAAAAGGGCGGTGTCATCCAGGCTGAGACTATTTGGGGCGATTGTGTCTTCCATCTGGATGTTCCTCTTTCTCGGTGGCCATCATGTCTTTGGCCTCTGCCTACCAGCATAAATTAGCAGAGAAGCTCACTATCCTGAATGATCGAGGTCAGGGGGTTCTCATCCGTATGTACAACATCAAGAAGGTAAGCACGGGTCATTTTATTGAATCAGGGCAGGAGCCTGGAGGCCTGCAGGCCCAATAGTCAATCCTGTTTCTCCCCCACTGCTTTAAGTGGCTCTCAGCCACTCAGACAGTATAGGTCCCTCAGTCTGGGGAGACAGAGGGAGGCTTCTTTTTAAGGCTAGCCCTTTCTAGGTATGGCTTCTTCCTGTTCAGCATCATCTTCCCCTAAAGACTGAGGGAGGGGTGGGGATGGGGGTGAGAGCATGTTCTGAATGACTTGGATAAGGTCTCGGATTTAGAGTTTTGGGTCTATTTATTGCTAATTCTTCTACTTTTTGAGTTTTCAAGTTGGGTTTCTGTTTTTGTGGAATCATTCCTCTAAATGGATGTTTTTAAAGGAGGTGGGTGTCTTCTAAGATACTTTATGGCTATACATGCTGTGTGGGTGCATGTGTGTGTCTGTGTTTAGGGCAGAAACTATGAAACTGGGCAAAACAGACATTGAGAAGTGAGCCGGGGGCTGGGCAAGCTGTAGGAAGTAGAGATATAGGTATAGATAATTTTGAGACTCTCTTGGGAAAGAGAAGAAGGGCCTTATGTGAAGGGACATTTGTGCCCTTGTAGTGACACACCAGGAATACGGTTTCTATGTCCTCGTGTCATCTATAAAAGCCTCTTGGGCCGAGCCCCTCACATATTGAAGGGAACTGTGACACTGAGCTTTATATAAAGTCCAACTTTTGAGCAGGCACTTTTTTTTTTGATACTTCCGGCTTCAGTGCAGGGGTGGGGAAGCAGCTTCCTCTCTAGGTTAGAACCAAGCCTCTGTTAAGACAAGATGACAAGTTCTTTGGGGTGCTGGTTTGGTGTCTGGAACTTGGTTCTAACCTACGCTCATGCTTTTATAGTGAATTCCCAGACAGCCATCCCCAAGAAAGACAGTAGGAATGAACGATTCAGATAGAGGTTTGTATCTAAGTGGAAATACAGTATGGTGGTTATATTTTGTTTTTGTCTGTGCAGACCTGTTCAGATCCAAAATCTAAACCACCTTTCTTACTGGAAAAGTCCATGGAATCAAGTCTCAAGTACATCAACAAAAAATTTCCCAGCATAGATGTCCGAAACAGCACGGTGAGAACTTGGGCCCATTTTCCCCCTTTCTGTGGCATTTTTCTTGCATGGCTCACATTCTCCACTTTTGGCTGCTTGCGTTCAAGTGTTGCCATCTCTTTGTTTTCCTCGGCTCATATACAGGGCTTCAGGTATTGAGGATTGTGAGCTCAGATGGGAGTCTCCCATGGGCACAGCCTTGTGAGCCAGGTTCATGAGGACACTGGTGCTTACGGAGAGGCAGCTCCATTAGCCTCACAGGGTACATCTTTTACTGTAGTTCTTGATACTCAAGCCTGTTTCTTTACTGCTGGATGCTATGCATCCAGTGGCAGATCCTATACTTCTCCCTGTCTTAGCCCTAGCTTTTTTACAACCTATGCAAAGTATTTTTATAATCTGTTTTCTTATCCTATTGATTTATATAGCAAACCTCTTCAGCTGAAAGGGAACTGGGATTCTTCTTTCAGCTAGCCTTCTGCTCTAGTCAGAATCACATGTGGCCATCAGTTGAGATGGAGAGTTTCTGTGGAGTGGAGATCACGGGCAAGCTTCTGATTCCTCCCCAGCAAGTGTTGTTTTTTAAGAATGATTGGGGAGCTGGGTGGTGCTGGCACACACCTTTTTTTTTTGTTGGTCCTGTCCCCCTTTTTTTTATTTATTTATTAAAGATTTCTGCCTCCTCCCCGCTACCGCCTCCCATTTCCCTCCCCCTCTCCCAACCAACTCCCCCTCCCTCATCAGCCTGAAGATCAGTCAGGGTTCCCTGCCCTGTGGGAAGTCCAAGGACCTCCCACCTCCGTCCAGGTCTAGTAAGGTGAGCATCCAAACTGCCTAGGCTCCCACAAAGCCAGTACGTGCAGTAGGATCAAAACCCATTGCCATTGTTCTTGAGTTCTCAGTAGTCCTCTTTGTCCGCTATGTTCAGCTAGTCCGGTTTTATCCCAGGCTTTTTCAGACCCAGGCCAGCTGGCCTTGGTGAGTTCCTGATAGAACATCCCCATTGTCTCAGTGTGTGGGTGCACCCCTCGCGGTCCTGAGTTCCTTGCTCGTGCTCTCTCTCCTTCTGCTCCTGATTTGGACCTTGAGATTTCAGTCTGGTGCTCCAATGTGGGACTCTGTCTCTGTCTCCTTTTCATTGGTGCACACCTTTAATCCCAGCTCTTGGGATGCAGAGGCAGGCAGATCTCTGTGAGTTTGAGGCCAGCCTGGTCTACAGAGCTAGTTCCAGGGCAGCTGGGACTGTTTCACAAGAAACCCTGACTCGAAAAGCAAGACGAAATAAAAAATCAACCATACAAAAAAAGAATGAGTAGTACTCCTAATTATAGTTACTTTTTTATTTTACATGTTTTATTTCATTTGTGTTTCTCTCAGCAACATTTAGGACCAGTACATCGTGAAAAAACTGAGATAATTAAATTTTTCAACAACTACTACCAGTCGTTTGTGGATGTCATGGAGTTTCGGGTAAGTCCTTTGTACCAGTGTCGACATGGGCCTCAGAGATTCAGCCTTCTTAGCAGTTGTTCATTCGTGTTGCTCACCTCAAGTTCTTGATGGAAAAGAGGAGTGAGGAACTGACATGTAATGATGTCTAAGTTGTACTGTTGATGAGCTGTATATGAAATACCATATTTTTACTTCAAGAGTTACAAAAGTGGATGTGCTTGGTGGCATGTACCACCACTATCCAGCATATTTTTTTTTTAAAAATATTTACTTACTTATTTATTAGGTATACATTGTTGACATCAGATCTCATTACAGATGGCTGTGAGCCACCATGTGGTTGCTGGGAACTGAACTCAGGACCTTCAGAAGGGCAGTCAGTGCTCTTAACCACTGAGCCATCTCTCCAGCCCCCAGATCTTGATTTCAATTCTTCTTTGAGATATCCATAAGTGGAGCTTATCATTACCATGTGCGTGAACGTGGGTGCGCATTCACTGTGCTGGGGGTCAGAGGAAAACTGCGGGACTTGGTTGCTGTGTTTTCTTTTTCCTTTTCCACAGGGGTTGTACCATTTAATTGACTACCAACAGTGCATATGGGATATATTTTATCAGCATTCTGATATTGTGATTAACAATTGTTGCTTTTTGCCTTTTGGACAGTGGGTGTCAAACCTATCACAAATCCTAGGCAAAGCTCCGCCTCTCAGCTACACCCTTGTCTTGTTGTTGTTGTAATTGGTCTTGCTAAATGGCAATGCTGAGTGGCTTTTATTATATTTGTTTGCTGATTGTTTTTTAAGTTTTTCAAGACAGGGTTTCTCTGTGTAGCCTTGTCTATCCAGGAACTCATCCTGTAGACCAGGCTGAACTCAACTCGGAGATCTGTCTCCCTCTGCTTCCCAAGTGCTGGGATTAAAGGTGTGTTCCACCATTGCCCAGCTTCTTTTATTGTTTTTATTGGATATTTATATATCTTCTTTGGAGACATATCTCCTTTAAGTTCTTTGTACATTTTAAATCAGTTTTGTTTAGTTTTTGCTGTTGAGTGTTAGGAGATTTCTATATAGGCCACACCTTTTTTACATTAGAATTTTTCTCCGTATTTTATTATAAACATATTAAACATTTCAAATGTTAGTCTGGCATGGTGATGCACACCTTCAATTCCAGCACTTGAGAGGCAGAGGCAGACAGATCTCTGAGTTTGCGGCCAGCTTGGTCTACAGAGTGAGAACCTGTCTGAACTACCCCCCAAAGAGTAAATGTAGTATGGTTGTTTATCTCTAATCTGAAAAGCTGAACTCTGAAATACCCTAACACCTGAAACTTTCCGAGCATTGTCATGACTACTTAAGCCTTTGTGACCAGTTACAGTCAAAATAGAAGACTATAAAAATTTCATAAAGTTATCTTTAGACTATGAATTTTCTATTGTATGATAAGACACCATGAGCCAGGCAATATATAGAAGATACTATTCTAGAGGGATAATCCATGATAGCAAAGGAGGAATGACATTGGGGGGAAGGAGCAGGAAGCTGAGAGTAATATCTTCAGTAATAATCTCATTCAAACCCACACAGGCCATGGGCATGAGCTGTGCATGAAACATAAATGAATTTTGTGTTTAGATTTGGGTTCAGTTCCCAAGATAGTCTATATATACCTGTAAACATTTCCAAATATGAAATATAAAAGGTATGAGACACTTTTGGTTCTAAGCATTTTGGATTCTGCATCTCCTGATTGTTACTATTTGGCCATATTTCTTGTCACTCACTTTCTTCCAAACCATGCTGCTTGTTTGCAGACATCATGACATGTCCTTCCCAAAATATTTTAGCATACATAAGGACAGGAATATTTTCTTATATAATCTTAATACACTTATCCTGCTTAGGAAATATTATATTCTGTGATATTATTTGCTAATACAGAGCCTATATTTGCACTCATTTTCTTATAATTCTTACTTTTGTCTTTCATGACCTGACCTTTTGAAGAGTCCAGAAAAGTTGTTCAGAATATGTCTCAGTTTGGGTATTTCTTGTTAAAAGCTTTTGGTAGCTGTAGCACATAAGTGATATTTTGTATTTTAAAGGATAATCATTTACTTTTTCTGAAAATTAAGGAAACATTAAAAATTATTTCAGATAAGCATTGTGAAATGTAAATTGATTATGCCGTTCAAAACTACAAAATTAATGATGTAAAATTACTTCTAGAACTTGTCTTAAAGAGACAAAAGTGCAAAGTTGTTTGTAACAGTGTTAATTTGGTAATTGGTATAGCCAATAAAAATAGAGATTCAGTTAAAAGCTCAGGATATATGACTGTAAGCAAATATTATGCAGTTGTTTAAGATGATAATATGTTTACATTAGTTGTCATTCAAAAACATCCTTTATATATTCTTTAATGTTAAGAGAAAATTACAGTGCAGTTTAAGATGCAATCAGTCTCTAAAATAGTATATTTACATAGATAAATAATATGCATATACAGAAGATTGGAATTTCTGAATGATAGGATTATGAGAGTTTTAAAAAAATCGGTGGTAGAAGAGATGGTTTAGTGGTTAAGAGTGCTATTGTTCTTTCAGAGGACCTGGGTTTGGTACGCAGCACTGTAACTTCAGTTCTAGGGGATCCAACATCCTCTCTGGCCTCCGTAGACACCTGCAAACATATGGTGCACATAATACACTCAGACGCACACAAACACATAAAGTGTTGTTTTTAATGGGGGAGGGGAGATGGCTCAGTGAGTAAAGCTCATACAAACGTGAGCACCTGAGTTGGGATTCCCAGAGCCCAGTGAAAGCCCACACTCAGCGTATCTTTAATACCGATGTGTTACAGCAACACCACTACCCTTATTTAGAATTAAGCCTGTCTGTAGTTTCTAAGTTTTTATGTTGAACATGTGTTATTCTTTCTTTCTTTCTTTCTTTCTTTCTTTCTTTCTTTCTTTCTTTCTTTCTTTCTTTCTTTCTTTCTTCTTTCTTTTTTCTTTCTTTCTTTCTTTCTTTCTTTCTTTCTTTCTTTCTTT